>NC_089505.1:368453610-368753610 GCF_036850995.1 Saccopteryx leptura | reverse complement strand
CACTCCGTGCCTTGTTCTCCGTGCCAGCGTCTGGGCGTAAATCAGGGGCTGTCTGGAGGTCTGGGTGCCGCGTCAGGGATTTTGTGCCCATTCCTCACGTGGTCCTCCCAGCCACTCAGCAGGTAGGCGTGATGGATCAGCCCCACTCCAGAGATGAGTAACCCAGGTTCAGGGACGCCCAGGGGCCTGTCTGAGGCGGAGACGCGGAGACGTGGTTGGGGGGTGGGGGCGGGATGCGAGGTAGGCCGGCGTGGCCTCTTCCTGCACCCGTGTTCCTTGCTTACCTGACACGGTCTTTCCTAGACAACTGTATCTACTTGTGCCGATCATCCTATTTTGTGTATCACTGCTGACCCCAATCAGTTTTCAATGGGGGGGGGGGGGAGAGCAGAGGGTTTAGAACTAAGACACTTGGGTTCCAGAGGTTTCTTTCCCCCCCCCCCCCAGACTTCTTGCAAAGCACTAACACGAGGCATTAGCATGTGAGCAGTGTTGTCGACCTCTTGGTGGTGAAATGTACTTAATTAGATCAGACAGGTGCACCTGTTTCCAAGTTGCCGAGATGTGAGGGGATAGGTGTTTCTTCCCACCTTCCAGTTTCCGCACTGAAAGGGGTGGTGTTTTCCTACCCAGTGAGAGTGAGGGCGGAGCAAACCCTGTAGTGTCGGACCCTGCACTTACCATTGTCTCGTGTTTCTCCCCCCCCCCCCCCCCACAAAGGGTCTGATGGGTCCAGAAGGCAAGGACGGACCTGCTGGCCCGCCAGGTCTCCGGGTAAGTAAGCCGTCTCTCCTTTCTGCCGCCCTGACTCACCCACTCTGCCCCGCCCACATCCACTGGAGCAGCTCAGACAGGGGAGATGTTGGCAGCTCGCGCCCTGGAGATGAGTCGACTAAAGGCTTAGACTGAACTCATCAGACGAGGCTCAGGGTCTCCTAGGTGTTCAGCCTGGCGTGGACCCTGGGGAGATGGGTTACGCGTCTGTTGTCTTCCCTGAGCCGTGTACGTGGAGACTCACACCCTGGCAGACGGCAGCCGGGTGCCGAGAGACACGGGCACGGGCCACCTGACCCAGCCTGGAGGCAGCCAGGGCTTCCTGGAAGAGGTGCTGTTTGAGCTCAGTCTTGAGGACAGAATGAGAAAAATTAGTGGGTAAAGCAATGGGAACTGCCAGTAGGCTGTGAACTTCTGTAACCATCCACATGATTACTGAATATCAGAGTATCTCATGGCGATCCAATTAATTTAATTTAGCACCTGTCTTGCTATGCAGCTTGTGCACACCTTACACGTTTAATGGTAAGCCCAGCTCCTGCCACGAGGCGTGTGTGGTAAGGGGTGCTGTGATTTAAGGGCATGTGCTTTAAGGGGTCGTGTGATAGAGGGCTGTAGAGGCACCCCTGGGTCAGGTGCCCTCCTCCTCGATGTCCCCTCCACAGACTGGGACTGACTCTGGACGCGGTGTCCCCAGAGGCACACCTGGGTCAGGTGCCCTCCTCCTCGATGTCCCCTCCGCAGACTGGGACTGACTCTGGACGCGGTGTCCCCAGTTCTCAGCAGGGTGCCTCCACGCAGAGGTGACTGGAAGAAGAGTCTTTCATCCACGTCGTTATCCAATGTGTCTTAGTAAGGAGGAGGATAACCCATCTTGCCTGGAGCTTGCTGTCAAGGACTGTACCGCCTTGCCCATGACCTGTTAGCCCCCCCAAAAAAAGTGTCCATGTGTTCCCCAGGAATGGCTGTTGTCATCCCCAGAAACACCCTTTGTTCCTGACCAGCCACCGTGCAGTGCAGACATGGCCTGGTCCACCCTTGACACGGGCCAGGGTCCTTGGAGAAATGCACCAAGACAGGGTATCGCGGGATGAGACAGGCCAACCCAGAGGAGCCACCAGGGGGGAGGGGAGGGGAGGACAGGGAGCAGGTGGCACTACTGAGCTTCCGACTCCCAGGAAAGTGCCCCCAGCCCCTACCTACCAGGGAAGGGCAGGGGCGCTGAGGGGACACGGCTTCCAATGGTGCCCCCTATCCCCTACCTACCAGTGAAGGGCAGGGGCGCTGAGGGGACACGGCTTCCAATGGTGCCCCCTATCCCCTACCTACCAGGGAAGGGCAGGGGCGCTGAGGGGACACGGCCTCCGGTGGTGGCCGCTCAGGGATGGACGTCTCCACGGCC
The DNA here is from genome assembly GCF_036850995.1 of Saccopteryx leptura. Taxonomy (NCBI): domain Eukaryota; kingdom Metazoa; phylum Chordata; class Mammalia; order Chiroptera; family Emballonuridae; genus Saccopteryx; species Saccopteryx leptura. The sequence goes on along the minus strand of NC_089505.1, from coordinate 368,751,434 downwards.
TGGCTTCCTCTTTCTCCCCCACTGTCCTTCCGCATTGTCACTCTGTCACTCCGTCAGCAGAGCTCACGTCCTTGGGAGAAGAATGAAAATCCCCGCCTCCTGATGTTTCCGTCTGGCAGGCAGGGCGGGGGATGACCGTAAGATTCAGCACGGAAGTGGACGGTGCTGGGTGCCCCCTGGGAAAGCCACACCTGAGCAGCTGAGGGAGTCGGACGGGCCGAGCCGGGGAAGAAAGAGTGTAACAGTCCACGGGAACAGCTCGGGCCAGGGGCCTGGGGCCAGCACATGCCCGGTGTGTTTGAGCCCAGAGACCTGTGGCTGGCGCAGGCGAGGGGCCAGAGGAGGAGGCCAAGTTGGAGAAAGTGGGGGCCAGCTCATGTTGGGCCTTGTGGGCCACAGTGAGGGTTGTGCCTTTTCCTGCCCGTGAAATGTGGAGGTAGTGGATGTTTTCAAAAATATTTTATTGTGGACAACTTCAACGTATACAAAAGTGGAGAAAAGAGTGAAATGAACCACCATAGTCCCCCCCAAACCTGTCTCAATACTTATCAAGTCACTGGCCAATTTGTTTAGTTTATACCAGTGCCCGCCTCTCCCCCCACTGGGGTGCAGAAGAGGCGTGGCCCGGCTTGCAGATTGAATGCACCTGGGAGGCCACTGTGTTGGTAAGAGACTGCAGGGGAAAGGGACCCATTAGGTGATGACCACAGTGACCAGAAGAGCAAGGGTGGTGGCCCCAAGCATGCCAGAGGATGGAGGAGCACCCAGCCTGGGCCAGGCAGTGGGGACCCTGGAGAAAGGTGGTGCCCGTGCCAGGAGGGTCCCAGCACCCGGCGGGGGAGAGGGAGCTGCGTCACCGGGCAGGGAGGTGAGAGGGGCTGCCCGCAGCCCAGCGGGTCCCCTTGTCCTGCTTCCTCTAGTGGATGGACGACGGTGACCAGTGTGTCTTTGGGGACCCCTGGTCCCCCCGGCTGTCACTGGCAGTTCCCTGACTCGGGACTTGTTTCTGCCCGTGGGTTTCGCTGGTTCCGTGGCTGCACCAACGGCAGACGGAGCGGAGGCGGGTTTGATGTGAGCTTGGGTTTGGAAGCAGCTTGCCATCCAGGGAGCCCCTGGCGGAGTCAGGGAAACCAAGTCAGGGTGGCTTCCGCACACAAAACTCTCTCTCCTTCCCTCTCGGCGACCTGCCATCTCCTCCTCGTCGCTTTCAGTGGCAGCACCGCCCTGCAGAGCTCTGTCGTGTCACTGGACACGCTCGGGCTGTGCCAAGGGCAGGGGCGAGGCAACGAGAAGCCCGGGGACCCGGGAATCAGGAGCTGAGGCTGAAGTCCAGGGTGGGCAGAGGCGTGGACGCTCTAGTTTAGAGATTAGCCACGGGCACACAGTGTAATCCCCGGCAAGGTAAATACACTCATTTGGACAAAGCTGGTACTTTTCCACAGTGACATCGCGGAGGGGGTCGGGGATATCAGGAGTCAGGCCCCCCTGCACGTTCAGGGGAGCGGTGGGAGATGCCGGCGCCCCCTGCTGGCTGGACGATGTTAGGCCGTGGCTGCCCGGCTGGGCTCCCTGCCTGAGAGAAGGTGGGTGGGGAAGGGGCTCCCCATGTCCTCCTGTGGGTCTGAGCTGGGCACACGCTCAGGGGGGCTAAGCGCCTTCTGACCCCGAGTGCCCACAGCAGAGCCAGCCTGGCTCAAGGCCACGGAGGCACTTGAACACTCAACAGCCTCCAGGAGGCTGATTTTCTCCCCCCAAAACCCAGCCGTGCCCTCGTCACCTACCCCGAAGCAGACATCCTCTCTCCATCCCACCAGCCTATTTAATTTAGTTTTCTGAGGCGAACTTGCCTGATGGTGTCCTGACCTGGGGACGCGTGTACTTTTGTTTTCTCCATGAGGAAATGCGGCCGTGAGAACGCTCTTTACTTTTGTGCCTGCCGCACACAGAAGAGGGCCTCACGTGACCAGATGTATAGACATAGTTATGCACACGTGAAGTGTATAAACGATACGTATCAGTATACACAAATGTGCAATGCATTCACAAGCATCAGACACCATTAGCGTGCAAACGTGAGTCACATGTGAGTGCCTCTCCCCACGCAGCCCACATACATGATCGGGTGGTTGGGGAAGTTCAGGACCAAGAATTGGGCCTCTGGTCACCTGGGTGTTCTGACCTCCGACATGGAATGTCCAGTTGTAAAGAAGAGAACCTTTGTCCTAGTTTTGCTTTGACCTTGGTCTGTGGTGCTGAGTCCCACCTCGGTCAGCCTGGATAGCTTCTTTCCTCTTCTTTGGACAAAAGAGAGAGAGAGAGAGAGGGGAGAGAAAGGAAAATATTTTAAAGATAATTCTGTATTGTCAGACATTTAAAGTTAATGTAAAATTTGGAATATCAAAGCTATAGGACCATGGTAATGGAAGTGGGGGAGGGTCCCTGAGATTGACAGGGAGAAATTTCATGTCCAGAAAGAGGAAGTCACCTCCCTGGTCACGGCTACTCAACCTTTGTCACTGCTCCATCCCACAAGCCGGTGACAATCTCTTCGGTTCCTTTGGTCACTTTCTCCGCATCTTCTGGTTTCCCGTCTCTCTCTTTAGTCGTTGGGAACTGTTGTGGTCCCTGCAAACCTGATGCTCCCTTCTTCCTAAACATAGAGTGGTCCCCGCATGTCTCCTGGTGTGCCTGATTGTGTCCGTTGCTTTGGGGACGTATTTTAAAAGAACACACACACATACACACACACCGGAATCTATCTACACAGGTGTAGAACCGACAGGAGGTAGAAAGGAAGGAAGTGCCCGGATGCTCGGCAGGCATCCAGCCAGGAAATGGAGTGCACTCACGTTTGTCACTGAAGTCTCACAAGGATCTGATAATCCCTTTCTGCAAATGAGAAAACCAAGCCTGGGAGGTGTAAATCAAATTACCCTTGTCATACAGACTGTAAATGGGGCGAGGATTAACACTCAGCTCGGCCTGGCTCCGGACCCTTCACTGTTTGTGCTTCAGGATGGGGCGTGTGTGTGTGTGTCTACGGAACACCAGCATTCTGAACTGGACCTTAGCAAGCCTTGCAGTGGATGCCGTGGAGGGGCTGAGGACCCCTTCACAGGTGACAGTGCCTGCTCCGTGGGATGGACTGGAACCCCACGGCTTGAATCTTGGACTGCTGTCCTGGCAGCTGAGGGTCTCATCTTGCTGGAAGTGTCCGGGCCCATCAGCTCTGACTTCTCGTGGACCCAAGGGGAGGAGCCTTTTGTCAGTGGCAGCGGGGATGAATTTGCTTTCCTTTACAATTTCTAAGACCTCTTCCCTTGCCTTTGCCTGCACGACCAGATGGTAACGGCCTTGTCTGGATCGCAGGCTACTGTTTGATTCACTCCGTGGCGCAGGGCCAGGGTGTATGTGAGGACAGCACCTGGTTTCGGCTGTAACCCGGGGAAAATAATCATGTTTGACATTTGGAGGCGCGGAGAACAGGAACTGAGCAAAAGACCATACGGCACGAATTAGAATCACTTGCACAAGCAATCCTTTTCTCCGTTCCTGGCCCCTCGCACGGCTGTGTTAGTGCGTCCTGGCTGGGGAGGAGTCGCTGTTAGAATTTATAGGCTCCTCTTCTCCTCGGCAGACAGGCGGTGTTGGAAATATCAGTTCCGCTCAGCATCCTGGCGTTCCGAATGGCTTGAATTATTTGCCCTCATGATAAATTACAAACACTTACCCAGTTATTGTGTTGGGTAGCAATTTAAAAGAAAAATGACAAACAGGCTTATTGTTAGTAATTCTTTATTGCCTCAAAACTTGCCCTGGCCAGCAGTTCTCAAACTCCCACAGCCAATTGTATGTCTAGAATGCAGTTCCCTAACTAGCTACAGCCACTACTAGAGCTCCTTCCTCACCACCACCACAAACACCACCATCATCACCACCACCACCACCATCACCCTCTCCATCACCATCACTATCACTACCATCATCACCACCACCATCATCATCACCATCACTATCACCATCACCATCTCCATCACCATCACTATCACTATCACTACCACCATCACTATCACCATCACCATCACCACCACCATCACTATCACCATCACCATCATCATCATCACCATCACCATCACTATCACTATCACTACCACCACCACCACCACCACCACCACCACCACCATCACCATCACCATCACCACCACCATCACCACCACCACCACCACCACCACCACCACCACCACCACCACCACCATCACCACCACCACCATCACCACCACCACCACCACCATCACCACCACCATCACCACCACCACCACCACCACCACCACCACCACCATCACCACCACCACCATCACCACCACCACCACTGGTACACATTCCCTGACATCAGGTCCTTGCTGAGCACCTGTGAGCACCCTCTCATGTGACCTCCACAACGTTACTAGGAGGCAGCAGTGGTGACCCAGATCTGTTGACGCGTGGTCTGTTGCCCACTACGGGGACCCCGAGTCCTGCTGCTTGAATATCTTTGTTACCATCACTGCCATCCTCCTCCTCATTCTCATAAATATCTGTTCCATCTGCATGATGCTTTATTATGCTTTATAAATCACTTCAAGTATGAGTTATTTCTTCTACTATCTTTTCAGATCATTACAATGATTATAATTTTCCACATGAGAAAACCAACACTCGGCGAGTTGACTGGCTTGCCCTCCCCATCTGCCCGGGACTTAGAACTCCGTGTTTGCAGAGCTGCAGGGAAAGGGTAACAGCACCCAGTGAACTCCTTTGATTGCAGTGAAGCGCACTTCGAGCTTCTCCCCACCCTGGCAGGTCTGACCCGGTAGCTCTTGGGGGGCACTGGGGAATGTATAGCTCAGGTATGTTTTTGCCACATCTTGCCATTATTCCTCCTGATTGCTGGGGCTCCCTGGAAGAGGAGGCACTGGACTGGGATATGATTTTGACAAATTGAGGTAGAGGAGAAGGATCATAGAGAGAGGCCGCAATGTAGCAAAGTTGCTGAGGGGGTGTTGGGGGGCCAGTCTCAGCAGCCCACTGGAGCTGCTGCTTCGGGGTGAGAGCATGACCCTGGCCACTGGACGCACACTAGAACCACAGCGCCTGGCAGCTGCCACTCAGAACCGCTCAGATGCGGTGTCTCTTAGATAAGGAGGAGCCTCTGACTGCATTAGAGGTGGACAGTGACTTGGGCAGTTTCTCTTGTCCTTCGGGAAGATAACTTGCTAGCACAGGTCCTTCCAGAAAAGTGGGGTGGGGGGAGAACTGGGCACGTGAACAGGACATGCTCTGGTGGGTGGCTGCAAGCAGCGGGCACTGGGCGCGGTGCAGGGGCTGGAGCTGGCCAGACGTGCCACCCTTGTGTCTACCCGGGAGAAGCCCCTTCCTGCATGAGCCATGGAAGACTGTGCCTTTCCTGGGGGCGGGGCTGCTTGTGTCACTGCCGTGATCACTTATTTCTGACACTGTCCTTCCTCTGGGCCCCTGCCACCCTGTTTCTGAAGCCCAGCGCTGGGGATGCCTGCTTCTCTGGGAGCATTCCTGACACTTCCCTCCTTCCCACCGCACCGCCCTGCCTACCCCGTGTCTCCTTTTCCAGATCATATCTTTTGACTTTCGTCCTGACTCCATGGCTTCTATAAATTCCTCTACCGTCTGAGGTGCTTACGGAGCATTAGTAATGCTCTTACATAAGGTGCCCGCACCAGCCGGGGAGCCGGAGAACTGCTGAGCCCTTGTGCCACCTCAGGAGGCACCGGACCATGTGACGGGGGAACCCATCATGTCCCCAGCCCAGGTGGCACTCAATAAATAATTCTGCTCCGTCACGACCCTGACCTTCGCAGCCCTTCTCTTCCCTCTGCTCCGTCCCCGCCCACCTCCAAATGGGCCAGTCCCTCTTGTCACCCAGCCTGCCTTCCAGCCGGTCACCTTGCTGGCCTGGGTTCCGAATTCTGGGGATGATTCAGGAGGACGCTCACCGGCCCCGAGGGAAAGCGGCTTCATCATCGTGGAAATAGCTGGCACTCCCTGTGGAATGTCCTGGAAGCCCGCGGGTGTCTGTCTGGATTGGGCACTGACGTTGTCTGGCCTCCGTCCCCCGGGCCGGGAAGCCGAGGGCTGTCAGCTCTCCGTGGTGGGCTCCCCAGCGTTGACGCCAATCAGAGGGGGATCAGACGGGACAGGGACACAAAGCCTCCAGGCTGGGCCCCCGCCTGACGGTGCCTGTGACCACATCTTGAATTTTACCTGACAGCTCAGCAGTCTCCTTCTGGCCTGGACCTCCCTGCCCGGCCCTGGCTGGCGTGCTCCCTGGCTCAGGGCTGAGGACGCGCGAGTCCTCAAGCAGGCCGCTCACTCTCTCTGCGGTCAGCAAACGTCTGAGTTGTGTCTTTCCCCCTGTATGCCACTGGTGTCACCTCTCCCTGCCGTCCCCGCCACATCGCCCTGGCTCAGGAGCACCCTGGTCTCAAAGGGACGATGCCTCTGTCCAGCCCAGAAACATGCACTGCGTTTCCCCCGTGGCGGGCACTGTTCTGGGCCCGTGGGCGCCGCAGTGACAGGAGCAGGGCCCGCTCTGTTGGCCGGAGGCTGGCATCCGCCAGGGACAGGCCGGCCGTTCCCGCGTGCACACGTCAACAGCACGTGGGGCGGTGACACATAGGACAGCAGAGTGGGCTGCGGGGACCGCATGGCGGACCGCGTGCTGTCTCGGCTACGCTGACCTGAGGAGACGTTGGGGTCGGGGCCGTTGGGGACACCGGGGACCCGGCACGCAGGCAGGAGGCCGGCCAGTGGGAAGACCGTGGGGTGTGAGAGTGTCTGCCACACTCGAGGTGACGGAGGGGGGCCCATGGCCGCAGTGGGGGAGGGGAGCAAGGATGCGAGGGGCAGGTGGCCAGAGGCAGTCGTGGAAAGACGGAAAGACGGTGAGAGGCCGTTCGAGCAGCTATGCGCGTTGTCAGCAGAGGGGGTGTGGCCTGAGCTCGGTTGTAGGATATAATCCCGGCTGCCGGCGGGGGTGATTGTGTGGCCTTGTGTGGAGTGGGAGGCAGTCTGGGAGGCCCTGCAGTGGCCTGGGCGAGGGGCGATGGTGGGAAGGCCGTGGGCCTTGAGAGCTAGTTTGAGTAGCCTCCCGGGTCACCCCGTCCTTCCTGCTGCAGCCAGAATCCACACAAATTGGACTCAAGGTCCTTGACCTCCTGGGTGGCTCCCCGCGGTCCAGGGCACGCAGGCCCTGCCTGACCCCTGCCGACCTCGTCAGCCTCACCCCGGTCCTACCGCCTTTCACCCTGGGTCACACAGATGCTTCGCCGATGTCCATCCCGTTTGCCTCTGAGTGCTTGCCCACTCTGTGCCCCGTGCCCTGTGCCACCCCCCAGGGAGGCACGTCTTCCTTCTTCCATTGTCGCCTCTGCACCTGCTCCTGCAGGGAGTTCCCCCACACCTCAGGCAGGGGGCGTCCGGTGCCTCTGTGCGCCCCTCCGTTCTGTTCGTCCCGTGTTGGGACTGTACTGCCACATCGGCCTCATTGGAAACAGTCCTCACGGGCAGAGGCCGGGGCTCGGCCCTGAGGTGCCCCTGAGTCAGGCTAGCGAGTCGCAGAGAGCGCAGGACCTGAAACTCTCTAGAGAGTGTTTCCTGCCAGCTCCGCTGTCCCTCCTGTGCAGCCCTGGGACCCTGCCCCTCGAGTAAAGTGAGAGAATGGATTCTGACCGCAAAGGGTCGGGGGACATTCCGCCCTTGAGTAGGCCCCAGCAGGTGCACCGTGACTCATCCTCCTGGTGAGAGCTCCGTGGCCGTGGCCCCGGCCGGCCGCAAGCAAGCTTGGAGGGCTCCCTGGGCTGCTCTGGGCGCACCCAGGGGGCGTGGCTGAGCGAAGAAAAGGAGAGTTCACCTGCAGAGGGAAAGATAGTTACAGTTTGTGAGGGAGAGAATGGGAAAGGGGGAGAGGGCTGTGTGCGTGTGCGTGTGTCCGTGTGTGTATCTGTGCGTGTGTGTTTGTGTGTGTGTGTGCATGCGTGCACGCGTGTGTATGTGTGTGTGTGCATGTGTGTGTGTGCGTGTGTGTGCATGTGTGTGTGCGTGTGTGTGCAGGTTGCTGACGCATAAAATGCCTCTGGAAAGACTCCTCTCTGGCCAGGTTGGTGACCTTCCGGGAAAGGCACTGGGTGGCAGAGGACAGGACAGGAGGCTTTTCTCAGGCACCTTCCGGGTCCTTTTGGATTTGAGGCTGAACATGGGCCAAGATCCTCTAAGGCCCAGAGCCGGACCCACAGCCAAAGCTCCCCACCCCCCACCCCCAACTGGAGCCTTTCCCCGAATCCCATGCTGCTTCTCTGTGGGGCCCCCCAGGGGACAGGCTGGTCACCAAGAGGGAGAAATAAAGACCGAGACTGCCACTTGTTCTGGGGCCCTGCCTGTCTCCCGCCGGCTAACCTTGCCTTCTTTCTCTGCACGTAGGGCAAGAAAGGCGAGGTGGGCCCGCCTGGAACCCCCGGACCGCTGGGACCACAGGTAACGTTCCTGTAGAAACGTGCTGTCTGATGAGGTGAATGACCAGGCGGCAGTCCTCGGCCTGGTAACCAGAGCCGTGTATGGCCACCTCCTCAGAGTGTTAAGAAGAACACTCACTAGGTCATTCATCCTCCCTACGTCCCTTGTCCCTCTGTCCTTCCACTCCTGTGCTGGGAGAATGCCCACTGGTCACTCTCCCGGAGGATTTAGGTCCAGAGGAGGGCAGGCGCGTGACGGTCAGGGTTAAAGGAAACGGTGGAGACACGGGGGGCCCCCAGGACCAGGTGTCCACGGGTGCAGAGCACACAGCTAGGGAGGCAGAGGTGGAGGTGTCTCCCCGCAGGGCAGGGTGGGTTAGTGGTTTGTGTGCCGGTGTGGGCAGGCCCCGGGGGAGGCCGCAGGGCAGGGTGGGTCAGTGGTTTGTGTGCCGGTGTGGGCAGGCCCCGGGGGAGGCCGCAGGGCAGGGTGGGTCAGTGGTTTGTGTGCCGGTGTGGGCAGGCCCCGGGGGAGGCCGCAGGGCAGGGTGGGTCAGTGGTTTGTGTGCCGGTGTGGGCAGGCCCCGGGGGAGGCCGCAGGGCAGGGTGGGTCAGTGGTTTGTGTGCCGGTGTGGGCAGGCCCCGGGGAGGCCGCAGGGCAGGGTGGGTCAGTGGTTTTGTGTGCCGGTGTGGGCAGGCCCCGGGGGAGGCCGCAGGGCAGGGTGGGTCAGTGGTTTGTGTGCCGGTGTGGGCAGGCCCCGGGGGAGGCCGCAGGGCAGGGTGGGTCAGTGGTTTGTGTGCCGGTGTGGGCAGGCCCCGGGGGAGGCCGCAGGGGTGGCCCCAAGCAGGGCCAGCTGGATGGTGGTTTCAGAATCGGAAGGGCCGGCACACTCGAAAAGGTGGTCACTGCTGCAGGACCGAGGGACACCAGTTCCGCTCTCATCTGACTCTGACACACGGGGACACTGCCACGTCCCCTCCCCTCCCCTCTGGGTCTCAGTGCCCCCTCTGCACCGTGATGGGGCTGGGGTCCCGATCACCAAGCCTGTGTTACCAGGCGGACACGGTCTCACTTCCTGGACACCCACCCTCCCCCTCCCCTAACCCTCACTGGTCTGGCAGGCTCGGCCCTGGTGTAACCTGCTTCTGGCCTGCGCTCTTCCCAGCGCGCCGCCCCCACGCCCTTCCACATGGGCCGTCACCAGCAGTCCCCTGGGGGCCCCCACAGCCGCCCTGCCAGTGGGCAGCCCCCCAGGTCACCATCCCCGTTTCACAGATGGGCGAGACCGACCTGGGTGTAGAGCCGTGGTCAGGGCCACCAGCTGCCTAGCAGGTCCCCAGGCCACTGCCCCTGGGCACTCTCAGCGCCCCTGCTGTGTAAATTGTGTGTCCCTGTGAGTTCCACCTTAGTGTAGGCAGCTGGGCCTCGCCTGGGGTTCCGCCTTCCCTGCCCCCCCCTGCGCCTCCTTCACTGAAGTTCACCCCGCGCCCTGGCCCCCGCCTTCCATTCGGACCATTCCCTTCCTGGGGAGGCCACCGGGGTGAGTCACAGAGTCAGAGTGACCGGGCTCACACCGCAGCCCCCGCCACTTTCCGGCTGGGCGTCATCGACACGTTACTTCATCTTCTGAACTTCAGTCTCATCCTTTGTTCATGATAACTGAAAAGGAGTCAGAGAAAGAGCAGGGGTGAGACCCAGGTGCTGAGGCCCCGAGGCCCGGTGAGCATGAGGAGAGGGGGCTGTCCCTGTCCCCCTGGAGGGAGTGGCAGCCAGCAGGGGACCTCCAGTCGCTGACGGGCTCTTCCATCTGGCCGTAGCAACCCACCTAGCCGGGGACACCTCCGTGGTGGTGGTCACACCAGCTGTCAGGCACTGCTGGGCAGGGAGGTGCCCGCCCAGGAGACACTGCCAAGTGCACTTCCAAACCCACATCGTGTCCCAGCGAGCGATGGTCACCGTGCACGCAGTCCCCGAGTCCTTTTGAGCACCGTGCATTTGGGTCAGGCGGGGAAGAGGGGAACGGGGATCCATCCTAACTCACCGTCCTCTAAAGCAGTGGTCCCCAACCTTTTTGGGGCCACGGACCGGTTTAATGTCAGAAAATATTTTCACGGACCGGCCTTTAGGGTGGGATGGATAAAATGTATCACGTGACCAAGACAAGCGTCAAGAGTGAGTCTTAGATGGAGGTAACAGAGGGAATCTGGTCATTTTTTTTTTTTTTTTTTTGTATTTTTCTGAAGCTGGAAACAGGGAGAGACAGTCAGACAGACTCTCACATGCGCCCGACCGGGATCCACCCGGCACACTCACCAGGGGCGACGCTCTGCCCACCAGGAGGCGATGCTCTGCCCCTCCGGGGCGTCGCTCTGCAGCGACCAGAGCCACTCTAGCGCCTGAGGCAGAGGCCAAGGAGCCATCCCCAGCGCCCGGGCCATCTTTGCTCCAATGGAGCCTCGGCTGCGGGAGGGGAAGAGAGAGACAGAGAGGAAGGAGGGTGGGGGTGGAGAAGCAGATGGGCGCTTCTCCTATGTGCCCTGGCCGGGAATCGAACCCGGGTCCCCCGCACGCCAGGCCGACGCTCTACCGCTGAGCCAACTGACCAGGGCCGGAATCTGGTCATTTTTAAAAAAATAAAACATCGTTCAGACTTAAATATAAATAAAATGGAAATAATGTAAGTTATTTATTATTCCTCTGCGGACCGGTACTGAATGGGCCACGGACCGGTACCGGTCCGCGGCCCAGGGGTTGGGGACCACTGCTCTGAATATTCCGCACACGTGGCAGCGTCTGGGTGCTGAGAGTGAGACAGGGAGTGTCTGCACGTCTCATTACCCCCTTTCCAGTGCGGGTTAGTGAGCTCACGCGTCCCCACGCTCGGCCGCCCGGCCGCTCCGTCAGATTGCTCTGAGCGCAGTCTGCCCTGCCCTCTGTCTGCGACCTTGGAGAACGCACTTCCTTCTCTCATCTAAAATGTTGAAGTCGCTTTCACTCAGCAGATCCACACGGAGTGCCGGGCACGGAGCCGGATGCTGCAGGAACAAGGCCGGCTGGCCGGGCTCCCAGGGGCAGGGGCCAGGCCAGGAACGGGCACCCGGGGGGTGTTCAGGCCCCTCCGTGGGGCAGAGCCAGGCGGGGCCGGGCTTGTGGGGTGTCCCACCCGACGGGCTACGCCTGGACGGAGAGGCGGATCTTGGTCCGGCGGCTGTGTGTCCGTCTGCTCTAATCTGCTCTTCCCCTGACATCGCTGCCCACCCCCATCTCCTGGGCCTGGCTGAGGTTCTCTCCGGCTGCCAGCTGCGTGTTTGTCCATCGAGGGGTTGATCTCACAAGCGTTGACTAAGCGCCCCTAGCCCTGGGGCACGGCCTCTAAGCAGCTCTTAGCCCCGTGCCCGGAGGAGCCTCATGTTGGTGGCGCAGAAGGAGCTAGAGACAGAGCAGGACGCTCTGACGCGCGGAGTCCTGGGAGAGGGTGGTCAGAGCTCTGGTCCCGGAGAGAGGGAGCCTCCGCGGGCCCCACGGAGGGCCCTGCGCTGACCTGCTGACCAGGGCTGGTCCTCGAGCAGCAGGCTCTGCGTGACAGCACGTTTTGCCCCGACGAGGAGGAGGCAGGGAGATGCGTGTCTGTGTTTCTGCTGTCGCCGGACTCGTCCTTCGTCGCCCCTGTACACCCGCGTCTGTTCTTCATAACCGCCCGGAGGACAGCGTGCCTGTCCCCCGTTCGCTCTAAAGAGACCAGCGCAGGGTTTCGCCCGCTCTGCGTGGGGTGGGGAGAGCCAGCCAGCCGCCTCGTGGGCGGGAACCGTCCTGGCAGCCGCCGTCCTGGAGACGGTCTTGCTGCCCCGTTTTTGGAAGATGGAAAATGTCACCGGCCAGAATGCGTTAGGATAAATAGGCACATTCGTGAGGTCGTAGATGGGGACTCTGGGTCCTGGCAGCCTTTTAGGAAAGATGGTCTGCGAAGGCCGTGCCGCGTGCTGCTGCCATCTGGACGGACGACGCCCCTCTAGTTGGTGGGAGCACGGCCAGGCAGGGGGCTGGCCCCAGAGGGCTGGGTGGGTTTGCAGACCTGGCCCTCCACAGAGACGCCAGCATCCTGTTCTGTACTCAGGGAGCCACAGTGCAGGGTGAAGCGGGGACTCAGCAACCATGAACGGCTTCCCCCGAGAGCAGGCGTCTCCACGCCGCACGGGGGGCACGTTGCCATGCCAACCTGTGGGAGTCAAACCCCCGTCTTCCCCCGAGAGCAGGCGTCTTCACGCCGCACGGGGGGCACGTTGCCATGCCAACCTGTGGGAGTCAAACCCCCGTCTTCCCCCGAGAGCAGGCGTCTCCTAGCCGCACGGGGGGCACGTTGCCATGCTAACCTGTGGGAGTCAAACCCCCGTCTTCCCCCGAGAGCAGGCGTCTCCTAGCCGCACGGGGGGCACGTTGCCATGCTAACCTGTGGGAGTCAAACCCCCGTCTTCCCCTGCCCGCCGCACGGGTCGGCCCCGGTGGGAAGAGGGTGGCTGTCCCGAATAACCATGTGCCACTCATTTATTGATGATGATGATGAGGTCAGCTGGACATGTACGATTCATGCTTATCAGTACTAATCACGTTAAACAGCCTTTGGGCCACTGTCACATTAGGAAGATCAAATATTGCTTCGTTAAGGCATGAGACTGATGGGCTCATTAATAAGTGGAGTCAGCACTTGGGCTGTTTTCATTAGTAATAATTAAAATCGTCATTATTTTGCGATTAACATTTACAACTTTTGGCTAATTTGTCACTCTCGTGAATAATCAGGTTGGTTGGGTTTTTTAAGAATATGTTTATCAGTGAGAGAGGAGCGTGAGTCAGGGCGGTGGAAGCCTCCCCCGGGCAGGCTGGGGCGCGCCCCTTCGTTAACCCGGACTGCAGTCGGGCAGGCCGGGGCGCTGAGAGGCGACGTCCTTGCCCAGGTCCGGGCAGGCTGGGGCGCGCCCCTTCGTTAACCCGGACTGCAGTCGGGCAGGCCGGGGCGCTGAGAGGCGACGTCCTTGCCCAGGTCCGTGTGGCTGTCGTGAGGTGACCCGGCATTTGACCCGGACCATCTTAACCCATTTCTTTTTCATTTCCTTGTGCTATCATTGCTACACTAATACTCAGAATAATCCAATAGTTACAGTGTGAAATGCCCTTCTAATTTATCTATTTATTTTTAGTGAGCAAGACAGACAGAGAGAAGGACAGACAGGGACAGAAAAGAAGGGAGAGAAATGAGAAGCGTCAACTCATAGTTGTGGCACTTTAGTTCATTGATTGATTTCTTATGTGTGCCTTGACCAGGGGGCTCCAGGTGAACCTGTGACCACTTGCTCAAGCCAGCGACCTTGGGCTTCAAGCCAGCGACCTTAGGGCTTCATGCCAACAACTTGTGGGCTCAAGCCAGCGACCATGGGGTCATGTCTTTGATCCCACGCTCTAGCTGGATGAGCCCATGCTCAAGCCAGTGACCTTGGGGTTTCGAACCTGGGTCCTCAGTGTCCCAGGTGAATGCTTTATCCCCTGCGCCATGGCCTGGTCAGGCAGTAGCCTTCTAATGTCTCATCCTTAATCCAAGTGCTAAAATAGCAGACAGGGCATTTTGCTCTTGGACAGAACCCCAGTTGAGGTCAAAGGTTCCCTGAAGAAATGGCACTTCGTGACCAAACAGCTGCTTACAGAGGGGGTCCTGTGTCCCAGGAGGGTGGGCCAGGCCCGGGCTGGGCAACCAGCGTTCAGTAATCCAGACTCTTGTGGTCCTACCCCGTGGAGCCCCTGGTCTGGGAGGAAGACACTGAACCCCGCAGAAGGCCAGACGGAAGTCCTTAAATCCTCTGTCCTGCGCATCGTCGTGAGCTTGGAGACCAGGTCGTCGCGTGGTTTGGTTTCCTGCAGAAGAGCTGGAAGGGGGAGTCCATTCGTGCCGTCAGCCGCCTGTCCCTCACTCCCGCCGTGGCCTCAGGCCCCCGGTTTGGTTTCCTGCAGAAGAGCTGGAAGGGGGAGAAGCCCATTGGTGTCGTCGGCCGTGCCGCCTGTCCCTCACTCCCGCCGTGGCCTCAGGCCCCCGGTTTGGTTTCCTGCAGAAGAGCTAGAAGGGGAAGCCCATTTGTGCCGTCAGCCATAGGCCTGTCTGCTGCCTGGCCCTCACTCCCGCCGTGGCCTCAGGCCCCCGGTTTGGTTTCCTGCGGAAGAGCTGGAAGGGGGAGAAGCCCATTGGTGCCGTCGGCCACCGGGGCCTGTCTGCCGCCTGTCCCTCACTCTCGCCGTGGCCGCAGGCCCCCTCCCGCGGGCTGGGCCCTGTGCTCCCCGTCCTCTGCTACGCCCTCCGGGACCTCGCTTCCTGGGAGATGGACAGGCCTCCTGGAGGGCCCGCGGTGCTGGGGAAAGTCGTGTCACCTGCAGGCTCAGCTGTCCTTCCACCAGACTTGCAAGAATCTCCCCGCCAACTGCAGAGGACGCTGCAGGCAGCTGGCCGCAGCCTGTCTGGCCCCTCCCGGAAGCGGCTGCCTCTCCGACAGCTGTTTGGACCCGCTTCCAGCGTCTTCTCCCTCCTGTGACGGCTGCCGCACCTGCTGGGTCACTGCTGTGCAGGATGCTGCTCTAGTCCCTGAGCTCACAGCGTCAGACGAGCAGACGGTCGCCGGCTCCCTCCCGGGTGCGTGGCCGTGAGCCGAGTGCCGCTCACGGGTCCTACGGGAGGCGGACTCCGTCCTCGAGCCTGTGTGAGCCCCGGGTTCTCGTCCCACATCCTACAGGGCAGTGGTGTTCCAGGGTGGAGCAGGCTGTGACAGGAGGGCGTGAGACCCAGGTCCCCAGGCCGAGTGCTCTGTGGACGGTTCACGAGGGCGGAGGAGGGGGGTCAGGGGGGAGGAATCGGGGCCGTTGTGTCTGGACAGCAGCTCTGTCTGATATCAGTTAATTTTCCCCGAGCTGCAGCTCCTCGTGGGCGTGTGGACTACGTGAGCAGCAGTGCTGAGCAGACACTGACTGGGGGGTGGGCTGTTCCTTCTCCCACAGCCCCCCTTGTCCCCTTGTGCTTGTAGCAGTTTCAGCAGTTAGGGTGGCGCGTAGAGTTGGTCTGGATGGATATTTCCCAGACTTGGTGGCTCTCCACCAGGGGAGTGTTCGTTAGGGAGTGTTTCCAAGGTCACCCACCCCTCGGGCGTGTCCGGACCTGTATCTCAGAGACCAGACGAGGGGCCTGTGTGCCTGCTGTTAGGACGGGCTCTTCAGCTGCCTCCTCAGGAGCTGACCATTCAGGATCCACCGGAGGGGACGGCTGTGTGAGCTCAGGTGGAGCCCTTGCCCTCTCTGGGCCTCGGTTTTCATTCTTGTTGCGAAGGGGGGTTTAATTTTCAGTAGATGATGACCGAAGCTATGTCCGCTCTGACCTGCTGTGGAACTCTGGGACAAGCAAACAGCAGCCTGCCAGAATTTGCAGGAGAGGGAGGGGGGAGGGGAAGGGAGGTCGGAATCATGAACAGCCGCTGTGACACAGCACAGAGCGTCTGAGGGCACCCGTGGGGGAAGGTGAGGAGGGAGGAGAAGGAACTGCCTGAGCAGCCAGAAGGGGGGGGCTGTGTGTGGGGAGAAGGGACCTCAGACGAGCTTTGTGGGACGGGGGTTCGGTGAGAACCCCGGAGGTCACGTTGACATGAAGATGTCACGGTGAGGGGAACTGGTGTGACTCTGGGTGGTGGGCCCACAGCACAATCAACAGCTCACATGCTGTTGATGTTCACCTGACACCTGTGTGCTCTTATTCATCAATGTCACCCGTTACATTTAATTTCTATGTTTAAAAAAACGATCAAAGTGAACCTCATTTTAATTAGTTAAATCAATATTTGGTGCCTCCTGGTACAATGTACTCAAAAGGCTATAAGCTCACATACATGTGGTCTTCTGCAAAAATGCCAGGCTGATTTTAATTATAAGAAATTGTTAGGCACCTGCCCAGGCGGTGGCACAGTGGATAGAGTGTCGAACTGGGACCCAGAGGACCCAGATTCGAAACTCCGAGGTCGCCAGCTTGAGCATGGGGTCATAGACATGACTCCATGGTTGCTGGCTTGAGCCCAAAGGTTGCTGGCTTGAAGTCCAAGTTTGCTGGATTGAGCAAGGGGTCACTTGCTCTGCTGTAGCCCTCTCACCTCCACCCCGTCAAGGCACGTATGAGAAAGCAATCAATGAACAAAGATGCCTCAACAAAGAATTGATGCTTCTCATCTCTCCCTTCCTGTCTGTCTGTCCCTATCTGTCCCTCTCTCTGTCTCTGTGTCTCACACACACACACACACACACACACACACACAAGAAATCATTAAGCAAACATAAATTGAAGGACATTTACAAAATTACTAGCCGGTAACTTTTGTTTTCCTAATTGTTGAAGTCAGGGAAGGCAGAGAAAGCCCGGGGAGTTCCCGCAGGTGGAGAGGAGTGAGAAGCGAGCACAACTCAATGAGTGTGTGATGTACTGGAATGCACCTTGGACCAGAAAACGGGCCTCAGGGGAACAACTGGAAAAATTCAAATGAGGCCTTCAGTGGGGCATAAGGTTATCATGTCGGCGTTAATTTCCTGGTTTTCATACATTTACCACGGTCAGGAAATATGCTAACGAGGAAGATTGGCAAAGGCTATGTAAGACGTCTTGTATAATACAGTGAATCCCAGTTTTACAACTTTTTTTAAGGCTAATATTATTTCCAAAATAAAAAAATACTAAGTGTGGGGGGAAGGGAGATGTCACCTTCTGGAAGGTGGCCTGTGCTACCCGCGGGGACGTGGCTTTGCCGGGAGAGGGGAGCAGAGCTGAGCGGGCGCGGCATGTGGGCGGCATGTGGCCGAGTGACAGTATAGGTGAGGCCAGGAGCCTTCTTTGGTGCCCTCTGCCCCCTCACCTACCAGGGGGACCCCTGCATTGGTACCTGTCCCGGCCACCCCCTGTCCAGCCCTGTCTGGCTCCTCTGTTGCGGCTCCAGCTCAAAGCACGTCTTTGGGGACAAGTCGACGCTGCCCCCATGGACTCTCCAGGGCTGAGTGAGCTACAGGGAAAACAGGTACAGCTGCCACTCCGAGGTCCTGGTCCCTTTCTGCGCCCCTGGTGCCTCACGTGTGCCCCCAGAGGGAGAAACAGGGAGCGGTCCACAGCAGCGGCAGCCTTTGCCGTTTTTAGGTGTTTATCGCCCTCCAGTGGTGATGTGACAGTGTGCTCTCTGAAGGCGCAGCCCTCCCCTGGCTCTCTGTTGGGTTCCGTGGACTTGTTCAGACACTGAGCTGAGCGCCTGCTCTGTGCCCAGCCCTGGGGGTGTCACCGTGTGACGCCAGACACAGAGGGAACAAAAGGTGCCTCTGCCTCCGAGGGCGCCTGGGTCCGGTGAGCGCTGTCTCGCTGGGCTTGAGCGTGGAGGAGGGTTCGAGTCATTTCACTCGGGGGAACAGGAGGCCATTTCAGACAGAGGTGGTGACTTCGGGAAAGGGAGGTGAGGAAGGAGGGCGTATCTGGAGAGAATGCGGAGCCCACAGAGCCCAGAGGCCTGTCTGCCAGCAGTCCTGTGGGGCCCCGGATGGCAGGGGCAGAGAGAGGGACGTTCTGGCCGGGCGCTGGTCACTCACCCTGGGCCCCTCGCGGCCGACAGTGTTTCGGAAGTTGTTGCCTGTTCTAGAAGACCTTTGATGATGGGTTTTCCACTATGTGTGTGCAGATAACGTTCAAATAAACTATATAGTAGGGTAGATCGTATCCACTATGCGTGTGCAGAGATGCACACACCTGTTTCTCTTTAACGTTCAAATAGTGAAACTATATAGCAGGGTAGATCGTATCCACTATGTGTGTGCAGAGATGCACACACCTGTTTCTCTTTAACGTTCAAATAGTGAAACTATATAGCAGGGTAGATCATATCCACTGTGTGGGTGCAAAGATGCACACACCTGTTTCTCTTTAACGTTCAAATAGTGAAACTATATAGCAGGGTAGATCGTATCCACTGTGTGGGTGCAGAGATGCACACACCTGTTTCTCTTTAACGTTCAAATAGTGAAACTATATAGCAGGGTAGATCATATCCACTGTGTGGGTGCAGAGATGCACACACCTGTTTCTCTTTAACGTTCAAATAGTGAAACTATATAGCAGGGTAGATCATATCCACTATGTGGGTGCAGAGATGCACACACCTGTTTCTTTTTAACGTTCAAATAGTGAAACTATATAGCAGGGTAGATCGTATAAGTTTATATCCCCGTTACCCCAATAGGACATGTTAACATTTTATAAATTTTACATCAGATCTATTTTCTCTTTTTGCTTAACAGCAACAACAAATTACAAAAGAGCTGAAGCCTCACCCCATCACGGTGTCCCCTCCCCTCCCCCTTTCTCAAAGGTCAGCGTCCCCAGGAGCCGCCGCACACACGCTCGTAACCTGCTGCATGCTCTATCTTTGCAGGGCCCCCCCGGACCACCTGGCGTCCCCGGCCCCTCCGGACCTGGGGGCCCCCCGGTAAGACTGCCTTTGACTTTCTCTTACTGGGCTCTTAGTGAGGTTCCATGGCCCCTGGGCACCGGGGACGTCTTCCTGTGTAGCTGACACACCCGGAGACCCACCTGCTGCCTCTCCGGGCCTCGGGCTCTCCAGACCATGCCCCCCTTAGATGAGGGACGTCACTTGAGCTCGTGCAGCACGTTGCTTGGCTGCTTCCAGAGACATGTCAGAGGAGACTCATTAGTCTGGGCTTGTCCACTGGGGTGTCTTACGAGAGAGCCCGGGTTGGTATGGTCACCGTTTCCCTTCCCCCAGTCCAGGCATAGCTGGCAAAATGGTGCTGTGGGCAGGGGAGGAGGGGCTCTGGGTGAGGCAGGCCCAGAGGGCGTTCTCCAGGGGGAGGTGGTCCTCCCTGTCCCACCAGGGAGGGATGGAAGTGATGGTGGCCGCAATGCAGACCAGACAAGCCCTCGGCTCGCCAGCCCGAGAGGTGTGACTCTGCCTGTCGAGGTGGCCTATGTGAGGGACGGCCCGATGGCCCCGGGGTGTAGCCATACCTGGGGGCCCTCCTTGCAGCCAGAGGCTGGGCCTGCTCCTGCTCCAGGAAAGGGAGTGGGAGAGAGGCTCTCTGCAGAGGGCAGACTGACGGCCCCTGTGGCTCCCTTTGCAGGGCTTACCCGGAGAGATCGGCTTCCCTGGGAAACCTGGACACCCAGGGCAGACGGTGAGCACCCCACCTCCACGCCCCTGTTCCCCGCACCTCGTGCCGGAACCTGTCCTCCCCGCTGGGGCTGCTCCTGGAACTGGGGGCTGTGCGCCCCGTCCTCCCCGCTGGGGGCTCTGCTCCCGGGGGCTCTGCGCCCCGCCCTCCCCGCTGGGGGCTCTGCTCCCGGGGGCTCTGCTCCCCGTCCTCCCCGCTGGGGGCTCTGCGCCCCGCCCTCCCCGCTGGGGGCTCTGCGCCCCGTCCTCCCCGCTGGGGGCTCTGCGCCCCGTCCTCCCCGCTGGGGGCTCTGCTCCCCGCCCTCCCCGCTGGGGGCTCTGCGCCCCGCCCTCCCCGCTGGGGGCTCTGCGCCCCGTCCTCCCCGCTGGGGGCTCTGCTCCCCGCCCTCCCCGCTGGGGGCTCTGCTCCCCGTCCTCCCCGCTGGGGCTGCTCCCGGGGGCTCTGCGCCCCGCCCTCCCCGCTGGGGGCTCTGCTCCCGGGGGCTCTGCTCCCCGCCCTCCCCGCTGGGGGCTCTGCTCCCCGTCCTCCCCGCTGGGGGCTCTGCTCCCCGCCCTCCCCGCTGGGGGCTCTGCTCCCCGTCCTCCCCGCTGGGGGCTCTGCTCCCGGGGGGCTCTGCTCCCCGCCCTCCCCGCTGGGGGCTCTGCTCCCCGTCCTCCCCGCTGGGGGCTCTGCGCCCCGCCCTCCCCGCTGGGGGCTCTGCTCCCGGGGGCTCTGCTCCCCGCCCTCCCCGCTGGGGGCTCTGCTCCCGGGGGCTCTGCTCCCCGCCCTCCCCGCTGGGGGCTCTGCGCCCCGCCCTCCCCGCTGGGGGCTCTGCTCCCGGGGGCTCTGCTCCCCGCCCTCCCCGCTGGGGGCTCTGCTCCCCGTCCTCCCCGCTGGGGGCTCTGCTCCCGGGGGCTCTGCTCCCCGCCCTCCCCGCTGGGGGCTCTGCTCCCCGCCCTCCCCGCTGGGGGCTCTGCTCCCGGGGGCTCTGCTCCCCGCCCTCCCCGCTGGGGGCTCTGCTCCCCGTCCTCCCCGCTGGGGGCTCTGCTCCCCGCCCTCCCCGCTGGGGGCTCTGCTCCCCGTCCTCCCCGCTGGGGGCTCTGCTCCCCGCCCTCCCCGCTGGGGGCTCTGCTCCCCGCCCTCCCCGATGGGGGCTCTGCTCCCGGGGGCTCTGCTCCCCGCCCTCCCCGCTGGGGGCTCTGCTCCCCGTCCTCCCCGCTGGGGGCTCTGCTCCCCGCCCTCCCCGCTGGGGGCTCTGCTCCCGGGGGCTCTGCTCCCCGCCCTCCCCGCTGGGGGCTCTGCTCCCCGTCCTCCCCGCTGGGGGCTCTGCTCCCGGGGGCTCTGCTCCCCGCCCTCCCCGCTGGGGGCTCTGCTCCCCGTCCTCCCCGCTGGGGGCTCTGCTCCCCGCCCTCCCCGCTGGGGGCTCTGCTCCCGGGGGCTCTGCTCCCCGCCCTCCCCGCTGGGGGCTCTGCTCCCCGCCCTCCCCGCTGGGGGCTCTGCTCCCGGGGGCTCTGCTCCCCGCCCTCCCCGCTGGGGGCTCTGCTCCCCGCCCTCCCCGCTGGGGGCTCTGCTCCCGGGGGCTCTGCTCCCCGCCCTCCCCGCTGGGGGCTCTGCTCCCCGTCCTCCCCGCTGGGGGCTCTGCTCCCCGTCCTCCCCGCTGGGGGCTCTGCTCCCGGGGGCTCTGCTCCCCGTCCTCCCCGCTGGGGGCTCTGCTCCCGGGGGCTCTGCTCCCCGCCCTCCCCGCTGGGGGCTCTGCTCCCCGTCCTCCCCGCTGGGGGCTCTGCTCCCGGGGGCTCTGCTCCCCGTCCTCCCCGCTGGGGGCTCTGCTCCCGGGGGCTCTGCTCCCCGCCCTCCCCGCTGGGGGCTCTGCTCCCCGTCCTCCCCGCTGGGGGCTCTGTTCCCCGTCCTCCCCGCTGGGGGCTCTGTTCCCCGCCCTCCCCGCTGGGGGCTCTGCGCCCCGCCCTCCCCGCTGGGGGCTCTGCTCCCCGTCCTCCCCGGCAGCGGGGACCACAGTGCTCACCCTGACCTCCTCCTTCTGGGAGCACTGCACGTGCTCCGTCCCCCGGGACTGCTCGCCCCCTGGGCCCGCGCTGGGTGGGAGGGGCACCCTCTCCCGGGCCCACAGCACTTACTCTCGTCCCCTAAGGGCGAGTTCCAGAGCCCTGTGCTGTTTGAAGGGTGACTTCTTGACCTTAGGGGATGCATGCAGAGGTGACAGAGTGACGGGGTTAGGGGCATGAGAAGTGGCCCTCCCGGGACACAGCAGAGTCTTTCCTGTGGTTCTCCTGATGGGTCCTTACTCCTGAGCTGCGGGGTCCGGGGAGTGTGGACATACGCGTCTTTTCTCTTTTTCCCTGAGGTCGTTTTGTTCTATTAATTCCCATGTGGAGAAATTTTCTCTGTTAAGACAGATGCTGGAGTTGTTAAGTTGGGTGGCAAGGGGATTTCTGGGCAGAATCACTGGGCTTATATATATATATTATATATATAAAATATAAACTTTGAGAGCACTCACAGCTGCCACCGTGATAACAGAGCCCTGTTAGGAGAGGGTTTTCTTTGTCTGTCAGGGGCGGGGAGGGGTGTTTGTGCACAGAGAAAGTGAAAGAAAAGGTCACTCCAGGGCGGTGGGAGGGGCCCAGTCTAGAGCCAGGATGTCGGGGTGTAACCCCGTGGGTCCCTATTACTGAGAGCAGGACCCAGAGCCAGTCACTAGGCCTTGTGGAGGCTGCATCTCCTCACGTGCCGACAGCTGCAGTGACCCCGTCCTGGCCATGTCCTGAGGGTGGGGTGGACGAGGTGTCTGGTATTAAACACAGGGACATGGAGCTTGTGGATTTTTAAAGAACAGTCGGGAAGGAGGATAGCCGTGTGAGGGACAGTGATGGCAGGGGTCAGGGAGCGGACGGGGGGGGGGCCCTGTGGAGACTGGAGGGAGGGACAGACCCATCGGAGCCGGGGCCAGCCGGCCGTCCGCTCCTCCCGCCCACACACGTGCCCAGGGCATGGGTACCGCAGCCTAGCCCGGAGCGCAGTGATCCTCCCTGTCAGGACGAGTGTGTCAGGAGGACCCACAGAGTCTCCAGCACTCTGGGGACAGGCCTCGGCTGAAGGCAGGGAGACCCCGGGCTGCCGTCGGCTCCCGGCTGGAAACGGCCGGACACAGGCCCTCCCGGCCGCCGCTCACTCCCCTCTGCTTCTCTCTCTCGGGCCAGGGGCCACCTGGAAAAGATGGGCTGAACGGACCCCCAGGCCTGCCTGGGCCCAAGGTAGGTGTCCTCCAGGGGCGGGGGGCCCTGCCTTTGGGAACCCAAAGTGCAGGAGCAAGAAGGTTCTTGGCTGCTGAGGAATTCTGAAATAAATGGATGGCAAAGCCTGGATCGGGACTCAGGGAAGCTGAGGAAAAGGGTTTGGGAAGCCACGGGCTTTAACCAGCCCCTTAGAAATGTGTAATCTATTTACTTTGCAAGGAGGAAAAACTTTCAGAGACTCTTACTTGCAGAATAAGAGACTTCAATTTTAAAAATATTCTGGTGGGAATCACTAGCGTAGGATCGTTAAGAAAAAGAAATCAGTGGTTTAAAAAATATCAAATTGGGAGGCAGAAACGAGGTGTGCAAACTTCAAATGAACAGATACAAAAACTCCACAAGGCCTGTTTTTAAGAAATGAACTTAATTCTTTTAAGAGCGAACGTCCAGCCCGAACAGGCAGTTCCACGGCCCTGGAAAGGGAGTTTCTGAATATCAGGGGGAAATCACCGTGCTCTTCAACGAGCAGACTTAGGAACTCAACTTTTAATGACAGAGTCAGAACGGATGTAGCTTAATTGTACAGGCAGTTAATGTAAACACCCCCCATCCTTTTCTGTTGTAGGTTAAGACAGAAAGTAACGCTGACTGCGTACTCTGTATTCCAGAAACATTAGAGTACTGTAGGTCTTACTCTAAGCCTCTCGGTAAGAGCAGAGAGCGCCGTTTCTACTCGGTTACTTTTTATGGAGTACAGGCAGAGCCGAGGCTCCCGGCACCGGGCAGCGGGTATGACCCGCTGCTGGTCACCGAGGTCACGCAGCGTGCCGGGCGAAGGCCCCCAGAGCACGGGAACTCACTGCCTCACCCGCAGCACAGCAGGTGCCTGCCCGGCACGGCCGCCTGGTGACTGTGGGTGCCTTCCTTGCAGGGACAGCCCGGAGACAGAGGCGAGGACGGCCGGCCCGGGACGCCCGGCCTGAGGGTATGGACGCGCCCCTCCCCCGTCGCCCTTGTTAGTCTGCACGGCACATCTGGGGCTGCGGGTGACCCCCATCTGACAGAGGGGGCAGAGTCAGGGTCCCTGGGGTCAGGTCCAGAAACAGCTGGGAGCGGTGGAAAGGGCTCCGGCCGGATGGTGGCACACCACAGAAACAGCAGCCGCGGACGGTCCCAACACCTGGAGGACAGAGCTGAGCTGCAAGGGGACCAGCGGCCCCTCGGGCCCAGGGAGGCCCCTGGAGCTGCGGGAGAGGCTCCTCTCTCCGTCTGGGTCCTGGTCTCCTCCCCCTGACCTTTGCCCTCCGTCCACTGCTCCCCAAGGGTGCGGAAGCCTGCCCAAAGCCGGAGTCAGGACACAGGCTGCCGCCACCGGGGAGCCTGCCTCCCTGCTTCCCTCCTGTGGGCGGGGCGTGTGATGGGCCCCCAGCGGGAGGCAGAGCCCCCTGCACATAGGTAGTGGGCTCTTCTTGACTTCATTGACCGCGTGGGTGGTCCCTACCCCACCGCTGTGTCTTCTCCGACTGGGGAAGTGGGAACCCCACTCCTGCGGGCCTGCCCGTGTTCAGGTCTGCATTCTGGTCTGCGGTCTCCGGGCAAGGTCCTGTGTGGCTCTGCAGGGGCCGCTGTCATGATGGGCAGTATCGGGAGGAAGTTAGGGGTGCCCTGGGAGAGCGTGTTCCCCTTCCAGTCCTTGTGTTTTTTATTCCTGATCACCACTCACGGCCGGCAGAGTCAGACAGGAAAGGGCGTCGCTCCAGGGCCTGTGTCGTTCTGTGCGGTCTCCACGTGCAGCATGTTTAAAACGTTTCTCTAGGAGATTCAGAATTCTGAGCGTCTGTCCTTGCGATGCGTTTACAGGGTCTCCCAGCCTCGGGGGAGGCCTGGCCTGCAGCCTCTGACTTTCTGTTCACAAAACTCCACCGGAAGATGCACATCTCCCAGGCAGAGGGGGGCTCCGTTGCCAATGGCAGGTCTCTGAGCCCACTCCGCGCGGTGGTTTGCAGGATGTGCAGACGCACCCGCCGCTGAGGCTCGAGTCGAGAATCCAGGCAGCCTTCCAGGGCTGCGCCCCGCCTGCCTTTGGCTGGGGGTTCCCAGCACGGGTTCAGGAGGCCTTCCCGGGGGTTCCCGAGAATGCTTTCTGCCCACACTCTGCCCCTCCACACCCTTCTCAGCCCGTGTGGAGCAATTCTCAGGGCAGAGGCCTGACCAGCCCAGCAGATCTGAAGTGACAGTTTGAGTGGCAAGTGCTTACACAGTTCCGGTTCGAGCAATCCTTCCTAATGGTGCTTGTCAACGTTGGGGTTGATGGGAGAATTGCTGTGCGTCTGGGTTTTCTGCCGGTGCCGCCCCCAGCGCTGCAGGATAATAGTCCTTAAATGACGCTCCAGTTAATGATTATGATTTTTTTTTTGCCTTCCTCTCAGGTGATAGGGGGTGGTGCTGGCCCTCACTACCCATGGAGTCTAGCATTGCTGCAGGGGAAACCCTTATGAGCGGGCATACCTGCCTGCTCATCCATCCATCCATCCATTCCTTCCTTCCCTCACCCTTTAATTCATTCATCCCTTCGTGTGTGCATTTCCTCCCCAGAAAGCCTCATGTCCTCACAGAAGTCTTCTTCAAGGTTTTTACTCAGTGGCCTAAAGGGTGTTAGATAGAAACCGTCCTTCATGAAGTTAGTGATCCCCAGACATGTGGTTGGTTAGAAACCACAGCTTCTCCCACCCCCACACTCACCTCTTTGCATCAGAGCCTGTTCAGGACCTGGCAGGCTCGGCACCCTGGTGCCCGGGGGTCGGAGAGCAAGTCCCCCTGGTGCTGTGTCCCCTCTTCAGACTGACCACAAAACGCTAGTCAGGAACCAGCTGGCCGAGGTCAGAACCTCATCTCGCCTCCCAGAACCACTGCCTACCTGCGTGGGGGACTGCTTCCAGGCTCGGGTTGGGAGCTTAACAGAATGTTGCCCAAGGCCTGCCTTTGTGGTGACCCACCGTGGGGAGGGGAGACGGATGCCTGTGGTCACCAGAGTCGGCCTGGCAGCCAGGGACCGTCTCTGCGCGGACATGTCCACAGCAGCTTCAATGTCCCCGCGCCCGGCGTGGGACCTGGACTGTCACACAGCTGGGAATTGGGGTCAATGTAGGAGTCAAGGAGTTTGGGCCTGCGTTGTTTGGAATGGTTACCACTTAGCCTCAGAATGAGTGGGTCCCACCTGTTCCACCTGAGGGGCATTTCCAGACATTGCTCCCCGTGGGGAAAGACAAAATCAACACGAGGGCGTGCGGAGGCCCCCCGACCCCCGCCTCCCGAGGTGCAGAACACTGGCTTCCATGGCCGGCACCCTTGGGCTGTAACCCCAAAGACATGTGTGAGAATACAGGACTGTGGGGCAGCTGCACATGACTGGGCCACCAGAGGGAGGCAGTCACCTCTGTAAATGTGCATGGAAAACAACCAGTGTCTTCTTCTCTGTGCAGGGTGACGTCGGGGAGCAGGGCCTGGCCGGCCGACCTGGAGAGAAGGTGTGTTTGTTCACACCTCCCTTTCTTCCTTCCTTCCCCCTTCCTCCCTCCCTTCCTTCCTTTCTTCCTCCCTCCCTCCCTCTCTTCCCTCCCTCCTCCCTCCCTCCTTCTTTCCTTTCTTCCTTCCTTCCCCCTTCCTCCCTCCCTTCCTTCCTTTCTTTCTCCCTCCCTCCCTCCCTCTCTTTCCTCCCTCCTCCCTCCCTCCCTCTCTCCCCCTCTTCCCTCCCTCCTCCCTCCCTCCCTCTTTCTTTTCTTCCTTCCTTCCCCCTTCCTCCCTTTCTCCCTTCCTTTCCTCTTTCCTTCCTCCCTCCCTCCCTCCCTCCCTCCCTTTCTCCCTTTCTTCCTTTCTCCCTTCCTCCTTCCCTCCTTCCCTCCCTCCTTTCCTTTCCTTTCCTTTCCTTTCCTTTCCTTTCCTTTCCTCCCTCCCCCCTCCCTCCCTCCCTCCTTTCCTCCCCCCTCCCTCCCTCCCTCCCTCCCTCCCTTCCTTCCTTCCTTCCTCCCTCCCTCCCTTCCTTCCTTCCTTCCTTCCTTCCTCCCTCCCTCCCTCCCTCCCTCCCTCCCTCCCTCCCTCCCTCCCTCCTTTCCTCCCCCCTCCCTCCCTCCCTCCCTTCCTTCCTTCCTCCCTCCCTCCCTCCCTCCCTCCCTCCCTCCCTCCCTCCCTTCCTTCCTTCCTCTTCTCCCCTCCATTCTTCATGTGAGGCCTTCATTCAGCAACACACACGAGGCCGGTAGCTCTTGTCTTCTGGGGCCCACTGCATTCAGTTCATTTGTTCACTTACCTAGTGACTGCCAGCACGCTCTCTGCATCCGTCCCTGAGTTGGCCCTGGGGTCACATCCCTGAACCAGGAGCAGTTGAACAGGTGTGGGGGGTGGTGACAGGCAGGTGAGACTTGGGGAATATCAGGACAGATGGTCAGGACTGACCATGAGAAGTGACATTGTGTCTGAGTCCTCAAGGGTAAGGAGTTGGACACCAAGAGAGGCCAAGTGGGTTCTTGGGAGAGGGAACAGCCAGAGAGGGAGGGAGAGCTTGGACGCCCCAATTTACACGTCCCCTAGCACCCCCTTTCCCACTAATTTCCGTGTTATTCCCACAAGCCGGAGCTCAGGGGTGGGGGGCGGGAGAGCAGAGGAGAGCGTGCCGCAGCATGGAGCTCCGGAGGGCCCCACGGAGACCCTGAAGACCAGGGCGCCTGTTGTCTCCGCAGGGACAGGCCGGCCTCCCGGGCGCCCCAGGGTTCCCGGGCCTGCACGGAGAGAAAGGCCAGCAGGTGAGCACTGGCAGCCCCCACCCCACGTCTCCTGTGCCCACTGCCTGTGGAGAGCAGCCCCTCTTGCAGTCAGTCCAGTGCAGGGTGGGGGGGGGCGTGGGCTGGGGCGAGCAGGCGGGGGACATCATCTGTCAGGTGCCCCCCGGGTGATCCAGGGCGCCACACTTCCTGGCCGGGCGCCCCTGAGCCCGGCGTCACCGCGCAGTTCACTGAAAGGCCAGGGCAGGTCGGACGGAGGGAAGGGTGTGTCCAGGGTCCCCTGGTCCTACCCGAGCAGGCGGGTGTTCACACGGTTGAGTGCTAATGCTCTCCCACTTGGTCTCTGCTGCAGGGAGAGAGAGGTGCGCTGGGCCCCCCGGGGCAGAAAGGTGACCAAGGAGAAAAGGTAAGAGTGGCCCCACCCTGGTTGGGACACTGCGGGACTTCCTTGCAGCAGTGCAGGGCACCCAGGACACTGCGGGAGTTCCCCGTGGCAGCGCAGGGCGCCCCGGTCCCTGTGGGAGTTCCCCGCGGCAGCGCAGGGTGCCCCGTTCTTAGGGTTGGACTGGTGCCCGGGTTGTCGTGCGGGTTCTCCTCACTGTGTGGCTCTGAGCAGGTACTCTGGCCTCCCTGGGCCGGGGCTTGCTGTCCGGGTGGTCACACACCCAGAGGGGCCTGGCGTCCCCCCTTCGGCACCAAGGCCCCTCCGTCGCCCAGGGGTGCACCCGTTTCCCCCCCACCCTCCCGCCAGCCTGCGCCCTTGTCTTTCCCGCTTGGCCCCAGGACCCCTACCCCCTTCTCACTCCCCGGCTGTGGTTTTTAAGTCACGGAGCCTGGAACGGGGAGGGGTCTGCGTGGAAGCCGGCCAGGCCCGCTGCTCTCAGGGACTTCTCAGAAATGCGGTTTTTGTTTGAGAAGCTCGTTTCCAGAACACACAGGGCTCAGAGAGGCCACCAACCCCCCACCCTTTATGGCCTTGGCAGAATTGCCAGGGTCACAGCCATATCCCATCCGAGCCGCCAGAATCTGGCTGGCGTTCCTGTCCTCCGGGGAAGTGCGTACGCAGCGATGGGCAGCTCTGGTTCACGCCCCGAAGTAAGCGTGAAACCAAGGCCGCCCCCTTCTGCTGCGCCCTGCCCGTGCCTGGCTGCTCTCTGTCCACTTCCCCCGGCCAGCCCCCGTGAGCGTGGAAGCCCAGTGTCTCTGGACACCGGTCTGATGCTACCCCCTGCAGCAGCTCCTGGAGGAGCTGGGATGGGGACCCGGTCAGTCACATTCACTCCGGGACACACAGGTCCTTCTTGAGCAGAGCCTTATCCTCCAGGCCAGAGAGCCGCCAGGGGTCTTCCGCACCCACCTTGCCCGCCCGCCGGGCCTCCCCTGCCCCACAGCCCTGGGAGGAGGAGGCCTTGCAGAAAGCCAGTCTCCAGGGCTCTGGGCTGGAGACACAGCTCTCCTCCAGGAGTCCTCTTGTGTGTACCGTTCACACGTGTGACGGGAAAACGCTGAGCTTTGCTCGTTTGGATTGTTACTGTTGGGTCAGCTGGTTCAGACGAGCGGGGTCAGCAGCACACGGAAGAGAGCTGGCAGACTCGGATGGAGCTGCAGACAGCACCGAGCTTGCAGACAGCACCGAGCTGGCAGACAGCACCGAGCTGGCAGACTCGGGGAGCTTGCAGACAGCACCGAGCTGGCAGACTCGGGGGGCTTGCAGACAGCACCGAGCTGGCAGACAGCACCGAGCTGGCAGACTCGGGGAGCTTGCAGACAGCACCGAGCTTGCAGACAGCACCGAGCTTGCAGACAGCACCGAGCCGGCAGACTCGGGGAGCTTGCAGACAGCACCGAGCTTGCAGACAGCACCGAGGAAGCGCTTCCTCCCTGCAGCTCCCGAGAGGCTCCTGCAGGGCGATGCCGCCCCAGTTAGGGTCAGACTGAAACCAGGCTCCGCCACTTGCGGGCTCTGTGACTTCGGGCACGTGCATGGCTGTTACTGCCTCGGTTTTCCTCACCTGTGAAATGGGAATCCTAAAGTATCTCTGTTCCAGGCATTTAGAGAGAGAGAGAGAGAGTGCAAATGAGTTAATGCATCTAAAAACGTATACCAGCGGCCCTAGAAATAATGATAGAAAACAACCCAGCAACCACTTTTACTCCTGCAGAACTGTTTACTCGGGGTGGCCTTGTCCCTCTCTGAGCCCACGTTATCCATTCATGTGTCCACTGGTTACCATGTGTGGAGCTCAGCCATGGACGAGAACCTGGGGGAGATGCCCGTGTCCTGACACGGCCGTGACAAGGGTGGAGGTACAGGTTGGGGGACTGTGTTTGTGGCTCCTCCGGCGGGCAGTGGCTCAGGGACCGCCTGTTCTCAGGGAAGACGTTGTGACAGTCTCCCCTTCCTTGGGCCTGCTGGCCTCAGGCCCCAGACAGTGCTGGAGCCACGGTATTCTGCAAAGAGGAGCACAGCCCGAAGAGACACAATCACGCAGACAAGGGTAGTGAGGTTTCAGGCTCAGGAGCTTCAAGCCTGTGTTACAGGAATGTCATATTGTCCCCTCGGGCCTCTAGAACAGCCTGTTCCCTTCAGAGAGGGTGGGACAGGGCCCGGTGGGGTCCTCAAGGGAGCTGGAGGCCTGGTTCTGCAGGGCACGGTGCCCAGCGTGGCTGCCCTGCTGGGTGTGGGCCAAGGTGATGTAAGTGGCCAATAGCTGGTCACATCAGCATGGGTACTTCTCAAAGCACAGGGTAGTTACATGTCTGACTGTTTTATAACTGCGAATCGCCTGCCTGCCTGTCTGTGTCTATCCATCCATCCATCCATCCACCCACCGACCCACCCACCCATCCACCATCCATCCATCCATCCACCCATCCACCCACCCATCCACCATCCATCCATCCACCCACCCACCCATCCACCATCCACCCATCCACCCACCCATCCACCATCCATCCATCCATCCACCCATCCACCATCCATCCACCCACCTACCTATCCACCATCCATCCATCCATCCACCCATCCACCCACCCATCCACCATCCATCCACCATCCATCCACCCATCCACCCATCCACTCATCTATCCACCATCCATCCATCCATCTACCCATCCACCATCCATCCATCCATCCACCATCCATCCACCCATCCACCATCCATCCATCCACCATCCATCCACCCATCCACCCACCCACCCATCCACCATCCATCCACCCACCTACCCATCCACCATCCACCATCCATCCATCCACCCATCCACCCACCCATCCACCAT
This sequence comes from Saccopteryx leptura, assembly GCF_036850995.1. NCBI lineage: Eukaryota > Metazoa > Chordata > Mammalia > Chiroptera > Emballonuridae > Saccopteryx > Saccopteryx leptura. The sequence goes on along the minus strand of NC_089505.1, from coordinate 368,720,395 downwards.
CCATCCATCCATCCACCATCCATCCATCCATCCATCCACCCATCCACCCACCCATCCACCATCCATCCATCCATCCACCATCCATCCATCCATCCATCCATCCACCATCCATCCACCCATCCACCCACCCTCCATCCACCATCCACCCATCCACCATCCACCATCCATCCACCCATCCACCCACCCATCCACCATCCACCCATCCACCCACCCACCCATCCACCATCCATCCATCCACCCACCCATCCATCCATCCATCCACCCATCAACCCATCTATCCACCATCCATCCATCCATCTACCCATCCACCATCCATCCATCCATCCATCCACCATCCATCCACCCATCCACCCACCCATCCACCATCCATCCATCCACCCACCCATCCATCCACCATCCATCCATCCATCTACCCATCCACCATCCATCCATCCATCCATCTACCATCCATCCACCCATCCACCCACCCATCCACCATCCATCCATCCATCCATCTACCATCCATCCACCCATCCACCCATCCATCCATCCACCCATCCACCATCCATCCACCCATCCACCCATCCATCCATCCACCCATCCACCCATCCACCCATCCACCATCCATCCACCCATCCACCCATCCACCATCCATCCACCCATCCACCCATCCATCCATCCACCCATCCACCCATCCATCCATCCACCCATCCACCATCCATCCACCCATCCACCCATCCATCCATCCACCCATCCACCCATCCACCCATCCACCATCCATCTACCCATCTACCACCCATCCACCTACCCATCCACCATCCATCCACCCATCCACCCATCCATCCACCCATCCACCCATCCACCCATCCATCACCCATCCACCCATCCATCACCCATCCATCCATCCACCCACTCACTCATCCATCCATCCATCCATCCACCCATCCACCATCCATCCACCCATCCACCCATCCACCCACCCATCCACCATCCATCCATCCATCCACCCATCCACCATCCATCCACCCATCCACCCATCCATCCATCCACCCATCCACCCATCCATCCATCCACCCATCCACCATCCATCCACCCATCCACCCATCCATCCATCCACCCATCCACCCATCCACCCATCCACCCATCCACCATCCATCTACCCATCTACCACCCATCCACCTACCCATCCACCATCCATCCACCCATCCACCATCCATCCACCCATCCACCCATCCACCCATCCATCACCCATCCACCCATCCATCACCCATCCATCCATCCACCCACTCACTCATCCATCCATCCATCCACCCATCCACCATCCATCCACCCATCCACCCATCCACCCATCCAGGCAGATGCAGGGCGGGTCATTCTTTTGTCTGGGGACAGACGTCCCAGGACAGGCAATCTGCAGGATTGCTGCTGACATGTCTTCGGTTTCTTCATCCAGGGTGAAGCTGGTCCCGCAGGCCCCCCCGGATTGCCCGGAACTGTAAGTTCTTCTGCTTCTAATCTTCTCTCCTTTCAATTCCTAAGGCATCCAGATGCCTCCCCCCCCTCCACACACACACCTTAGTTATCACTGTCTTTCTCACGGAGTTTGCCTAGAGCTATACCTAGCCCCAGGTTTTTTAATCCAAAGATACTATATGTCAGTTTCTCTAAGACCGCCTGGTGCTTGCCGACTTATTGAACCCAGCAAGCACCTTACGACACATCAGAACGATGGCCGGTTCCTGAGAATATGTACCCGCCTGTTACACTGGGGAAACTGAGCTCCAGAGACAAGAAGCAGTGGGAAGCTGGTGCAGGGTAAGAGTGCAGTGTGGGCAAACAACCGTTAGCCTCAGTTCCGCCTCCTGCTCCCCCCTCTGCAGGGACGAGGACAGGCATGTGAGCAGGTGTTGAGTGGAACACGGGCTTCAGAGTCAGAAAAACATGGGTTTGAATCACAACTCTTCCATTCATGGGCACCACGGTCTTTGATACATTGCTTCACTTCAAAAGGACTCTGTTTTCTCATCTGTGAAATATATATATGTTATACCCAGCGATCTTATACAATTGCAGTGGACATGAACTGACATCATGCACGTGCATAGCACCATTTCCGATACATTCGTAGATACTAAATATACTAAGTAGAAACTACTGTATATTTCATCTTACTACTCCCTGGCCCGTGATGTTCTGTGCTTTGCTCCGTTGATTTCAGGGAGGTTGAGTGTGGCTTCAGGGGCTGCCCATTCACTTTGTATGTGTGAGTTTGTTTTCTGAGCACCTGCACTGAGTCAGACATCGGCAGCTTTTGGACCTGATGGAGTTCACAGCCTAGTCAGAGAGAAACTGTCCGCCCACAGTGGGTCAGAGAAGCCTTTATTACAAACCACAGCAAACGCTTTCGAGAGAAAGGACAGGATGCGAAAGACAGGGATCGGATTTCTGTTTAGCAGCGGAGGGGAAGGGGGATCCTTGAAGACAATGACTTTCCAAAGAGCCCTGAAGGGGAGGGCTCAGTTAGTGGGAGGAAGGGGGGAGGAGAGCGTGTCGGAGGGAGGGGAGAGTGTCAGGGGAGGAGAGCATGTCGGGGGGAGGGGAGTGTGTCGGGGGGAGGGGAGCGTGTCGGGGGGAGGGGAGCGTGTCGGGGGAGGAGAGCGTGTCAGGGGAGGAGAGCATGTCGGGGGGAGGGGAGCGTGTCGGGGGGAGGGGAGCGTGTTGGGGGGAGGGGAGCGTGTCTGGGGGAGGGGAGCGTGTCGGGGGGTGGGGAGCGTGTCGGGGGGAGGGGAGCGTGTCGGGGGGCGGGGAGCGTGTCGGGGGGCGGGGAGCGTGTCGGGGGAGGGGAGCGTGTCGGGGGGAGGGGAGCGTGTCGGGGGAGGGGAGCGTGTCGGGGGGAGGGGAGCGTGTCGGGGGGAGGGGAGCGTGTCAGGGGAGGAGAGCATGTCGGGGGGAGGGGAGTGTGTCGGGGGGAGGGGAGCGTGTCGGGGGGAGGGGAGCGTGTCGGGGGGAGGAGAGCGTGTTCGGGGGGAGGAGAGCGAGGGGAGCGTGTCGGGGGGAGGGGAGCGTGTCCTGGGGGAGGGGAGCGTGTCCGGGGGGAGGAGAGCATGTCGGGGGGAGGGGAGCGTGTCAGGGGGAGGGGAGCGTGTCGGGGGGAGGGGAGCGTGTCGGGGGAGGAGAGCGTGTCAGGGGGAGGAGAGCGTGTTTGGAGGGAGGAGAGCGTGTCGGGGGGAGGAGAGCGTGTCGGGGGGGAGGGGAGCGTGTCGGGGGGAGGGGAGCGTGTCGGGGGGAGGGCAGTGTGTCGGGGGGAGGGGAGCGTGTCAGGGGGAGGGGAGCGTGTCGGGGGAGGGGAGCGTGTCGGGGGGAGGGGAGCGTGTCGGGGGGAGGGGAAGGGAGCGTGTCCGGGGGAGGGGAGGGGAGCGTGTCTGGGGGAGGGGAGCGTGTCGGGGGGAGGGGAGCGGAGCGTGTCGGGGGGAGGGGAGGGTAGCGTGTTGGGGGGAGGGGAGGGGAGGGTGTCGGGGGGAGGGGAGGGGAGGGTGTCGGGGGGGAGGGGAGCGTGTCGGTGGGGAGGAGAGCGTGTAGGGGGAGGGGAGCGTGTCCGGGGGGGAGGGGAGCGTGTCGGGGGGAGGGGAGCGTGTCGGGGGAGGGGAGCGTGTCGGGGGGAGGGGAGCGTGTCGGGGGGAGGGGAGCGTGTCGGGGGGAGGGGAGCGTGTCGGGGGGAGGGGAGCGTGTCGGGCGGAGGGGAGCGTGTCGGGGGGAGGGGAGCGTGTGAGGGGGGAGGGGAGCGTGTCGGGGGAGGAGAGCGTGTCAGGGGGAGGAGAGCGTGTTTGGAGGGAGGGGAGCGTGTCGGGGGGAGGGGAGCGTGTCGGGGGGAGGGGAGCGTGTCGGGGGGAGGGGAGCGTGTCGGGCGGAGGGGAGCGTGTCGGGGGGAGGGGAGCGTGTGAGGGGGGAGGGGAGCGTGTCGGGGGGAGGGGAGCGTGTCGGGGGGAGGGGAGCGTGTCGGGGAGGGGAGCGTGTCGGGGGGAGGGGGAGCGTGTCGGGGGGAGGGGAGCGTGTCGGGCGGAGGGGGGAGCGTGTCGGGGGGAGGGGAGCGTGTCGGGGGGAGGGGAGCGTGTCGGGCGGAGGGGAGCGTGTCGGGGGGAGGGGAGCGTGTCGGGGGGAGGGGAGCGTGTCGGGCGGAGGGGAGCGTGTCAGGGGGAGGGGAGCGTGTGAGGGGGGAGGGGAGCGTGTCGGGGGGAGGGGATCGTGTCGGGGGGAGGGGAGCGTGTCGGGGGGAGGGCACTCGGAGGCTTGGGGCTGGAGCTGAGGTGCCGCGTGGGGGTGCTCCGGGCGGCGTGGGTGGGCGAGGCTGGGGTCCGGCCGAGATAAAGAGGGCCCAGAGGCTGACCCCTCTCCTTGGTGTCCGTGTCACCTGCATCGTTGCGAGAGGTGCTGACAGTGGAAAGGACACTGTGGTGGGGCAGCAGCATCTGGGCACAGCTGCCCGCACAGGGGTGGATGCAGCCCCCACCACCACCCCCGCAGCCTGCATGGAGGAAGCTTCATCCCGTCTTATCCACGAGGACGTAGAGGCTGACAGATGACCAGGGTCGCACAGTCGCTAGGTGGGGGTGACAGGGCGTGAGCTCAGGCCCTGGGACTCCAGGGTCCCCCCATCCATCCACTGTGCTGTCCTGTCTTCACCGATGCTCAGGGCTCTAAAGCAGTGTGACTCCCGTTGTCAGAAGCAATCGTCAGTAAAGGAAACCCTGGGCTATATCCCACCTGGAGATTCTCTCAGAGTCCGGTGTTTAAAATCGCTCACCTCTCTCTCCTTCCTGTGGTTCTCTTCCAGACGCCGCTATTCACTCCATACCCGAGAGTGCCGGTAAGTGCAGCACCCCCTTGGGGCCAGCGGTGCCCCTGGCTTGTGACCCCGCAGGTGCTCTGGGGGTGGTCTCGGCTGGGTCCTGACTCCCTGCCCACCACACAGGTCCCTGCCGGGCTTGTCCTGGCAGCAGGTGGGGGATGGGACTTGTAAGGAACTGGGGCCTGGAGGACACCTCCCCCAGCCCAAGGCCAAGGGCAGACCCTCCTGGGGTCAGTTTAATCCTTCCCTCCACACAGAGTCCCTGGTACCATCTTGGAGGGGAGCAGAAATATCATATGAGAGGTGGCAGAAAATTAGTGAGCAGAGTGAGGCGCTTGCTGTGGGTGCCGGCCGTGTTGGGGACAGAGGGGACATAGTCATGGGAGGAGCCAGGTCTAAGAGAGGCTGCTCAGAGGACAGCCAGCCTGCTCGGGTGTGGCGATAGAGGGGCAGCTTGTGGCTTCTTGTAAGGATGGCGCCCCTGGGCAGGAGCGAAAGCTGCCTTTTCCGCACCTGGCGGAACACTCCCCTGTTCATCTTGTGGAGAGTTCTGGGGACCCGTGTCCTCAGGCTCTCTGTGTGCCCCTGGGGACAGTGCGGCTGGAGACTGAGCCCTGTGTTTCCCCTGTGCTCCCGGTGGGCACGGCTCTCCCGTGTGGGGACTTGTCCGGCTGCTCTGGGACGTGCCCCACAGGGAGCCGGCCACACAGAACCCCCGGCCAGTGGCTGCTTGGCCCCCGTCTTCAATAGTAAGGGGGCAGCCTAAGGAGCCAGGAAGGACCCTGTCCACAGCGGGGAAGGACGGAGCACGTGACTGAGCCACCTACTGACATCTACACGGAAGGAGACGGGGAGGGGGGTAGTGAGCTTCTTCCGAGGTGCCCCGGCCGGCGAGGACGTGAGGAGGGGCCCCCCCCGGGACGGCACGGGCTGCAGACGGAGGTGCCCGCAGGGAGGGCCCTCTCTGATCCGGCTCCTCTGGCTGTGCCCCCTGCTCTCTGAGAAGAAGGACTCAAAGGGACACAGCAGGACCAGCTAACACGGCAGGCACAGCCTGGTGTCGCTCACACCACCCCGAGGATGGCACCCACTTCACGGGGGGTGACCCTGTGGCTCAGAGCAGCAAAGCGGCTCGCAGAGGGCCTGCCTTGGACAGGGAGATCTCTGAGACGGAGTTGTCCGCTGAAAGGCCCTCGCTGTCCCCACCTGCTGCCGAGTGCAGGGCTCAGCCCCACCCCGTGGTGGCTTTGTGCTCGTCCGCCCCACCCCTCGCCCCTCCCCCAGGACCGCCACCCCGGGCACGTCCTCCACCCTTGAAGCTGCAGTCGGTCCGTCTCCCTTGGCCCCATCTTGAGTCCCTCAGCTTGACACAAGCCCACACTTCAGCCTCTCCTTGACGGGACTGCCCCATAAAAAGCTATTTCCAAGGAGTTTCAGCGAGATGGCCCAGGGGCCCAGGGTCCAGAGCTGAGACCTGCCTGGCCCCCCTGAGAACCCAGGGGTGACACCTTCCTGCAGGGTCTGAAGCTTTGCAGGGACCAGGAAGCCACTCGTGGATGCAGAGCAAGGAGGTGGAGTCTTTGGGGTCAGGGGAAGGTTCCCCGTGGGTTGTTGCAGGGATCTCTCTGGGACCAGCCTGGTCACCGTGGTAACCATGTTTGTCCTGACTGTTTTGAAAAGCATTGTGTTGAGTCTCCCTTGCTCCTCTCAGGCCGGTGCCTGGGGCACAGATGGAGAAGGGGCCAGAAGGAAGTGCCTGCCGCTGGGGCCAGGAGCTCCTGGCGTGGCTGGGGCCGCGCCTGGGATGCCCTCCAGGCTGCCTGGCGATGGCTGTTTGTGGAGGACACAGTGGGGGCTGCTGGGCGGTGCGCAGGTCTGGGGACGCCAGGTGGACAAAGGAGCCCATTACTCAGCCGGAAGCAGGAGGGACAGGCAGCCTTGGACGTGGAGAAATCACCGTCGTGCCAACTCTACCCCGTCTGTGTGCGGAGGTGTCTGCCAGGACTCCACACCAAGGCTGGGTTTGCAGGGACTGAGCCCCCAAGAAGCAATCAGGCTCGGCTGACTGCCCCAGCGGGGGCCGTGGGGGGAGAGAGAAGCCAGGAGCACTCGTGCGTTCGCCAGCCTGGAGGGGCGTCTCCCGTGGCCCCCAGCACCGAAGGCTCTGCCTCCTGACTCCGGGCCCAGGGCAGATGGGCTGAGCATCTTCTCATGAGCCCCCACGGTCCCTCCTCACCCCGACTGCTCAGGGTCCTGAGCCTGGCAGGTTGGAAACGGAGCTTCTCAACCAAGGAATGAACTCGGATCTGTGGAAAACCTCCCCACGTTCACACCGCGAAGCACTTTGCAGGAAGGGGCAGTCTCGCTGAACCGGGTCACGATCCGCACGTTGGGCTGAGCAGATTCCACTCAGCGGGAGGCGTGGAGAGGAGGGAAGCAGCCCGGGCCCTGCAGATGCGCACAGGGGCTCAGCGGGGAGCTCCCGAGATGGGAGTGGCTGGTCATCTGGAGCAAGGTTTCCAGTCTGCCCCGGTGAGGACAGAGGGCGCGGCGTGGAGCCTGGGACCGCACAGGGCCATGTCTGTCTGTGTGCCTCCTCCTCCACCAACTAGAAGCCGACCAGCCACCCCAGGGTCCCAAACAGGTGTCAGCACCTGCTGCCCAGGTGTGCCCAGGGTCCCTAACAGGTGTCAGCACCTGCTGCCCAGGTGTGCCCAGGGTCCCAAACAGGTAGTCAACACCTGCCTCATCTGCTTCCAAGTGTGCCCAGGGTCCTCTGTGCATTCTGTGCACCATCTCTCACTGATGGTCTGCTTGCCCAGCTCTGAGCTGGAGGACACAGGAGTGACCACAGATACGTGTAGCAGTGCTCCCGGGCCTGGTCTGCGTGTCCGTGGCTCTGGGACACAGGAGTGACCACAGATACGTGTAGCAGTGCTCCCGGACCTGGTCTGTGTGTCCGTGGCTGGAGGACACAGGAGTGACCACACAGATACGTGTAGCAGTGCTCCTGGGCCTGGTCTGCATGTCCGTGGCTGTGGGACACAGGAGTGACCACAGATACGTGTAGCAGTGCTCCCGGACCTGGTCTGTGTGTCCGTGGCTGGAGGACACAGGAGTGACCACACAGATACGTGTAGCAGTGCTCCCGGACCTGGTCTGTGTGTCCGTGGCTGGAGGACACAGGAGTGACCACACAGATACGTGTAGCAGTGCTCCCGGGCCTGGTGTGCGTGTCCGTGGCTCTGGGACACAGGAGTGACCACACAGATACGTGTAGCAGTGCTCCCGGGCCTGGTCTGTGTGTCCGTGGCTCTGGGACACAGGAGTGACCACACAGATACGTGTAGCAGTGCTCCCGGGCCTGGTGTGCGTGTCCGTGGCTGGAGGGCACAGGAGTGACCACACAGATACGTGTAGCAGTGCTCCCGGGCCTGGTCTGCATGTCCGTGGCTCTGGGACACAGGAGTGACCACACAGATACGTGTAGCAGTGCTCCCGGGCCTGGTCTGCGTGTCCGTGGCTCTGGGACACAGGAGTGACCACAGATACGTGTAGCAGTGCTCCCGGGCCTGGTCTGCGTGTCCGTGGCTCTGGGACACAGGAGTGACCACACAGATACGTGTAGCAGTGCTCCCGGGCCTGGTCTGCGTGTCCATGGCTCTGGGACACAGGAGTGACCACAGATACGTGTAGCACTGCTCCCGGGCCTGGTCTGCGTGTCCGTGGCTCTGGGACACAGGAGTGACCACACAGATACGTGTAGCAGTGCTCCCGGGCCTGGTCTGCGTGTCCGTGGCTCTGGGACACAGGAGTGACCACAGATACGTGTAGCAGTGCTCCCGGGCCTGGTCTGTGTGTCCGTGGCTCTGGGACACAGGAGTGACCACACAGATACGTGTAGCAGTGCTCCCGGGCCTGGTGTGCGTGTCCGTGGCTGGAGGGCACAGGAGTGACCACACAGATACGTGTAGCAGTGCTCCCGGGCCTGGTCTGCATGTCCGTGGCTCTGGGACACAGGAGTGACCACACAGATACGTGTAGCAGTGCTCCCGGGCCTGGTCTGCGTGTCCGTGGCTCTGGGACACAGGAGTGACCACAGATACGTGTAGCAGTGCTCCCGGGCCTGGTCTGCGTGTCCGTGGCTCTGGGACACAGGAGTGACCACACAGATACGTGTAGCAGTGCTCCCGGGCCTGGTCTGCGTGTCCATGGCTCTGGGACACAGGAGTGACCACAGATACGTGTAGCACTGCTCCCGGGCCTGGTCTGCGTGTCCGTGGCTCTGGGACACAGGAGTGACCACACAGATACGTGTAGCAGTGCTCCCGGGCCTGGTCTGCGTGTCCGTGGCTCTGGGACACAGGAGTGACCACAGATACGTGTAGCAGTGCTCCCGGGCCTGGTCTGCGTGTCCGTGGCTCTGGGACACAGGAGTGACCACACAGATACGTGTAGCAGTGCTCCCTGGCCTGGTCTGCGTGTCCATGGCTCTGGGACACAGGAGTGACCACACAGATACATGTAGCAGTGCTCCCGGGCCTGGTCTGCGTGTCCATGGCTCTGGGACACAGGAGTGACCACAGATACGTGTAGCAGTGCTCCCAGGCCTGGTCTGCGTGTCCGTGGCTAGAGGGCTTGGCTGGGTTTGAGGTTCAGTTATCCTCAAGAAGTGATTCTTAACCTGAGGTCTGAAGGGTGAGTAGGGATTGGTCGGAGTCTGAGCGGAGTGGGAGGAACTGCTTTGGGTGGGGCAGGGGCAGGTGCATACTGGGGCTGGCGGGCCCTGTGGCCAGGCCTGTGGGTGGGCGGGCACATTGCTATACCTGGTGCCTCTCCACCGACAGGGAGAGCAAGGACCGAGAGGAGAGAAGGGGGACCGCGGCGTGCCTGGGGAGCCGGTGAGTGCCCCGTGCCCCCCCCCCAGAACAGGGTGTCCAAGGGCCGAGCATCTGCAGGTCCGAATGCGCAGTCCGCCCACGGGGCCCAGCAGAACCGAATGTGGTTCTCCTCTTGTCCCTTCTCCCTCGGGGCCCTAAGGATGCCCCCCTATCTGGGGACCTCAGCTTATACCCACTGCTCACGTCCACGCCCCGCCCCGTCTGCACAGAGCAAGGGTGGTGACCTCGTTTGTGGGTGGTTTGCTTTGTTGCAGGGACCACAGGGCCACCCTGGAGAGCAGGGGCCTCCGGGACTCCCTGGACCGCCGGTAAGAAAACCCTCGCCCACCAGGTGGCCCCGGACACAGAAAAGCCCACAAACCCGGGTCCTTCTGTCCCCGCTGGCCTCTGTCCCTCCCGGGGTCCCTCTGTCCCTCCCTGGCCTCTGTCCCTCCCTGGCCTCTGTCCCTCCCTGGGTCCCTCTGTCCCTCCCTGGGTCCCTCTGTCTCTCCCTGGGTCCCTCTGTCCCTCCCTGGGTCCCTCTGTCCCTCCCTGGCCTCTGTCCCTCCCTGGGTCCCTCTGTCCCTCCCTGGCCTCTGTCCCTCCCTGGGGTCCCTCTGGCCTCTGTCCCTCCCTCGGTCCCTCTGTCCCTCCCTGGATCCCTCTGTCCCTCCCTGGGTCCCTCTGTCCCTCCCTGGGTCCCTCTGTCCCTCCCTGGCCTCTGTCCCTCCCTGGGTCCCTCTGTCCCTCCCTGGGGCCCCTCTGTCCCTCCCTGGCCTCTGTCCCTCCCTGGGTCCCTCTGTCCCTCCCTGGCCTCTGTCCCTCCCTGGGTCCCTCTGTCCCTCCCTGGGGTCCCTCTGGCCCTCCCTGGGGTCCCTCTGGCCTCTGTCCCTCCCTGGGTCCCTCTGTCCCTCCCTGGCCTCTGTCCCTTCCTGCCCTCTGTCCCTCCCTGGGTCCCTCTGTCCCTCCCTGGGTCCCTCTGTCCCGCCCTGGCCTCTGTCCCTCCCTGGGTCCCTCTGTCTCTCCCTGGGTCCCTCTGTCCCTCCCTGGGTCCCTCTGTCTCTCCCTGGGTCCCTCTGTCCCTCCCTGGGTCCCTCTGTCTCTCCCTGGGTCCCTCTGTCTCTCCCTGGGTCCCTCTGTCCCTCCCTGGGTCCCTCTGTCTCTCCCTGGGTCCCTCTGTCCCTCCCTGGGTCCCTCTGTCTCTCCCTGGGTCCCTCTGTCCCTCCCTGGCCTCTGTCCCTCCCTGGGTCCCTCTGTCCCTCCCTGGGTCCCTATGTCCCTCCCTGGATCCCTCTGTCCCTCCCTGGGTCCCTCTGTCTCTCCCTGGGTCCCTCTGTCCCTCCCTGGGTCCCTCTGTCCCTCCCTGGCCTCTGTCCCTCCCTGGGTCCCTCTGTCCCTCCCTGGGGTCCCTCTGTCCCTCCCTTGGTCCCTCTGTCCCTCCCTGGGTCCCTCTGTCCCTCCCTGGCCTCTGTCCCTCCCTGGGTCCCTCTGTCCCTCCCTGGGGTCCCTCTGTCCCTCCCTGGGTCCCTCTGTCCCTCCCTGGATCCCTCTATCCCTCCCTGGCCTCTGTCCCTCCCTGGATCCCTCTGTCCCTCCCTGGGTCCCTCTGTCCCTCCCTGGCCTCTGTCCCTCCCTGGCCTCTGTCCCTCCCTGGGTCCCTCTGTCCCTCCCTGGGTCCCTCTGTCCCTCCCTGGGGTCCCTCTGGCCTGCCTTTCAGGAGCACCCACCAGAGACTGGCACAGGCGGTACTGGGACTTGAGCCCCATGCCCAGGGGTGAAGAAGCCCACCCAGAGTGCCCCAAAATGCAGCCCTCCAGGGCGGGTCCTGCCCCAGGCCCCGGGATGTTCATCTCTGTCACCAATGTGTCGGTTTAGGAGAGTTTGGCTCTGGCCACATAGCTTTCCTGCCCTGACTCCGCCTCCTTGGGGCGGCCTGCTCTGGGCTCAGGTGGCTCCTGACTCCCTGAGACTCTTCAGGTGCAGAAGCCCCGCCCCCTCCCAGCCCTGACTGGCAGCTCTGGTTTGAAGGATGCCCAACATGCATTAGCCTTTTTATTTTGTTATTTTTTTTTGGCTTTGGCTTCTTAGCTGCCTGTTTCTTGGGCTGGTGTTCAGGTGTTCTGTAGAGTCCCAGTGGAAGTGGCCTGCTTGGGCTCAGACCCCTAAGGCCACTGGCTGGCCATGTGCCTGGGCCGTGGTCCCTATGAGCCCCCCTTTTTTTTGACAGAGACAGAGGGAGAGTCAGAGAGAGGGACAGATAGGGACAGACAGGAAGGGAGAGAGATGAGAAACATCAGTTCTTCATTGCGACACCTTAGTTGTTCATTGATTGCTTTCTCATATGTGCCTTGACGGGGACGGGGGGGGGGCTGGGGCTACCGCAGAGTGAGTGACCCCTTGCTCAAGCCAGCGACCTTGGGCTTCAAGCCAGTGACCTTTGGGCTCAAGCCAGCAATCATGGGGTCATGTCTATGATCCCATGCTCAAACCAGCGACCCTGTGCTCAAGCTGGATGAGCCCACAACTCAAGCCGGTGACCTTGGACTTACGAAACTGGGTCTCTGCGTCCCAATCCGACGCTCTATCTACTCCGCCACCACCTGGTCAGGCCCTCTGAGCCATTCTTACACAAAGTGTCAGCCATGTTGACGCCTGCGTCCCGGGGTTGGAAGCGGGGATAAGCGCCAGGCGCCAGCGGAGGACCAGGAGAGGTGACGTCTGCACCTGCAGACCCTGCTCCCTGCGTCTGTGGTTTGGGTCGCCTGAATCTGATGAGCAGGTGTCCCCGAGTCCCTGCAGGGGACGAGGACAGTGCTGCCTGTAATGTCCCTCCTCTTATTACTTCCTGTGCAGGGTGCCAAGGGACAGGAGGGCACACACGGAGTGCCCGGGCCAGCTGGAACCCCCGTGAGTCCTGCCCTGCCTACCTCTTCGGGATGGGGGGGGTCACACAGAAGGGACCCTTGGCTCCCAGCTCTGGGTAACTTGGGGGGAAAGGACCAGAGAAAGTGCAGTCCACACGTGAGGGGCTGGCCAGGACTGGGAGCTTCTGGAGCAGAAAGACCAAGGGGACGCTGGCCTCCACATTGCCCGCAGGTCAGGGCTTTGTCCGTGTGCCCACCTCCCACTTGCATGCACACGGTGACACACACGGAGTCACCAGCACCCACTCACAGGCTCTGAGAGGTGTGCTCCTGTGCACATCACACACATTCTCAAGTCCAGATGCACACGTACTGCGATGTACACGTGCCTAAACTCCCGACACGCAGGCGCAGCCATGAGCACGCGGACACGGACACGCCTCCACGCACGTGCCTCTGGCGCTCCTGCTGCTGCTGCTCCAGGCTGGCCTCCTCGGGGCCAGAGTCTCGGTGGGGTTGGCACTTGTCCCCAGGGGTCGACTAGAGTTCTGTCTCGTGGTGCTGAGCTCGGGCTGCCCCTTGGGAGGCGGGACCAGGCCGCCCCCAGCAGGTCTCATTGGACCCGGGGCCACAGGCCTGACGGTCAGCTGTGATGCACTGGCGTGACCAGGCCCTCCGTGCACACGGCTGAGTGGGAACGGGGTCAGCCAAGGGCAGTGGCCAGTGTGGATGTCACAGTGAAGGGGCAGGTGGCAGACTGCCTTGCTGGTGGAGGCAGCCCCAGAGCAGCTGCTGCTTGGGGGGAAGAGGAAACCCCGTGCAGGTGAGGAGGCTCTGGAGAAACACGAGGAGCCTCCAGTATAGAGCTCCCTGCTTCCTCCAGCTCCAGGGCGGTGACCCACCGGGTACCTTCACCACGTCTCTTCCCCTGGCGCCTGTGCCCAGCCTTCAGTGTCGAGTTCAAGTCCACTTCCTTCAGGAAGTCTTCCCTGATTCACCAGTCAGAGCTAAGACACACACACACACACACACACACACACACACACACACCCCGGGAGGCCTCCTAGAGCCCTGCCCTGCTCCTCTCCCCCACCTCTGCCCGAGTACTGAAGCCCCTCTGAGGCCTGGCGAGTTGGGGTGCTGTGACACTCAGACGGGAGGAGGTTCCCCTTCCCCGTGGGGGGAGAGTTCAGATCAGACGTAGTCCCAGCAGCTCCCGGGGCCTTGAGTGCCGGCGGGTTTGGAGAGAGACCGGGGTAACCGCTGTAATCAGTACATCGGGTCTGTCTAAACTGCCGCTTCTGAACAGGGCGCTCCTGGACCTGCCGGTCCCCCCGGTCCCAGCGGCCCCCCAGGAGGTGTGGTGAGTAATCAAGGGCAGGGGTGGGCCTGGGAGGCCTCTGCAAGCCTCTTCTTGGGGCTCAGTCTTTCACCTTCCAAAGGAGCAGGCGGCTGGCACTGGCTTCTCCCCCGTTCTGACGCCCACACCCAGGCGCTGCCTCTCTGAGCGCCCCCCCCCCCCCCCGCGTCTGCTAATGCGCTAGCTCGGAGCTCCGCTGCAGACGGCGGTTTCACACTTTGTGCAGCACAACACCCGGTGGCATCTCCTGGTGGCATCTCCCCAAGGGCAGCAGAGAACTGTGCTCCCACAGTAGGCCGAGGTCAGCCTCACTCAGTCACCAGCCTCTGCCAGTGTCACTGCGGCTGCTTAGGGGACAAACCCTGGCCACTCTTCGTGACAAGCTCTGTTCTGAGCATGTCACTCGTGTTCCCTCGTGAAATCCTCGTGACCCTGGGAGGCGGATGCTGTCATTGCCCCCTCTACGCAGGAGGAAGCTGAGGCACAGGAGGCTGAGTCAGGTTGTGAGTGGCGCTGTGGATGCCACCGGATGTTGCCTGAACTGCCCCCCCCCACACACCCCTATATTTTGTGCTACCAACTTCTAGGAGCCCACACTCCTTTGCCTGAGAGTTTTCTCTGGCTTTTAGAGACCACGTTGTCCCCCAACATGACACGTGGCCACTAGTCCACCAGCAGCAGCCCTGACTGATGGGGTATAAAGACCAGCTGCCCGACGCGGGGCTCCTCTGGGGGTGTTTCCCACGCTGGCTCCCGGTGCCCCTGCAGGGAGCCGCTGTCTTCCCCTCACCTCCCTGCGTCCCTGGGGTGCGTCCCTGGGGCACCTGCCCCTGAGCCTTGTCTCAAAGGCCACCTCTGGCCGGCTGTGTTCACACAGCTGCAGCAGGTCTCTGATAAGCCTGTGTTCTCAGGTCATCCTCGTCCTGCCCGTGTCCCCTCTGAGCCAGGCCCTGCCCTGCCCTGCCCTCTGGGAGCTGCAGCCGGGGGACAGAGCGCCAGGCAGTCCTTGTCTGTGTGTGCAGAGCTCTGATGTGCACGGGCACGGGAACAGACCAGGACGGGCAGCTCCAGTGGGCAGGGAGGGGACAACTCCAGGCCTCTGGGGAATTCGTATCAGGGACAGAGCCGTAGTCGTTGACTAAAAAGGGACCGGTTACCCTGCTCTGGTGGCCACCTTGCCAATAACCTTTCTTTCTTCAGGGCGCCCCTGGGGTCAGAGGCCCCCCCGGGAAAGACGGGGAGCGCGGCGAGAAGGTAAGACAGCGCGGCGTCTGGGCACGCGGCCTCTGGCCTGTCTCTGAGAAGCGTGGGCCGAGTTGGGACCCAGGGCTCAGAGGGACTCTCCACAGGGGAGGAGCCGGGGGCCCTGCAGCATCTCACGTGACCCTCGCCACAGGCAGGGGACTCCGTGCGTCCCCACCTGGCAGATGGGGAGGCTGGGGCTCTGAGACGAATGGATTTGCCCTCCATCACAAGCTCTGATTCAAACTCCCGCTCTCTTTCAACCCAGTGCATCTAATTTTGCGTGCTTTGAGCATGCCCCAAGCCTTGAGAAAGAGCTTTCTTTATTAAGAAGAAGAGAGGCACGGTGTCCCCAAACACCAACACCGCAGGGGTGGAGAGGGAGAACCCACCACTCTTTGAAATCCCATTTCACGTTTTTCTCTGACCTCGCTGTTCAGAAAGTGTCTCTGACACCTGCTGGTGACAGGCAGCTGGTGGGAGGGGCCAGGAGTCTGCTAAACCCCCAGGGCGTGCCCCTCCCCCCCCCAGCTCAAGTCACCCTGAATGTCAGCAGTGCCACCGTGGAGAAACCTTGACCTCAGGGGCCCTCTGTGCACTTGGATTTTCTCATCTGTCAAATGGGACAATAATGTGCTGATTGCAGGTTGTGAGCATTGTTGTGAGCCATTAGCTGAGGAGGTGACGTGTCACAGGGACCCACAGAGAGCAGGTGAGGGGGGTGGGGGCGGTCTGCTGTCCTCATCTCCCCAGCGAGCAGGCTCCACACCCACGGACAGGTGTCTCAGCAACTCCTCAACTTCTGACGGGTCTTCCACGGAGGCCCCCTCCTGGCACACTCGTGTGTCTGGTCTGTTTCTCCTGGGACCCTTTAAAGAGGTCATCATTTTTTCATTTTTTCTGTTTTGATGAAATTTAACAAGAATAGAGGTAAACGTTGTACTCTAGGGAGGAGGCTCTATTTTACAAGACTTATCTCAGGGAGGAAGATGATTAATTGCGGAGGAAAACGAGCAGCCGGCCTGCGGGAAGTGCCCTGGGACTGTGACATCTTAGCGGATTATAAGCTCAGCAATAACCTTAAGTGGTGCAGGTGCTATTTTTTTTTTTTTTAACAAAAAGATAACACCATCTTAGACTGCAGTAACGAGAGCAGAGACCCAGGTTAAGTGAGGGAGGGAATATTCTGACCATCGGCTCTGCCTTGCTTTTTCTGCCACCTGTGTCGGAAGGACTGAGCTCCACGCTGGGCATGTTACAAGTAGGGCCCTGACGGCCGAGAAGGGGCGACCAAAATGTGAAGAGGTTTTTTTTTGAGTTCTAGTCCTTTGAGCCAAGGTGAGGAAATCAGTGAGCAGTTAGCACACTGCACCTCTAGAGGGAGCCAAATGCCCATCCTCCGCTGAGCGGAGGCCCAGGCTGAGGGCCAAGGCCGGGGCTGTGCAAATGCAAAGTGGTACCAGTGTCTGCTCGGGGTGTGTGTGTGTGTGTGTGTGTGTGTGTGTGTGTGTGTGTCTGTGTGTGTCCGTGGAGGGGAGCAGGTCCCCCGCCCCATGCACCGAGAGAGTCCTTCCCTGGGTTGCGTCCTCCGTCCTGGCTGTGGTTCCCCCACCTCCCCTCCACCAGGGACGGGTGGGGACATGCGGACCGCGGCTTAGGCCCGAGGGAGCCTGGGAAAAGCGGTCCCTGTGGCCAGTGCGGTTCTGCCCGGCGCTCCACAGCCAGGGCCGCCACACGGGGCTGGTGGCTTTGTGCTCTGGAAGGGTGGGGGCAGCTGCCTGGAGCGAGCGCGACGCCCAGCCCCCTCGTCAGACCCGAGCATCCTGGGGGAGCCGGGAGCTCTCCCTGCTCTCCGAGGAGTCCAGGACGAAGTGGACACGGCCCGTAAGAGAAGTCCCCGGTGCCTTCCTGCCCGGGAGGGAAGGGACACGGATGTCCTCTGCGTGCCTGGGCCCGTGTCATGTGTTTGCTGCGGCAGCTCCGACAGAGGTCGCAAGCTGGGTGCCGTCACCAGCACGAGCGCGTTGTCACCGTTCCTGCCGTGTTCGTGTCCAGGCGTCCTCCGTGACCGCTGGCTCCCCATGGGCTGGGAGGGGAGGGTCTCTTCCTGGTCTCGGTTCTCAGCTCACTGACGGCTGCCTTCTCCCTGTCCTCACTTTGTCCTTGTGCCTCTGTGTGACCAAGTGTCCCCTCCTTATGACACGGGTTCGCACGGGATTAGCAGTCACTCAACTGCACTATGACCTCAAGTCAACCTGATTAAAAGTCCCTGGTTCAACACTGAGGTAGTGGTGACGAGGACGTCAGCGTCTGGGTTTTGGGGGGAATGCAGCACAACCTGTCACCGCTCAGCAGGAAGCCTCTGAGCCCCCTTCGCCGGGTCACCATTGAAAAGCTGGCTCTCTGCATGTCACCGATCCTGCAAACTGTCACTTTTCTTTCCAGGGTGCAGCTGGGGAAGAAGGGAGCCCAGGGCCAGCCGGGCCCAGAGGTGACCATGGTGCTCCGGGGCTCCCCGGGCCTCCTGGGTCAGGGAAGGATGGAGAGCCGGTGAGTCAGGTGCAGTGTCTGCGTCCAGGACGGCCAGGCTGGACTTAGGGAAGGAGAGGGGGAGGGGGAAGGGATACACTGGCTACACTCTGCGGAAAGTGAGTCCCGGCCAGTGGGCTGGGGCTGGTTGGAAAGGGGTGTGGCGTGGGAAACAGCGCCCTCTGGTGCTGCAGGCCGGCGTGGCAGGTCGCCGGGGTGGATGGCTTGCTGTGTGCCAGGCTCTGGGCCAGTGCCGGACGCAGAGCCGGACGGGCGTCCAGCAGACCTAAGCACGGCTGGGGCCAGTCGTGGTTGTGCCCGCAGAGAAGGGGCTTCGGGGTCCATGTGCCGAGTAGCGTTTGTGAGACCCTCCTGCCTGAACATGAAGACAACATCCCCCGGGGCTCCCCAAGTCTTGAGAGGTGAAGGAGGAGGAGGTCGGGCCTTGGCAGCAGGGAGCCCTGCTCTGAGCCCTGGCCTCGCCCTCACGTACGGGAGCCCCCGGAGGGACGCAGGGTCTTCGGTGGGAGAGCAGAGTCAGAGAGACCGAGGGATGAGTGCAAGGTCACACAGCAGCGGCCAGGGGTGGAGTCAGGAGTTCCATCCCAGGGCCTGGTGGTTCAAACACAGGCTGTTTCCTCTGTGCGGACAGCAGGGTGCACAGCTGGGGGGTCGTGGTTGGGCAAGCACTCACTTCCGCTCCATAACCATCCTTCCTCTCCCCAGGGGCTTCGTGGACCACCTGGCTTACCCGGGCCTCTCGGAACGAAGGTACGTGTTTCTCCGAACCAGCCGTCGATGCCTGTGGGTTCTTAGAAGGAGACTTTGTAGAATTTCACTGTAAGCATCTCTGGTCACCTCGCTCCACGTCCACGTCCCTCCGCTCCTCACACCCCTCTTGATGAAAGGCCCCTGACTCTGTGGTTTTGAGGTCCTCGCCCACAGGGGAGCTTTATGGATATTTGATGACTGAATGGACTTGCACAGGCTTTCAGCCGGCGGAGCACTAGGTCTTTGCGTTATTAGTTGAATTGTGGTCAAAGATGATCCGCACATTTCAGCTGCTCAACATGCTGAATGGGAGGGGGCACCACTGAAGCTTAGGGGGTCGCCTCGGGGTGAGGGGTGCAGAGAGCCTGGGCCGGGGGTGCAGTTGACCAGTCAGGTTCATCTCCGGGGGACCCAGGTTCAATCATGCTGTTTCTTTGGCCAGAGGCCTTGTCCTATTTAAAATGTGAGATGTGTACACGGATGACCCGTTGCATTTGTAAATTAGAATGTGGTTTGGAAACGATGTGGTTTCCGTAGTCGGCCGGCATTGGGAAGGTAAGCTGGGATTCGGAGAGGTGTTTAGGTGGAGAATGGAGAGATCAAGGGGGGGTAGGAGGGTGGAGAAGGGAGTGAGAGAGGGAGGGAGGGACCAGAGAGTGCCTGCTTGTGCCTGCCCGGCTGCTGTCCCTGGTGCTGACGAAAGCTCTGGGGGAATTGAGGAGGGGTCTGTCTGTTTCAGCCTGTCCTCCTTACTGACAACGGCAGGGAGACGTACAGACGCCTCCTTCCCCCCTGTGTCCAGACACTGAACAGGCTTCACCTTCACACAGACCTGGGTTAGGATCCCGGCTCCGCTGCCCAGCAGACTGCCGACTTGGAGGCTCTTTCTTTCTGACCCTCTGTTCCTTTTCCGTGTAAGGGCGTAACCTCCCAGCGGGCTGACGGGCACGCCACTGTGCTCAGTAATGCCATTCTCCTTCTGCCAACCCACCCTCCTCACACGCTTTCTGCCCGGACGCTGCTGCCCTGGCCCAGAGTGCCCGCAGCAGAAAGGGATGCTAATGTCCCCATCGCCCATCCTGCCTCCCGCGCCGCCATTTTTTCTTAACCGTGAGCCTTTTTGCTCTTGGCGACACAGCATGAAGGCCTTTTGTTCTTTCCTGGGGCTGCTTTCTAACCATTTCAGTCCATTAAGCTGGGGGAGGTGTGAGCATGACCGCGGGCCACACGCTTACAGAGGGGCCAGACCACCCGCAGGAGGGAGCTGTCAGTCTCAGGGGGTCGAAGTTCGAGCTGGGCTGGGGGGTGCCTTTCTATTCCATCTCCTCCTCTGCAAAGAGCGGCAGAACTTAGTAACCCAGCCAAAGGTGAGTGAGCATAGGTTCATTTATTGTGGCCTCCGGGAAACAGCTCTTCAAGGCTGTGCCTTATGCTGGGCCCTGCCCTGGGCACTGTGGATGCACAGGTGTACAGACGGTGTGCCCAGCATGGGGTCTCGGAGGAGTGTCAGGGACTTGACTTGATGGGTGTTTGGTGAGTTAGTGGATACATGAATGAAGGGACCGTTCCTACTTGAAGTCGGAGGGCCAGGCAGATGAAATGGGAGGGCAGCGTGTGAAGGGTAATGAAGATACCGCAAATACCAGCAGGAGGACAGGGAGGAGGGCAGGCGGGGGCGTGTGGAAATGGGCAGTGAGGGCGGTCTCAGCGGAGGGCTGGGTGTTTGGCAGCTTGGAGCCTGTGCGGTGGGGGGCGCTCTCTCAGGGGAACAGGCGCGTCAGGGAGCAGGGGCTAAACAAACGGCTCAGGGGATTATAAACACGGCGGCAGGTGTGGTTTAGCTCGCAGTGAGTGGGTTGGTTTTGCTCATCAGCGTGAGGCAGCCTTGGGAAGAAGGGGCGCCTAGCTAGAACCCGACATTGCCGTGAGAAAACCTCCGTTAAATCCTCTGTTAGATTTTTTTTCTCTTTCGTATTTTTCCAAAGTGAGAAGCAGGGAGGCAGACAGACTCCTGCATGCGCCCGACCGGGATCCACCCGGCACGCCCACCAGGGGGCGATGCTCTGCCCATCTGGGGCATTGCTCTGTTGCAATCAGAGCCACTCTAGCACCTGAGGCAGAGGCCACAGAGCCATCCTCAGCACCTGGGCCAACTTTGCTCCAATGGAGCCTTGGCTGTGGGAGGGGAAGAGAGAGACAGAGAGGAAGGAGAGGGGGAGGGGTGGAGAAGCAGATGGGTGCCCCTCCTGTGTGCCCTGGCTGGGAATTGAACCTGGGACTCCTGTACACCAGGCTGACGCTCTACCACTGAGTCAGCTGGCCAGGGCCCATTAAATCTTTTGAAGAGAAACCGAGGTGCAAAGGGAGACAGGTTGGTCTGGTTCCTGTGCGTTTAGTTCAGTCCCTGACCTCTAACCCTGCTGCTGAAATGGTGACAATATGCCTGTCATACCCAATACTACACAGTCTCTTATTTTTTTAAAAAATGAGTCTTTTTTGAGATTCAGGGGAATTTGGGAGAATGTTCTATTTCCCCCCCAAGTGATGAGGGTCCGAAGGCGTGGAGAGGGTATGGGTTTTCCCAAGCTTGCAGAACCAGCTTGACAGTCCGGAGACTGGACCCAGAGCCACCCGCCTGCCGGCCTCAGGTCGTCCCGCCTGACCCTCCGCCGGTCGGTCGGAAGCCCTGACTGCGCCCATGGCACCTCCCCGCCCCCCCCCCCCCCCCCCCCCCGCGCGTCCTTGCTCCTCGACCCGCCCCTCTCCCCGTCTTCTCTGCGTCCCAAGCACGTCGAGTTCCCCCTGGCAGGTCACACCCTATATTCTAAAGGAACAGCAGGCACCATCTGGGACCTGGAAGAGAGTTTCAGGAGGGGACTGGGCAGAGCTGAGGGCGGTGCAGAGGGGTGCTGTCCTGCTCATGAGGCAGGGCGCCCGTGGGCCTGGAGGACAAACTCATTATTCACGGGGTTGTTTTTTTCATGCTTAAGAACATAAATCTTAATAAAGCCAAGAGTTGCCTAGCAATGGCAGGGCCTGCCTGAAACCCACCTGCGGCCCGCTACCTCATTGGCCTTCCCTGTGACCTCCTAGGGCGCTTCCCATCTATCGTGCAACTGATCCCGTCCCGGGGAGGCCAGGGGCTCCCACAAGGCCACCTCCCGTGGCAGCGGGAGGCATGGCTGCAGGTCAGCTGAGCGAGCACAGCTGCTCAGCCTCCCACTCAGAACTGCGGGGACTGCCGGTGTTCCGGTTCCATTTCCTTTGGGATTTGAAAGGGTAGCCGACGTGTGTGCGGACCTGCGTGCGGACAACACTCCCCGTGGTGTGCGCGGCGGCCCTCACCGCCATACTGCGCATGAGCGCGGCCCTCACCGCCATACGGCGCATGAGCATGAGCGCGGCCCTCACCGCCATACGGCGCATGAGCATGAGCGCGGCCCTCACCGCCATACTGCGCATGAGCGCGGCCCTCACCGCCAAACGGCGCATGAGCATGAGCGCGGCCCTCTCCGCCATACAGCGCATGAGTGCGGCCGCCCCAGAAACGTGTCGCTCCCCACGCCACGTGGGCTGACTCAAGCCGGAGAACAGCCTGGGTCAGAACAGCCCAGTCTGGCCGCCCCCTGAGGTGCGCTGATCGCCTGTCTGCAGAGGTCGAGGCCTTTGAAACGGTGGGAGAGAGGGTACACCTGTCTCAGCTTCCTTCTCCAGGCAATGGCAAACACCTTTCCTTCCCCTTCTCTCTTCCTTTCCCCTCTTTTCTCTTCCCATCAAAGTCCAGATTGACAGGCGCCTGAGCACAGGCACACACAGGCACCTCCGCTGGCTGGCCCAGAGGTGGGGGGCGGGGCCAGGCACCCTGCGGCCACTCTGGCTGCAGGCTCTCATTAAAGGGGCCAGAGGCCTGCGTCCACGGCAGCTCCTCCACTCCCCACCTTTGTCAGTAAAGGGACTAAAGCTCACAGAACTTTTCACAACCTTAAGTAGACAGTGAATCCGTGTGGAAGCCAGTACTGACACCCACACTGTGAACCTCTTGAGCGTGAAGGCAAAGGTTAGAGCTCGCTCACCCTTGCCCCTCCCACAGAAGAGAGCCCCACGGCACATTATCAGGGAATTGATGAGTTCGTTTATTGGCGATATGGGAACTGAGCTGACATGTGGGTACAGGGTCCAAGCTGGGGTGTGGTCAGGCTGGGGACATGGTGAGGTCTGGAGAAAGCACAGCGAGATTGAAAGCTGTGGTCACACGGAGGGGTCACAGTGTTTTAACCACGTTTGGAGTGAGGTTGAGGCGTGGTCATCCTTGAAGGAGCTCGTGGTCACGGCCGTGGCCTGTGCCCGTGGGCGGGGCTGGACGGTGGCTGCAGCATTGACTCTGGGAGGGGCCGGCGGTCTGCCCTCGGACAGTGAGAAACGCGGGAGCCTTTGAACCCTCACCCTCTCCTCCCCGAAACTAACCTCTGGGTTTCACTTTTTCTTTCTAGGGGGACCGAGGCACACCTGGAATCCCTGGCTCTCCCGGCAGCCGCGGCGACCCGGGCATTGGAGTGCCCGGCCCTCCTGTGAGTCCTTGTTCCTCTCGCACTTCCTAGCTCGGGGTCCACCCGCCGGGTCCCTGCTGACCCCCAGGTGGACCCGGGACCTTCCTGCGGGCACTCCTGTCCCAGCCAGCCTGGCAGGGGTCACTGGTCCCGGGGTGTGTCCACTGTCACTGTCAGTGGCATTAGGCTTTTGGGGAGACCGAGATTTGTCTACTTAAAAGAGGAGAAAACAAAACTCATTTTTTAAAAAGACGTGGGACAAACTTGGCAAAAACCGAGTGACCCGGTGAAACGTTGGTGGGGGTGGGGCGTGATGTGGCGGGAAGAGCGTGCTTGCTTGTGTTTCAGGCCAGAACGAGGTCGTTGCCCCCTTCCTCCAGTGAGTACCCAGGGGAGGGCATGATGCTACCAGGAAAGGTGTTAGTCTGACCTCCGGGTGAAACCTACGCCTGGCCTCACACTGGTGGTTAGGATGGATGAGTAACTCGCGTCAGTCTGTGAGGTGTGAGTTTGCAGGGTTCGGAGAGGTGGTGACTTCAGTGAATCTAAAATCTTTTGAGTTATCAGGGGTCATCGAGAACAATGCCTTCCGGAACCCCGTCCGAGTCGGATATGGCTGTCAATATCTTCAACCGGCCTCCACCCTAGAGCAGCAACTTCCAACCTTTTTCTTCTCACGGCACACAAAAATCCAATTACCAAAATTCTGCAGCACACCAGAAAATCATTGCTTGCTGATCTGACAAAAAAAAAAAAAAAATACTGTAGATATAATTTGGCCTCGTTCACATCGATGGCTGTTGTTGGTGTTGCTGCTATCATTCTTTTGTTTATTTCACAGTTTAAAGGAAAAAGAGGTCTCTATCCCTGACCAGTTGAAAATTTCTGCTCTAGACTTCTTTGAAGCTAGTATATCTAGAGCTGAGGTCTAGACTGTCGTCTGCACAGAGAAGAGACATTTAGAATTACGGTCTTCAGTGTTCTCCTCTCCTCCCATCGCCCCTAACTCTTCCCTTTGCCCCCCCCTCCCTACCCTGTAACGGAGGGGTAACCTTCAGAATTGATGGCGGGGTTCAGTCCTGGGGTTTTATCTCCTCCTGTTTGGCCTCTCCTTGGCTCAAGACACAGCACCTTACAGATGCCCCTAATAATGGCATTGGCTCCTTTTCTGACAGTCCGGTTGTCTCAGTCCACTGGGGTGGCTGTAGCAAAAATACCGGGACAGGTGGCTTGTAAACAGCGTTTATTTCTCCCAGTTCAAGAGGCCAGAAGTCCAAGGCCAAGGTGCCGGCAGAATCAGGGTCTGTGCCCCTCTTCCTGGTGCGTAGACATAGATGGTGGTCTTTTCTGTGTCCTCACGTCGTAGAAGAGCTGGGAGCCACTGCGGTCCCTTCTGTCCGAGCGCCGACTCCCGTCACGCACGCATTTCACTCCTGGGACCTGTTCTGTTCTATTCTATTCTATTCTATTCTATTCTATTCTATTCTATTCTATTCTATTCTATCCTGTCCTATCCTATCCTATCCTATATTGGAGAACTCCGGGTATACCAGAAGTAGGCATCTAGTTAAGAGAAGCCCAGGCAGCCACACTCCGCTCCGACAACCAGGGTTCCTGCCCAGGGGTCAGCGCTTCCTCCTCCTCCTCCTCTGCTGCCCTTCATTTTGGAGTAAACCCCAGACACGTATCACTTCAGCTGTAACTACTTCAGCATGTATTAGTAAAAGGTAAGGGTTTTCAGTGGATCCCCAATTTCACGGCCACCCTCCTGAAAATGATTCTATAACCCGATCAAATAGCCTGTCCGTGTTCGAGTTTCCATTTATGCCACAAAGGCCGTGCTTCTGCACTTTGCTCTTGTTTGGATCAATATCCCAATAGAGTAAAATGCAACTGGTTGATTTTTTAAAAAAAAAATTCTTTCATTAATATAAATCTGTATGTTTATGTAATAGAATCAGAGTATAAACCTATATATATGTAAATTTTTAGATTCATAGATTTTCCCTTCATGCTTTTCTTTTTCATTTTGCAATATTTTTACACTGATGGAGCAAGATTTCTGTTCTGATCTCCTGAGCTCCTGGTTTGATCCCATTGGCTGGTTTAGTGGTTTAACGCGCTGCTCTGCCCCGTATTTTCTGTGCGTTGGCATCGGGCCCAGGGGCTCCGTCAGACTCAGTCTTGATGTTTTTGGTAGGGCGGACCCCACAGTTCGTGCGTCCCCCCCCTTAGGAGGCATGGCTGTCTGCTGGCCTCACCTGGGATGGTCCCAGCCCTCGATGTCCAACACTGAAGGCAGTTCACACATCAAGGGTTGCCGTGGGCACTATTCTGGTTCTGTCCGTTTGTAAAATACGTTCACTAGAACCCTTCCATGTGGGGGGGCGCCGACCCGTTCACAACGTGGACACTGGCGGTGCGAACCCCACAGAAGGCAGGGTACACAGTCTCCAGCCTCCCCCTTTCCTTGTTTCCAAACAGTGGCTCGGTTTCCCAGCAGCTTGTGACGACAGTAAACTAGATGTTTTTGTTTTGTATGAATAATTTTGCACTCGTAGATTTAAACCCATTTGATGTTTTAACACATCACGATTATTCTCCCGGTGATGCTGAAATCGTCTTTGCCACTAGGAGCCTGACCAGCCCAGCGCTCTTCCCCAGCCCCCTGCTCGTTGGCATGACGGGAGACCCCAGATGTGTGCACATTCCTTGCCCAGGTCTGGGGTCAGTCACTTCTCCCGGGGGTTGTGGTTCATTTTAGTGGGGCATGGTAGCAAAGGTCAAAATCTGTGTGTCCGGGTAAAGCAACCCTTGGACAAACCCACCAGAGAGCTGAGCTCAGTCTTGGAGAGCAAGGTGGTTCTTGTTGAAACACGTTTAGATGTTAGCTTCAGAAATGACATTAGGAAGTTGTTATATACCCCCTGCTATGCAACACACTTGTGTTTCTGAAGATATACTTAACCTGCCCTGGCCGACTGGCTCAGTGGTAGAGTGTCAGCCTGGTATGTGGAAGTCCCAGGTTCAATTCCTGGTCAGGGCACACAGCAAAAGCGACCATCTGCTTCTCCAACCCTCCCCCTACCCTTCTCTCTCTCTCTCTCTCTTTCTCTCTCTCTCTCTCTTTCCCCCTCTTGCAGTCATGGCTCAATTGATTTGAGTGCATTGGCTCTGGGTGCTGAGGATGGCTCTGTGGAGCCTTTGCCTCAGGTGCTAAAAATAGCTTGGTTGCAAGCATGGCCCCAGATGGGCAGAGTATTGGCCCCAGATGGGGGTTGCCAGGTGGATCCCGGTTGGGGTGCATACAGTAGTCTTTCTCTCTATTTCCCTTATTCTTACTAGAAAAAGAAAAAGAAAAAACATAAATACTTAGCCACGTAGCTGTGGGAATGCCTTTCACGGGCGAGCACTGGCCCGCTTCTCTGCTTAGTCTCTTATTGATTACCGAAGGGCAGGCGATTACTGGCTTTGTGTTTGTTACATTGGAGGAAACTGAGGCTCAGAGAGGCTAAGCAACCTGCTCCGGGTCAAAGTGCTGATAACTGGTAAAGCCAACATGTGAAATGGAGACATTCCAGACGACAAAATCGATCCTCCTGTGCGGATTTTACGTAACATAACATGAGAGGAATTTGGAGCCTTGTTGCGTGAACACGTTAAACGCTTGCGGTGGATCGTGGGATTTAATTTGGAAACAATGAAACGTCGTGGCAGCGTTCCCCTGTGGGACATAAACTGCTCCGAAGCCCTGTCCTTGAGGGAGGCGGGTACAGTCCCAGTAGGGTTACTCTGAAAGGCACACCATGTCAGTGAGCGTGTGCTGCTCCGTGTGTGCCGCTGCCTCACACATGACAGGGCCGTGAGCAGTGACTCTGAGCAGCACGCTGAGAGTCAGACGCACCCACGGTGGAATTTGGAGTCCATCATGCGCCCTGCCTGATGCGCCCGCTTGGCTGCCGGCCTCTGACGCACTCCCGGGCTGTCTTCCGGGCTCTGCTCTGCACTTCTGTTCACCGGGCAGTGCTGGGACATAGGTAATGGGCAGGTGACCCCGTGTGTCATTACAAGGAACGTCCGCATTGTGTGAGGTCTTTTCTCCCTCCTGCGAAGATATAGGGACGTTCCCATGGGCTCTGCTCCTGGGAGACACAGGTGCTGGAGCGCCCTCAGGAGGGGGACCAGTCCTGCTGTGTGTGACTCCCCGTGTGGCTCAGCAGGCGCCCTGACCCCTCTGGGCCTTCGTGTGACCCTCTGAGAAGGAGGGATGACTGCAGATGATTCCCAGGTTCGCCTTGTGTGGTGGCGTGCCGGTGGCTGTCTCCACGGTGCCCTGACCATGCGTGGGCTCTGCGCTGAGAACCGCAGAGACTGTTGAGCAGGGAGCGTGGTGCCCACCCCCACGCAGCGTGATGTCCGTTCAGTAGAGAGGACAGAGGGCCTTGAAGCAGCGGGGACACTAGGCGGTGCCTCCTAGGCGGGGTGCACAGAAGGGGTACGGCCACCCCAAACACGCATTCTGGGAACAGCCAGTGAAGGCTTTCTAAGGGTGGTGCCACCTCAGCTGAGAGCCACAGTGTGACAAGAAAGTGCCCAGGACGGAAGGCAGGGCAGTGTGGTCTCTGCTGAGGGCCAGCAGAGCTGAGAGCCACAGTGTGACAAGAAAGTGCCCAGGACGGAAGGCAGGGCAGTGTGGTCTCTGCTGAGGGCCAGCAGAGCTGAGAGCCACAGTGTGACAAGAAAGTGCCCAGGACGGAAGGCAGGGCAGTGTGGTCTCTGCTGAGGGCCAGCAGAGCTGAGAGCCACAGTGTGACAAGAAAGTGCCCAGGACGGAAGGCAGGGCAGTGTGGTCTCTGCTGAGGGCCAGCAGAGCTGAGAGCCACAGTGTGACAAGAAAGTGCCCAGGACGGAAGGCAGGGCAGTGTGGTCTCTGCTGAGGGCCAGCAGAGCTGAGAGCCACAGTGTGACAAGAAAGTGCCCAGGACGGAAGGCAGGGCAGTGTGGTCTCTGCTGAGGGCCAGCAGAGCTGAGAGCCACAGTGTGACAAGAAAGTGCCCAGGACGGAAGGCAGGGCAGTGTGGTCTTTGCTGAGGGCCACCTCAGCTGAGAGCCACAGTGTGACAAGAAAGTGCCCAGGACGGAAGGCAGGGCAGTGTGGTCTCTGCTGAGGGCCAGCAGAGCGAAGGCTCCAGCCGAGGGAGAGGCTGCTCCCTGCAGGACCTGCCCCTCCGCAGGGCGCCCCCACCATGAGCACGTCTCAGGTGCAACAGAGAGGCCAGTTCTGGGCTGACACACTTGCAGGAAGGCAGACCCGTGTCTGTGTGAACACGTGTGCGTGTGCGTGTGTGTGTGGACCCCTGTGGGAGAGGGCGGGCCACCACGGCAGCCTCCGCCCCGCGGGCCGCACTGGTGAGTCCGGCCCTGTGTGTCCCCCAGCCCGACCCGAGCAGGAAGGGGGCGCAGCACGAGGAAACGGGGATGCAGGGTCCCGCCCGCACCAGAGCTGCACACTGGGGACGGGCTCAGGTGTCAGGAGCCACGTGGGTGCCAGGACAGGGTGGTACCAGTTCAAGGGCAAATGGAGGAGGTTCCGGGAAGATTTCCACGGGCGATGTAGGCGGGTGGGCGGTGAGAGGAGGGGACAGTCCGGCCTAGGTTTGGGATGAAGCGAGCTGCTCCTTCAGGACAGTTAGAGACCTGCCTTAGAGATAAACGCTGCATGTCTCCCGAGCGGTCCCCTCCCGCTCGGCTCACTTTCTGTCTGCTCCTTTCTCAGGGCCCCTCTGGACCACCA
The DNA here is from genome assembly GCF_036850995.1 of Saccopteryx leptura. Lineage (NCBI taxonomy): Eukaryota > Metazoa > Chordata > Mammalia > Chiroptera > Emballonuridae > Saccopteryx > Saccopteryx leptura. The sequence continues at coordinate 368,691,583 of NC_089505.1, read as the reverse complement.
GGAGACAAAGGACCCCCGGTACAGTATGATTTAAATAAAGGGCTAGGCTTCAGTGGGAGAAATGCTGCTCTACCCAGAGCCATTTTAAGTGGGAGGGGCCAGGGACGGCAGGGAAGTAACAGTCCCTACTGTGGAAGGGTGCAGACTCTCCACAGGGAAGCCCCGCCCCAGGAAGCCCCGCCCCAGGAAGCCCCGCCCCCAGGCACGGCGCCGGGCAGGGGCGGGGCTCGCGTCTCCGGCACGCCCACGTGGCGGTCGGCAGGGGCGGGGCTCCAGTCTCCAGCACGCCCACGTGGTGGTCAGCAGGGGCGGGGCTCCAGTCTCCGGCACGCCCACGTGGCGGTCGGCAGGGGCGGGGCTCGCGTCTCCGGCACGCCCACGTGGTGGTCGGCAGGGGCGGGGCTCGCGTCTCCGGCACGCCCACGTGGCGGTCGGCAGGGGCGGGGCTCGCGTCTCCCGCATGCCCACGTGGCGGTCGGGCAGACTGAGTCTGGCTCGGCCGTGTGGCCTCGCTGCGCCACAGAGGGACGGCCGTGGTTTAGTGGACTCAGCAAGGGGCCGGAATGTCTGGTTTTGGATCCTGGCTCCATCACCCGCGACCACATGGCCATGAGCCCGTGAGGGCTCTCAGTCTCTCAGGTGAGTGTGGCGGGACTCACGGCCCTTTGTGGCGATCGGGGCAGACTCAGTGCACGTGGAGCCACAGGAAGGCTCTAGTCCACATCTGTTCGTTAGCACGAGCTGCACGGGGTGACGAGCACATGCCCGTGCTCACCAGGAGGATGTGAACTTTTGTAAACGGACCCCGTGCGGCAGGAGCTGCCTGTGACTGGCTGTGCCGTTGCTGTACCTCCTGCCTGTCCCTTGTATTAAGTTCTCACTCATCTGATGTCTGCCCTGAGGAGGAGGGAGCTTCATACCCATTTCCTACAGATGAGGAAACAGGCTCAGAGCAGCTATGAGATTGCATTTATGAGCAGGCATGCGATGGCAGAGCTAGTTATCGTAGAGGTGAGATAGATAGGACTCCCCGTGCAGGGCTCACTGCGGAGGGGAGAGCTGTGAGGCCCCAGAAGAGGCAGGGACAGCCCCTGAGCGGCCCTGTGGCAGTGTCAGCACCTGCCGGGACTAAGGGCTGTCTCCCACCGGCACAACTGTTTAAGGAAAATTCCTGCAGGAGGCCAGAGCCAGTGAGAGAACTGTGTGCCCATTCCTGATGTTGTCCCGCAAGTTCCAGTGACCAGAGTGGGAGTGGATTGTCTCATAAAAATAACTGTCATCTAAGTGCTGAGCACTGTGCCGGCTCTCCAAGGAACTGATTCCCCGGGGGGCTGTCATCTGTACGTGGGAGGATGCGTCAGGACTCCAGCCCAGGCCTGTGTCGCTGGGTCCCTGTCCCTTCCAGGCCTGCATTCCCGGCCTGGGCAGCCAGGCTCCCGTGAAGGTGTCAGGCACACTCTCCCCACGGTTACACGCCCCGCCCACAAGCGCAGGGGGATGCCTACGCTCGGAGCAGAGCTGCACCAGGTTCCTCGGAGAAGCAGCTGTCGTCTGAGGAAGGGGATCTTATTCCCCCACAACTGTTGTGAGCCGTCTCCTCTGCTCTCTCCTCAGGGACCCCGAGGCCCACCTGGATTCCCCGGCCTCCAGGGACCGGCTGGACAGGATGTGAGTAGAGAGATGGTACGGCGCAGTCCAGGTTACTGCAGACTGCCCGGAAGCCCAGGCGCCCCGGGTCCGGAAAACGCCCGGAGGGGCTGTTCTCCTGCACTAACCCCGCCCCGTCACCCTGACGGTCTGAGATGGTTGCCCTTCTGAGGATCGTGGCCTGTGACTTTGTGTGGTCCAGTCTTGTGTCCTTGGCTTTTGTAGTATGCTGTCGGAACCTCGTCAGCTCCTGGGCACCCCATACAAAGCCTCCCACTTTTGGGGTCAGTTCTCTTTCATGTCTATAGGTGGTCCGTTCAGCTCAGATTAGGTCCGGCTGCTCTGTGGACGCGTCCCTGCCCCTCGCTGAGACGGCGTTCTCCCTTCAGGGCACTCCACCGCGGTGCCTGCCGCTCCCCGGGGTCGCGTCCCTTCCCACTCCCGTCTCCAGTCTGCTCGTGCTCAGGTAGACCTGAGTCCCAAGGGGACAGGGGCCCTGCGTCTGGTGCGTCTGTGGGTCCTTGAGGCCTCACGCACGCCGGTGCTCCCTACTGCTCAGTGACCAAGGGTATGAGTGGCAGCGATGGCTTCGTAAGGGACAGTGTCCAGCACGGGAGCGGTTGTTGACTGGCTCGACACGCCCCCTTCCATCTCCGCAGCTTTAGTTTCACTGTGAGCAGGAACAGGCCACCCCCTTCCCTTCCCGCCCGGGGGCTGCGTTTCAGAGAAGAAAACGAGCTCTGGTTCCTGCCTCCCCACGTGCAGATTTACCTGGTCCCCCCCCCCACATGGTGTCCTCCCAGCCCGTCCCGTGAAAGAGCCTTCCTCCTCTGCAAAGCCGGACCTTCCCCAGCATCTGGAGAAGGACGGCAGAAGTGTGATAGGCGTGTGCGTGCTTGTGCGTGTGCGTGTGTGCATGCGTGGGTACACAGCCTGTGTACACGAGTTGCTTTCGGTTATGTGTCTTGGACGGGAGTTTGAAGAGGGTAGCTTTCTGTCCTGAACGTTTCCCACACTTGAACCTTTCCTGGGAAGGCTTCGGGGTTCGGCCGAGATGGGAAAGCGTGAATTTTTGCGGTGCGGTGTCTGCGGTTGGGTGGTGCTCCCCCCACCCCCACCCCCAGTCATGCTCGCAGACACAGAGTCTGGGGGCTGATGAGCGGGGCTGGTGCTCAGCACACTGACATCTCGTTTCCTCTTCTCCAGGGCATACCCGGAAGTCCAGGCGAGAGGGGCCCCCCTGGCAAACCAGTACGTCACCTCCCTGCTCCGGATGAGTATTGACCGTCGGTCAGGGCTCTTGCGAGAATAAAATGCCACTCAGACGGGTCAAGAGACTTTTAAGAAGGGGCTGTTTCTAAGGCTGTGGGCAGAGGGGCTCCTGTGAGATGCTGTGATGGTCCTCGGTGACAATCCCAGAGAGACAGTGCACTGGGAGCCGATGCCACCATCGTGCCTATTTTCAGAGCCAAGCGGGAGGGGCAGTGGGGGAGGGGCTGATAGGAGCTGTCATTGTGGTTCAAAGCCAAGCCAGACAGGAGAGCTTGGCCCGAGGCAGGGAAGAGGGTGGAAGAGCTAGGTTCAGGCCAGAGGGGCTCAAATGACCTCTGCCAGATGTGAGCCTGGAGCCCTCTCTGCCAAGGGAACCGAGCTGCACAGTGCAGCTGACCGTGTGGACAGCTGAAACTGTCTCCCCGCTGTTGTCAGAGTTGAGGGGAGGGGAACGTGTCTATTTTTAACTACCTTTAAATTCACTGGACACCCCCTCCTCCCGCCGAATGGTCCCAAGTATAGCCCAGCAGCTGTCAGGGTGTCTCTGATCTCACTAATCAGTTCAGTCCATTTTCAGGGGTCCCCCAGACCACCCTCAGTTTCCGTGACTACCGGGAAGGACCCACAGAACTTAGGAAAGCCTTACCCTCACGGCTGTGGTTCGTTACAGTGAGCAGTACAGACGAGAGTCGGCCGAGGAATGGCGGGCAGGGAGAGTCCAGGGGGGACTGGCGTGAGCTCAGGTGTCCTCTCCCTGTGACCTGGGGCAGACAGCACTTAGTTGCCCCAGCAGAACGAAGTGAGGTGACAGTGAGTGCCCTGGGAGACAGGGAGCACGGGCAGGGGACAGTGGGTGCCCTGGGAGACGGGGAGCACGGCCAGGTGACGGTGGGTGCCCCGGGAGACGGGGAGCACGGCCAGGTGACGGTGGGTGCCCCGGGAGACGGGGAGCACGGCCAGGTGACGGTGGGTGCCCCGGGAGACGGGGAGCACGGCCAGGTGACGGTGGGTGCCCCGGGAGACGGGGAGCACGGCCAGGTGACGGTGGGTGCCCCGGGAGACGGGGAGCACGGCCAGGTGACGGTGGGTGCCCCGGGAGACGGGGAGCACGGCCAGGTGACGGTGGGTGCCCCGGGAGACGGGGAGCACGGCCAGGTGACGGTGGGTGCCCCGGGAGACGGGGAGCACGGCCAGGTGACGGTGGGTGCCCCGGGAGACGGGGAGCACGGCCAGGTGACGGTGGGTGCCCCGGGAGACGGGGAGCACGGCCAGGTGATGGTGGGTGCCCCGGGAGACGGGGAGCACGGCCAGGTGACGGTGGGTGCCCCGGGAGACGGGGAGCACGGCCAGGTGACGGTGGGTGCCCCGGGAGACGGGGAGCACGGCCAGGTGACGGTGGGTGCCCCGGGAGACGGGGAGCACGGCCAGGTGACGGTGGGTGCCCCGGGAGACGGGGAGCACGGCCAGGTGACGGTGGGTGCCCCGGGAGACGGGGAGCACGGCCAGGTGACGGTGGGTGCCCCGGGAGACGGGGAGCACGGCCAGGTGACGGTGGGTGCCCCGGGAGACGGGGAGCACGGCCAGGTGACGGTGGGTGCCCCGGGAGACGGGGAGCACGGCCAGGTGACGGTGGGTGCCCCGGGAGACGGGGAGCACGGCCAGGTGACGGTGGGTGCCCCGGGAGACGGGGAGCACGGCCAGGTGACGGTGGGTGCCCCGGGAGACGGGAAGCACGGCCAGGTGACGGTGGGTGCCCTGGGAGACAGGGAGCACGGCCGACACAGGAAGCTCCCCCGAAGCCTTGGCATCCGGGGTCTTCTCAGGGGTGAATCATGGAGGCGTGGAGCACCAGCGTGGCTGAGCTCTGTGACTCAGCCTCCGGCCTCCCAGAGGCCAAAGTGATCCCCGGCCAAGGTCCCCGCCGTGGTCACACTGTTAGCATGAACTCTGCGTGGTCCGAGAGCAGGTGACAAAGACGCCCACCAAGTCGGGCTTCCGCAGGAGATGGCAAGGGCCAGGGGCTGTCCAGGGTGGGGCTCTCCAGAAGCAGGACCCCTGGTGGGGGTCCTTGGGCGAGTGACAGGCGGAGGGAGTGCACGCAGGTGCAACCTACAGGTGTGACAGGTGATGGGCAGTCACATCCCTAGGTTCCCCTGGGGTCCAGCCTCGGCCTGACCCACAGGCAGCTCTGAGTGGGACATGCCATGGCGCTGCCCCATCTCGAGTGAAGGGACCATTCTTCTTCATCTCCATGCTAATCAGTCACTGGCCATGGAACCTCTGGGCACTTCCTGCCGCTGTTCCCGACAGCTAGTGGACGGGCACAGCGGAAGTGCAGAGGATCAGGCAGGGCACACCCCTCAACACTGCCCTCCACTTTGTTCTCTACCCCATCCACCACGTGTCACCGGCCCCTCCGAGGGGGGCATGGCAGTCTCACGCATCCTCCGTCCATCCTCGGACCACACCCCCACACCCCTGTCCCTGTGTAACTTCTTAATACATGTCTTGTGAGTATTGCCGAAATGGGTCAGAACAAAGTTGTTCATTAAATTGCCCCAAGGCCACTCTGTGTCTAGACCGAACATTCACTCCCGGTCTCTCTCTCCACGTGACTAAGGCCAGCTGCATACGGCTCACGCTAATGACACAAAGGGCTCAAAGCACGGTGTGAAAACACGCCCAGGAATTCAATGCCAGTCTCATGGAAGTGTCCTGAGTCAAACTGTGTGACTCCTGCACTGTTACTTACTTCCCAGGGCAAAATGGGAGGCTTCAGAATACCTCTGCCATCCCTCTTTTAAATTAAAGCTCCCGGAAGTGAACTTGCAGAAGTTGGCCTTCCGGCAGCGGGTCCCCTGCAGATGCCTCGGGAAGGTCTCCGTGTCGTCTTAAGCAGCTGCGACCTGTGGAAGCCGTCCCTGCCGGGCTGGTCATTTCTTTAGCATCTGCAAACGCGAGCCAGCCCACCCCAGTCCCTCTCAGGCATCCCCAGTAGCCCAGGGGGCTGACCGAATGCTTGAACACACTAACACAGAAACAACCCATGGGTCTCCCCAGCCGCTACCAAGCTTAGGTTCCTATGCGGACCTGTACGACGCTACCGTCCCAGGCCCTTGTTAACCACAGGATGTGGCCAAAACCCCATGGGCTCAGGACAGGAGACTTAGGCAGGAAAACAATCTTGGTTTCAGCCTCCCCGAGATGCGAGGCTAGATAAATAATTTGTAAACCTAACAGGTTCCCGTTCCAGAGGTAACATCCCACCCTCCCTGTGTGGGGTGGATATTCCGTTCTTTCCATTTCAACACTTACAAGTTGGCAAAGTAACACGCTAGTCTGGGTTCACACCCGAGAGTCCCTTCTTCCCTTCCCGTGGCATCTGCCTTTTCCTTCTCCTCCCCAATCCTGTGTCCCTCGGCCCCGCTGTGAACCCGGCCTCCACCCTTCCGGGTCTCCGCCCAGGCTGGTCACAATCCTAACACATCACTTCCCAATGCACGGTGGGTTTGACGGGGACTTCAGTGATCTGCTGAGTCCTGTGTTCTTTCAGAGGCTTTTCTTACACTCCTGGTTTCTGAAACCCTGTGCTGGAGTTAGATGCTTTCAACCTAGACTGAGGGCTGAGGGCTGAGAGAGCCAAAGAAATGGCCTTAAATTCATACCAGGTTGTGAATGACTGATAGCAACAGCTTCTACCCGTGTGGGGAACCCATGCCAGTCTACCACCCTCCTTCCACAGTGCCCATGTGACCTGCAAGGTTTGAATGGCGGTGGGAGGAGGGGCCCCCTGGAGCAGAGGAGAAGCCAGCAGGGGACACTGGGCACCAGGAAGGACGATGGCGGTCAGGCTTGGCCAGGACTGGCGGCCAGTAGCATCCTCACCAGGGTCTCCTGTCGGTGGCTGCCAGGTCTGGGACGCAGACGGGGCCGTGTGCGTCCTGTGCCCGGCACGGGCGTGCTGGGGGTTGCATCTTGATGGCCTTGCACTCGGGGGCAGGGGCACGCCGTCTGGGCACGGGTTGCGTGTCTGTATTTACTTACTCTTGCTCTGGCAGGGCCCCTCCTCACGCCTGTCTCCGGAGGACATCAGCCTGCTGGTCAAGGTAAAACCAGAGAACAGCGTGCATGCGTGTCTGTAACGGTGACGGGTGGGCTGGAGGTTTCAGTCACGTGTCGTTTGCTGCGGTCTGAATGGCTACGTGTGGCTTTAGTAATAGCAACATTTGTGTCTGAATGGCGGCGTTGTGGCTTTAGTAATAGCAACATTTGTGTCTGAATGGCTGCGTGGTGGCTTTAGTAATAGCAACATTTGTGTCTGAATGGCGGCATTGTGGCTTTAGTAATAGCAACATTTGTCGAGAATGCTCTCTGCCTGGTGATGTGCTAGTCCGCTGTCCACTGTGGCAGATGCTGGGCACACGTGTTAATTTAAACTGAACTAAAATGAAATGCAGTTAAGAACTCAGGCCCGTGGTCGCCCTGGCCACATCCCACCTGTATAACAGCCACGTGTGGCCCCTGGCTGTCTTGCTGGATGAGGCGGAGGGAGGGCGTCCCCTCATCATGGAGAGTACCCGTGAGCAGTGGCACGCCGTGTGCTCTGTGGGCACCCCTGATGCGATTTCCACAGTTGCCCTGAGGGGTCGGTGCTGTTCCTGTGCTTGGTCCACGTAACCCGAGACATCGTGAGGGTCAGTGTCTCCAGTCCTCCCTGAGCCCAGAGACTGACCTCCCAGCCCACACAGGCTCGCCCCCTCCTGTTCGGGCGAGAGTCGGGGGGTGGGGTGTGGGCCCTGCTGCTGCAAGGGCCCCAGCTCAGGTGCGGGAGGAGGCAGGGGCCAGTGCTGGGCGCCTGCGCGGGGTGAGTCCAGGTTCGCGTGGTGACTCGACCACGGGCACTCTCTGCGGGGGTGGCGACGCCCCGGGGAGTTGAGCGTGACTCCAGTGACCCGGGCAGTGAGTGCCGGAGGCCCGGCCACAGACCTCGGGCCTGCAGTGGTAGAGGGCTGGGAAGGACCCTGAGCCAGGCAGAGGGGGCAGGGTCTGCCGGTTCCGAAAGGACAGTGTTGCTGCAGCGAGCCTGAAGGACCCTCTTCTGCCGCTACTTTATTCGAGCCTTTGTCTTGGGTGAGGCTGGGCCCTTCCTCACTTCCTGTGCTGGCGCAACACTTGGGTGACGTCAGAAAACCCCTGTCCATACGTGCTGGCAAGGAAGGGAAACAGAAGAGACGAGAAAACCTTCTCAGGAGCCTGGGACTTTCCATCTCTCTGCCCACGGAGCTGCCTTGATAGAAACTTGTACATTTTATTGAGAAATTAGTAACAGTAGCACAAATGTTCCTGGTTTTATTGACAAGAGAGTCTTTTCCCGCAGTTCAGGCTGTGACAAGAAATCATTACCTATTGATTCAGCCCCCGGTTTATGCAGGCTTGTATTAGCCTGGATCATTTTTCGTAATTCCATTACTCTGGAGGGCGCTGGGTTGCACCAGTCCCTGGACTTCAATACTGAGATGCCCCAGGATTGACGCCAGAAATTGCAGGAGGGGACCTGAGTGGCTGGGGCCTCACGCTTGTAGATACTGCACTGAGACAGATATTCAGTGAAAGGAACACTCCTGACCGGCTCACGGATGTGTCTGTGCCCGTGAGAGCAGAGGGGCGTCCCACGGCGAGGGTGGCACCTGCGTGCGGCTGGCACCCGAGACTCCTGGGTCCCCTGGAGCCCGGCTTGCCTGGAGACCTGTAGACAGGTGCCCAGTCTGCCCACGTGGGCGTGCAGAGCTAACTGTCAGCTCCCGTCGTATAGTCGCCTGCTGCCGTCCGGATGTTGCGGGTTGAAGCCTGTGGGTCTGGCCCAGGCGGCAGGCGGCACGACCCTTTCTTCCTGAGAAGTTTACTTTATTACAGAATGTTTGAGTCTGCCGGAGGGCTTTATAAACGTAACAGCCTCACTCCGATAGCTGGAGGAGAGCCTGGGTAGAAAGCTCATCTCCTAAGGGTCCCTGTTACATGAACTCCGGCGGTTGGATCTGTGCTCAGGGAGGTCATCCCTGGGACATCTCCATCTGCTTGCTGATCGCCTCGGATAAGTGGGATGTCGTCCGACCCTCGCCAACAGCCCTGTGGGCGGCGACGCAGCGGGAGGTTGAGCACAGGTGAGCAGGCCACCTGTTCGGGGCCACAGAGCTGGAGCGCGCCCCAGCCAAGACTCAGACGGGGTGCCCGACTCCGAACCCACGTGTCCAGCCCCGCCCCGCTCTCCGCCTTCACCTCGGCCTGACCCAGAGCTTCCCAGCAGCTGCCTGATGGGCACAGAGGCCGGTAGGAGTCCCCTGCCGGTCACCCGGGGGTGTGAGATACAGACGACACGGCCCTCCCTGCGGCAGTGAGGACTCCGGGATCCAGCAAGAGATGGGAGGAGATGGCCCGCACACTATTTCTGTTCCTGGGGAGCAGCGAGCCCCCTCCTCCCCCGTAGCAAAGACTGCGGTATTCCTCCCTTCGGGGCACCTGATGAGCACTTACTCAGCAAGCTGTTCCCACACTGAGCACTGGCTCCGTGAGCTGGGTGTGTGGGAAACAGCCCAGAGCAAAGGAGGGAGAGAGACCGCAGGGGATCATTACGCCCAGGGACCCCTGCAACCTGCCAGGGGCTTTGCCTGCCTCATCTGCTTCTATCTCTCAAGTAGGAGAGGACCCCTGTCAGCCGATAGGGAGCAGCCGCCGGGGTGTGGTCACTTGCCTGAGCTGCCTGGGCTTCGTGGGGCGGTTGGGAGCCAGCGTGATGACCAGTGGTTCTGGTCTGTGAATGGGGCCAGGCAGCGGGTTCAGGGAGGGGACTAAGACATAGGCACCCGAGCCACACGGCACTGTCGCAGCTCAGAGGCGCTCGGCGCTCACTGTGGGCCAGGCAGCTGCTTTAGGGAGGGGACTAAGACATAGGCACCCGAACCACACGGCACTGTCGCAGCTCAGAGGCGCTCGGCGCTCACTGTGGGCCAGGCAGCGGGTTTAGGGAGGGGACTAAGACATAGGCACCCGAGCCACAGGGCACTGTCGCAGCTCAGAGGCGCTCGGTGCTCACTGTGGGCCAGGCAGCGGGTTTAGGGAGGGGACTAAGACATAGGCACCCGAGCCACAGGGCACTGTCGCAGCTCAGAGGCGCTCGGCGCTCACTGTGGGCCAGGCAGCGGGTTTAGGGAGGGGACTAAGACATAGGCACCCGAGCCACAGGGCACTGTCGCAGCTCAGAGGCGCTAGGCACTCACTGTGGGCCAGGCACGGCCTTGGGGCTTTTCCATTCGTTACCTCCTGCATTTCTCACCAGACCTTGAGGTCCCATTTCCCGGATAAGGAGGCTGAGTCTCAGAGAAGGGAAGCCATGGACCCAGGTGGGCAGAGCTGTCAGCGTGGTCTGGTTTGAAGCAGAACTCTGTATAGTCTCAAGGCTCCAGGGCCCCAGGAGCACAGGGCCCCCGGGAGTGTGGGTGGGGCCGCAGGGTGGAGGCTGGCCTTGCCTCGCCCCGTGCTCAGCGGACTCTGGGTCAGGGCCAGTGCCCTAAGTCCAGAGCCCTCCCTGGTAACTCCAGGCTGCTGACACCTCTGGTCTGCAGGGAACAACCTTCCACAAAATCTGGGACCAGGACAGACCTGGGCTGAGAGCTAGCCCTGCCAGAAATTGAAAAGAGAACATTGAAAGTAGGGACATTTTGTGAGATACTGTGGATCCCATGGCAAAGACTAGGTTCTAATCACCACTGCGTCCTCCGAGTCTGGCAAATCTCAGTGGCCAGAGTTCCTGCAGCCACCAGGGTGGCTCTAGTGCCCTGCGTCACGTGTCCGTTGCAGTGTTTCAAGGACACGTCTGATTTAGAAGAGCTGTCGGGAATGTCTAGGAAAAGGTGAGCCCCTCCCAGCCCTGCTACGCTTCCAAACAAAAGTCAGCAACTGGAAACAGGATCCCTCAGCTTACCCCATCACCCCTGCTTCGTGTACCCCAACACGGAACACCCTCCATCCCCCCAATTCAACCAGCTTCTCAAACTGCTCCCTAACGGAAGATGGCACAGGACAAATGGCCGGTCCATTGGTGGGTGGGTTGGTTACATGGGTCTACCAGCTCACTCCTAATGCTCAGTGGAAAACTGTTTGCTGTGAATTGGATACAAGGAGATAAAACAACCCCACCCCTGTCTTCATAGTCCATGCTTTCTTTACACATGGTGTTGGGGCGGGGGGTGGAGCTACAAACAGACCGCTTCAGCTGCTGACAAGGGCCCTCAGTACGAAGCAATCAGGAAGGCTTCTTGGAGTAGGAAACTTCTAAAGAATCCTCAAAGATTAAGAGTGAAGCAGATAAGAAGGTGGACCCTTCAGAGCGGCTCTCTGAGGAAAGAACCCTTCCATCCTGAATTAGAGACCACCGGACAGAGGACTCGGCTTCCAACGTGGTTTCGTCTGTCGCCGTGGGGACAGAGCCTGCTATTCCTAATACTAGAGATTTGCATTCGCTCTGTACTGTTAGACTTTTTAGGTGCTTACAGATATCTGTGCACTTTTGACATCACCGTCCTGTCCTGGGCTCCCCTCCCAGCACTCTGGCTGGCTGGAAGGACGGAGAAATGAGGTAACAATTCAGATATATCAATACTTAAATCTAATTGAAGATCCAAACAATAAAAATGCAAAGTGTGATGCAAAGCAGGTGTGTGGGTTGTGACTCAGTCCCCTGTCTGCTTTTCTGTCACCCTGGGTGGCATCCTGTCTTGGGGGGCAGGGCCCCCCTTTTTCCATGCTGGTAACTGTGTTTTGTTCTCTCTCAGGACGTGTGCCACGACTGTCCCCCGGGCCCCCCGGGCCTGCCCGGTCTGCCAGGCTTCAAAGGGGACAAGGGTCTCCCTGGGAAGCCAGGGAGAGATGGCACAGAAGGGAAAAAGGTGAGGAGAAAAGGGACACAGTATTTTCATTGCAATGTAACACGTCGTCTCGGAGATCCCGACGCTGCTTCTCAGGGACCAATGGGACGGCAAGCCTACTCAAGGGCGTGAGTCCGGGAGGCAGGGGCCATGGGGGTCATCTCAGTGACCGACTCACCACGCCGTCTGACCACGTCAGTTGTGGGTTGTGCCTGTGAATGCACCGCCAGCACGCTTTGCTGAGACGCACAGGGGGTGGGATGGGGCAGGGACATCCCAGTGCAAAGTCAGCACGTGGGTGCGTCGGGGTGACAGCTTGCTGGTGACTCTGGCCAGGGGCTTCAGACGCTCACTCCTGACTTTCCCTCTTGTCCCTGCCGCAGGGGGATGCCGGGCCCAGAGGACTCCCAGGACCCCCAGGAGTAGCGGGAGCACAGGTCAGTGAGCCTCCTGTTCAGTGTCTAACCACGGCTCTGACTCTCTGGGTGACCTTGGGGAGCAGGGTCATTTCAACCTGTCAAGTCTCAGGTTGTCCAGTGACAAACACCGGAGTGGTTGGAAGGATGTAAGTCTCAGCTACGGGACTGGAACGTGTACTGCTTCTTGGGTCACACAGGAGCCTCTGGAGGAGCTGTGTACTGCTTCCTGGGTCACACAGGAGCCTCTGGAGGAGCTGTGTACTGCTTCCTGGGTCACACAGGAGCCTTCGGAGGAGCTGTGTACTGCTTCCTGGGTCACACAGGAGCCTCTGGAGGAGCTGTGTACTGCTTCCTGGGTCACACAGGAGCCTTTGGAGGAGCTGTGTACTGCTTCCTGGGTCACACAGGAGCCTTTGGAGGAGCTATGTGGTTTTAGGCAAAACCCTTGACCTCTCTGCGCCTTAACTTCACCACTCACTATTGGTAATGAAAACAACTCCAGAGATATGTTAGAGGCGAACGATGGAATGCCAGAAAGGAACATGGCTCTCAGTTAACAATGACTGGTAGGAACATGGCTCTCAGTGACAGTGATTGTAGGAACATGGCTCTCAGTAACAGTGATTGTAGGAACATGGCTCTCAGTAACAGTGATTGTAGGAACATGGCTCTCAGTAACAGTGATTGTAGGAACATGGCTCTCAGTGACAGTGATTGTAGGAACATGGCTCTCAGTAACAATGATTGTAGGAACATGGCTCTCAGTGACAGTGATTGTAGGAACATGGCTCTCAGTGACAGTGATTGATTGGTAGGAACATGGCTCTCAGTGACAGTGATTGATTGGTAGGAACATGGCTCTCAGTAACAGTGATTGTAGGAACATGGCTCTCAGTGACAGTGATTGATTGGTAGGAACATGGCTCTCAGTGACAGTGATTGATTGGTAGGAACATGGCTCTCAGTGACAGTGATTGTAGGAACATGGCTCTCAGTGACAGTGATTGTAGGAACATGGCTCTCAGTGACAGTGATGGTAGGAACATGGCTCTCAGTGACAGTGATTGTAGGAACATGGCTCTCAGTAACAGTGATTGTAGGAACATGGCTCTCAGTGACAGTGATTGATTGGTAGGAACATGGCTCTCAGTGACAGTGATTGTAGGAACATGGCTCTCAGTGACAGTGATTGTAGGAACATGGCTCTCAGTGACAGTGATTGTAGGAACATGGCTCTCAGTGACAGTGATTGTAGGAACATGGCTCTCAGTGACAGTGATTGATTGGTAGGAACATGGCTCTCAGTGACAGTGATTGATTGGTAGGAACATGGCTCTCAGTGACAGTGATTGATTGGTAGGAACATGGCTCTCAGTGACAGTGATTGATTGGTAGGAACATGGCTCTCAGTGACAGTGATTGTAGGAACATGGCTCTCAGTAACAATGATTGTAGGAACATGGCTCTCAGTGACAGTGATTGATTGGTAGGAACATGGCTCTCAGTGACAGTGATTGATTGGTAGGAACATGGCTCTCAGTGACAGTGATTGTAGGAACATGGCTCTCAGTAACAGTGATTGTAGGAACATGGCTCTCAGTAACAATGATTGTAGGAACATGGCTCTCAGTAACAATGATTGTAGGAACATGGCTCTCAGTAACAGTGATTGTAGGAACATGGCTCTCAGTAACAGTGATTGTAGGAACATGGCTCTCAGTGACAGTGATTGTAGGAACATGGCTCTCAGTGACAGTGATTGGTAGGAACATGGCTCTCAGTGACAGTGATTGTAGGAACATGGCTCTCAGTGACAGTGATTGTAGGAACATGGCTCTCAGTGACAGTGATTGTAGGAACATGGCTCTCAGTAACAATGATTGTAGGAACATGGCTCTCAGTAACAATGATTGTAGGAACATGGCTCTCAGTAACAATGATTGTAGGAACATGGCTCTCAGTAACAGTGATTGTAGGAACATGGCTCTCAGTAACAGTGATTGTAGGAACATGGCTCTCAGTGACAGTGATTGTAGGAACATGGCTCTCAGTGACAGTGATTGGTAGGAACATGGCTCTCAGTGACAGTGATTGTAGGAACATGGCTCTCAGTGACAGTGATTGTAGGAACATGGCTCTCAGTGACAGTGATTGATTGGTAGGAACATGGCTCTCAGTGACAGTGATTGTAGGAACATGGCTCTCAGTGACAGTGATTGTAGGAACATGGCTCTCAGTGACAGTGATTGATTGGTAGGAACATGGCTCTCAGTAACAATGATTGTAGGAACATGGCTCTCAGTAACAGTGATTGTAGGAACATGGCTCTCAGTAACAATGATTGTAGGAACATGGCTCTCAGTGACAGTGATTGTAGGAACATGGCTCTCAGTAACAGTGATTGTAGGAACATGGCTCTCAGTGACAGTGATTGTAGGAACATGGCTCAGTAACAGTGATTGTAGGAACATGGCTCTCAGTAACAATGATTGTAGGAACATGGCTCTCAGTAACAATGATTGTAGGAACATGGCTCTCAGTAACAATGATTGGTAGGAACATGGCTCTCAGTGACAGTGACTGTAGGAACATGGCTCTCAGTGACAATGATTGGTAGGAACATGGCTCTCAGTAACAATGATTGTAGGAACATGGCTCTCAGTAACAGTGATTGTAGGAACATGGCTCTCAGTGACAGTGATTGATTGGTAGGAACATGGCTCTCAGTGACAGTGATTGTAGGAACATGGCTCTCAGTAACAGTGATGGTAGGAACATGGCTCTCAGTAACAATGATTGTAGGAACATGGCTCTCAGTGACAGTGATTGATTGGTAGGAACATGGCTCTCAGTGACAGTGATTGATTGGTAGGAACATGGCTCTCAGTGACAGTGATTGTAGGAACATGGCTCTCAGTAACAGTGATTGTAGGAACATGGCTCTCAGTAACAGTGATTGTAGGAACATGGCTCTCAGTAACAATGATTGTAGGAACATGGCTCTCAGTAACAGTGATTGTAGGAACATGGCTCTCAGTAACAGTGATTGTAGGAACATGGCTCTCAGTGACAGTGATTGATTGGTAGGAACATGGCTCTCAGTGACAGTGATTGTAGGAACATGGCTCTCAGTGACAGTGATTGTAGGAACATGGCTCTCAGTGACAGTGATTGTAGGAACATGGCTCTCAGTAACAATGATTGTAGGAACATGGCTCTCAGTAACAATGATTGTAGGAACATGGCTCTCAGTAACAATGATTGTAGGAACATGGCTCTCAGTAACAATGATTGTAGGAACATGGCTCTCAGTAACAGTGATTGTAGGAACATGGCTCTCAGTAACAGTGATTGTAGGAACATGGCTCTCAGTAACAGTGATTGTAGGAACATGGCTCTCAGTGACAGTGATTGTAGGAACATGGCTCTCAGTGACAGTGATTGGTAGGAACATGGCTCTCAGTGACAGTGATTGTAGGAACATGGCTCTCAGTGACAGTGATTGTAGGAACATGGCTCTCAGTGACAGTGATTGATTGGTAGGAACATGGCTCTCAGTGACAGTGATTGTAGGAACATGGCTCTCAGTGACAGTGATTGTAGGAACATGGCTCTCAGTGACAGTGATTGATTGGTAGGAACATGGCTCTCAGTAACAATGATTGTAGGAACATGGCTCTCAGTAACAGTGATTGTAGGAACATGGCTCTCAGTAACAATGATTGTAGGAACATGGCTCTCAGTGACAGTGATTGTAGGAACATGGCTCTCAGTAACAGTGATTGGTGGGAACATGGCTCTCAGTGACAGTGATTGTAGGAACATGGCTCAGTAACAGTGATTGTAGGAACATGGCTCTCAGTAACAATGATTGTAGGAACATGGCTCTCAGTAACAATGATTGTAGGAACATGGCTCTCAGTAACAATGATTGTAGGAACATGGCTCTCAGTGACAATGATTGGTAGGAACATGGCTCTCAGTGACAGTGATTGTAGGAACATGGCTCTCAGTAACAGTGATCGGTAGGAACATGGCTCTCAGTAACAGTGATCGGCGGGAACATGGCTCTCAGTAACAATGATTGTAGGAACATGGCTCTCAGTAACAATGGTAGGTAAATGCTATGCAAATTCACGTGAGTATTAAGGCTCCTGGGAACCACCAGGCATGCTTCTAGAATGAGCGGGGAAAGCTCTGGCTGCCAGGAGTGTCGGGTGTGCCATTTGCGCTCCTGTTGGGGACAGTGTTTGTCTCTAAGAAGAGGTTGAGTGAGCGCTGGGGGGGGCAGGGAGGAGTGGGGTTGACTGCACCCCGTTCCCTTCCCGACACTGGAGCTCCCCCCGCGGGGCTCTCCCTGACCACCCCCTCCCCCCGTGGCCTCTGCTTCTGCAAGCTGTGCACACCACCCACGCCAACATTCCAAGTGCCACCATGGCTCTTCCTGTGGCCTGCCTGGGACACGGTGTGGCTCGTCTGGTGGGAGGTGCAACATAAAATCGTCACTGGGAGGAGGAGCTCAGGAGTCAGACCTTCGGGGCGGGCATCTCGTCTCTGACCCTGGGGCAGTTCTTCTCTCTGCCCTTCCATCCCCTGGAGGGGACCTGGGACGTGCAGAAGCAGCAGGCTCGTGGGCTGGTGGCCGTGACCACGGCTCCTGAGAGGCCCCGCCAGCACCTGGGACTTGACCACCCCCGTCAACTCAGCTCCATTGCTCCTGGAGCCCCGTGCTCTCAGCCGGGCAGGAGCACCCAGGACTCGCGTGAGGACCGGGGTGGGAGACGTAAGGGGAAGCCCAGCCCCCCAGTGACCAAGATGACTGAGACTCGAGGCCAGTGTGCTTTAAGTTTTAAATTAGTGCAATTGATTCACGAGAAACAAAGGACCAACATTGAAAATAAAGGGGGGGCCCCTACCCTGTGCTGGACTGACCTGCCTCCCCCCAACCCCAGCCCCTGCCCCTGCCCCATGGAGCCTGCTTATTTACCTTTCATATTGTGTTCATCTCGGATCATTCTGCATTAATTTTTTTTTTTTTTTGTATTTTTCTGAAGCTGGAAACGAGAGACAGTCAGACAGACTCCCGCATGCGCCCAACCGGGATCCACCCAGCACGCCCACCGGGGGCGACGCTCTGTCCCTCCGGGGCGTTGCTCTGCCGTGACCAGAGCCATTCTAGCGCCTGGGGCAGAGGCCAAGGAGCCATCCCCAGCGCCCGGGCCATCTTTGCTCCAATGGAGCCTCGGCTGTGGGAGGGGAAGAGAGAGACAGAGAGGAAGGAGGGGGGGGTGGAGAAACAAATGAGCGCTTCTCCAATGTGCCCTGGCCGGGGATCAAACCCGGGTCCCCTGCACACCAAGCCGACGCTCTACCACTGAGCCAACCGGCCAGGGCCCTGCATTAATTTTGATGTTTAAAAACACAGCATTGGAATATTCTGTATCTGGAGCTCTGAGGTTTCTGGGGACCACTTACGTTTTACACCCCAGGCGGGCGGGCGCCTCCATGATATCCCCCCGAGCTCAGCCCTAGCTCATGGGGGGTGGGGCTGTTATTTTTACTAGTAAAAGGCAAGCGAGCAAACAAAAGCATGGCAGCCGCGGGGTGTCACTACGGAACACGCAGCTCTGCCAGGCCCTGGCCAGCAGGTTGAGGCGCTCGACATTTGTGGTCCGTGGGCTTTGGGAAGCCTGAGTGGCCATGGGCATGCCCAGGGCTCCTGCTTCAGGAGCTGCAGCTGTCAGGTCTCAGGAGACGTAGAATAAGAGATTTTGCCCTGGCAGAGATTTTGACTCCAGCAAAGCGCTGCATCGTCCACACTCTCTCCTGTGCATTGCCCTCTCTTTCTGGGGGCATCCTCGGGGGCTAAGCTTCTCGCCTCGGGGATTCTGCACCCGGTAGTTTCAGCTGGTCCCTGTGTAACCTTTGCTGTCACTTCACCAGCTGCTGGGCTTAACCTCTGCTGAGGAACGACCTCTGCTCAGAGAAGCAAGAGCCAATCAATGAAGCAGATAAGGAGGTCGGTTGCTGAGTAGAGATTGCTGAGGGGGGGGGGCGGTTGCCGAGGAGGAGTCGCCGAGGGGGGGTTATGGAGGGGTTGCCAAGGGGGCGGTTGCTGAGGGGGGGTCGCCGAGGGGGGGTTGCCGAGGGGGGATTGCTGAGGAGGGGTCGCTGAGGAGGGGGGTTGCCGAGGGGGGTCGCCGAGGGGGGGGTTGCCGAGTAGGGGGGGTTGCTGAGGGTGGGTCGCCGAGGGGGGTTGCCGAGTAGGGGGGGTTGCCGAATGGGGGTTGCCGAGGGGGGTTGCCGAGGGGGGGTTGCCGAGGGGGGAGTTGCCGAGGGGGGGTTGCCGAGGGGGGAGTTGCCGAGGGGGGTTGCCGAGGGGGGGTTGCTGGCTCTATTAGCCCAGCCTTGCTGGGGGTGCTGGTGTCTTGGGATAACGGCTTTGCCTTTGTTGTTTTATAATTGGATTCCAGGGAGGGCTTGTTCCTTCACATACACGGAGAAAGCCAAAGAAAGCTTCCATCAGAAAAGGAACATCTGAAAGGCAGAGTTCTAACTGCTCCGCTTGAGAATCCCTGGTGACTGAGAGGTTCTCAGGGCTTGAGGTCCACCCTACCTGGTGAGCCCCCAAGCCGTGACAGCCCAGGGCCAGGTCTCCTGCGTTGTAAGGTTATCCCCTGCAATGCTCAGCATCATAGTAGGAGGTAGAAATATTGTTGTTCCACTTTATAGACGGGACAACGAAGGCTTAGCAGGATTAAAATGATAGTATTACAAAACGGGTAGGTGATACAGCCACGGGGAAACCTAGCCAATCCAGCTCCAGGGTTCCCACTGATTAGTCTCCCGTTCCACTAGGACCAGGACAGCAGCATCAGCACCACGGACAGCTCCCAGTGGGCGCAGTGCTTCTCTCTGTGCTGCCGCTGGCAATGCCCCCTCCCTTTCCCCTGTGGCAGCGTCCCCTTACCCATTGTTGGGATTGTGAGTCGCAGAGAAGTTAAAATGTCTCACCCGAGGACTCACAAGCCTCCTTGCTTCTTGACTTCAATCCCAAGCCAGTCTCTGCGCTATTCATTCATCCCGCATAATGCGCCAAAAACCAGATGAGAGGGCTGCTTCGTTTCCTCTGGGCTGAACTGCACTTACCACACAAGACCTCCGCTAGACCCGCGGAGGTAAAGATGCCCCTGTAGAGTGAAGATGCTGCTGGTGGCGGAGCACTTAGGACCAGTGTTCGTGTTCCTCTACAGCCAGCGCCCCGGGGTGCACACTGGTCACGCGCTTTGCCAGGAGGGGGCTGGTCTGCCTGTTCGCTTGCAGTTTGGATTCGGCACCTGGTGAATCAGCCTTCCCGAGACTTACCTTGCCGATTTGCAGCTGCTCTCTCTGGTGGTTGGTCCAGGGATGCGCAGGGGGAGGGGGGGTTAGTGCCATGATCAGATGCAGAGCTCTGTTCTTGAGTTTTCATTGTGCACAAAACACTGACTTTAAGGGGTGAGGCCTGGAGACGGTGGCTACTGTGAGGATTAGGATTCATGGAGAGGAGGGAGAAGGAGCGAGTTGGTCATCAGAGTGATGACCCCAGGAACATGTATTTCTGCAGTCAGAGGTGGAACACCTCTCCTGGGGGGGGGGGGGGTCCCGTGCTGATGATTTTATCCTCCATGGAAAGCATTTGGTTTCCTTCTCATCCGTGCGTCCACCAACCCGGGATGGGTTGTCTGCAGGGATTGGGAACACTGTGGGAACACAAGCCCCCACTTCCATGCATGTTCTGAACGAGTCTTAGAGGCGGAGATGATACGCCCCCCACTGCCATTCGGAGTGCCAGGAGAGGCCCTGAAATCCCATCCTGCCGGAAGGTGACCCAGAGCCACGGAGTGCAAAGCTTTCTCCGAGAACAGCAGTCTCTTTTCACCCATAACTGCCTCGGTCCTGAAAGATTCTCACCGGCGTCCCCTCAAACAGTTTCCTTCCACGTCAGGATATGTAGAGATGGGTCACATATGGGCCATGACTTCCAGAGCCCAGTGCTCTATTGGAGAAGAGAGATTTATAAGCTGGTGACTCACAGAAAAGTCAAACTGGGGACTGGAGGCCCCCTGAGAGCGGCAGGCACAGCCTGGGCTCTGGAGGTCAGCTGGTTCCCCACCCTGGTTCCCCACCCTGGTTCCCCACCCTGGCTCCCCACCCTGGTTCCCCACCCTGGTTCCCCACCCTGGTTCCCCACCCCGGCTCTGCCTCTTCTTAGCTGATTGGAGTTTGCTTACTCATCATAGGACGTGGGCAGTTTACACGACCTGTCTGAAGCCCAGGTCCCTCGTCTTGCCGTTCTCACAACGAGGGTGGAAGGGATTAAACAGGAGATGTTCACGGAGCACCAGGAACGGGGCAGGCGCATGGGAAACACTGGCTACAAGAGACTCTGGGTGGTCTTTTTTAAGTGCTGCTGTTTGAGTCGATAGCAACTATAACCAGTGGCTTCCGATTCCTCGTCTGTGCATGCTGGCAACAACCCAACCCCATGGGGTAGTCTTCCTGGCTAAATTAGATAACATAGACATATTAAATATTTTCCTCATCTCAGCTCAGCGTAGTAACAAAGAAGGACGTGAAGTGGATCTCATTGGGAAAGCTTCAGCAGCGAGCCTGGCAGAGCAGGGCCCTGTAAATGTCACCCGCTCTCCTGGAAGGAAGTGAGTCAGGCCTCGGGGGTGGCGTGTTGGCTCTGATCTCCACCCGCAGCGGGGAAGGAGACAAGGACAACTGTGGCGATCGCTGAGCGGGCTGACATTTTCATTGTTCAGAGACGAGGGTTGAAAGCACTCCCAGCCCAGGCTGTGGACGGGCATCTGAAAGGAAGCCATTTACTTTTAAGGCCATTGTCCTAAATGTCAGAGAAGCAGCCTGCTCTTCTGCGTCACTTCTTGTCACTGAGATTCTAATGCGGCCCGCAGACAGGGCACTGCTGGCTTTAAAGACTTAAAAAGCAGCAGAAGTAATTGCACATAAAAACGTTGGAACAAATGCTCTTCCCCTCTGGACCTATTTTTTTTCCTGCTCTTCACAATGGCATTTGGCACTTGACAGGCGTGAGCTCCCCTGACGCTCCCAGCATGCCCAGGGAGGCGGGCAGGAGTGGTGTTCTCGGCGGTCATCAGCACCAGTGAACCGCAGCACCGTGCAACCTTCCGGGCAGGAGCAGGGCCGGGCTCGGTGCTTCACTGAGAGGACCGTGGGGTTCCGGAGTGGGAAGGAGCTGTGTAGACTGGCCTCCCCCCATTCTTCATGTCCTGGGTGAACAAACAAAGGGGAGCCCTGCTCTGCTCAAGGATGCAAAGATAGGAGATGACAGGTCTGGAATGAGAGCCAGGGTTGACTCCCTGCCAAAGACTTAATGCACTGCATAATGCGTCCTTTCAGACAGCCCGGAGCGCTTCTGTTTACTAACATTTCACTGAAGTGCACTTGTTAACACAGTCAATGTGGAGCCAAAATAGGTGACAGTTAAGAGAGAGTGGGACCTTCGATTGTTACTTTCAGAGTTAGTCTGTAAAAAATATTTTTTGGTAGGTTGCATGTTATGAGTGTTTTCATAACCACAATAATGACAAAGATGGTGATGGTGATGATGATGATAATAATGGTGATGATGATGGTGATGATAATGGTGATGATGGTGATGTTGATAATGACGGTGATGGTGATGATGGCGGTGATAAAGGTGGTGATGATGGTGATAATGGTGATGACAATGATGATAGTGATGATGGTGGTAACAATGATGGTGATGATGATGGTGACAATAATAGTGGTGATAATGGTGATGGTGGTGATGGTTACAATGATGATGGTGATGATGGTGACAATGATGATGGTGATGGTGGTGATGACAATGGTGATGATAGTGATGATAGAGATGATGCTGGTGACAATGATGTTGGCGATGATGATGGTGACAATAATAGTGGCGATAATGGTGATGGTGGTGATGGTGATGGTTACAATGATGATGGTGATGATGGTAACAATGATGATGGTGATGGTGATGGTGGTGAAAATGATGGTGATGATGATAGAGATGATGCTGGTGACAATGATGTTGGCAATGATGATGGTGACAATCATAGTGGTGATGATGGTGATGGTGGTGATGATGATGGTGGTGAGAAGAAGAATAGCTAATATGTATTGACAGCTAATGATGAACTCATCGCTATTTTAAGCACTTTGTAGATTTCAGGTTATTTAATCCTCACAACTTGATGACAAAGATACTATTACTATTATTCTCATTTTAGAAGTTAGAAAACAGAGGGTTGAAGTACCTTGCCCAGTGACACATAACTAGTAAATGACAAAGCCATGACTCCTATGCAAAATGGTATAAAATATATAATAATTATAGTCAATATTAATTGAGCTCTTACAGTGTGCTGACCTCTATGCTAAGTGTTTCCCACGTGTCATCTGATTTTATTTCCCTAACAATTCATGGGTTAGGCATCATAATTTTCTCTACTTTGTAGATAAAACTACAGTTTTCATGTCGGGAGATGTTTCAGTGACCACAGCTAGTGAGGAAGGAGGGAGGAGCAGGTGTACCGAGACTGTTCTCGCTCAGCCCGCTGTCCAGTGCTGCCCCGTCCATCACCATCTCAGCTTCCCCCTCGTTGCCCACCCCGACTGTGCCGTGCCACTGACAGTGCACTGGCCCTTCCCCCTTCCCTGCCACAGCTGGGACACCCACCCTGCTCTCCTCTTCACTGACCCTCCTCTCTGCACCCTGAACCTTCCAGCCCGCCCCTCCACTGGAGCAGAGGAGCCCTGTGATGTCTAGGGCAACCTACAGCCTTCTAGTGCTTTCCAGCGCCTCCAACTCAACTCGTAGTCAGGGTTTAACATGCCGGCCCCTCGGTGAAGTGGGCTCCGCCTGCTCCCCAGCCCCGCCCCCCCACCCTAGGTGAAGTGGGCTCCGCCTGCTCCCCAGCCCCGCCCCCCGCCCTCCGTGAAGTGGGCTCCGCCTGCTCCCCAGCCCCGCCCCCCGCCCTCGGTGAAGTGGGCTCCGCCTGCTCCCCAGCCCCGCCCCCCCACCCTAGGTGAAGTGGGCTCCGCCTGCTCCCCAGCCCCGCCCCCCGCCCTCGGTGAAGTGGGCTCCGCCTGCTCCCCAGCCCCGCCCCCCCACCCTAGGTGAAGTGGGCTCCGCCTGCTCCCCAGCCCCGCCCCCCGCCCTAGGTGAAGTGGGCTCCGCCTGCTCCCCAGCCCCGCCCCCCGCCCCGCCCCCCACCCCGCCCTCCGCCAGCACCCGCCGAGCAGAAAAGCCACTCCATCAGCAGTTAGCTGTTTTCTGGTCTGCAGCACGACCTGGAGAAGAGATTGGTGGAGGACGAGGAAGGGATGAATAAATGAAGGGCGAGGAGGATGAATGCATGCCAGCTCTTTTCAGACTCGATGTCGCTCTAACATTTCCCCCAATTTGCTTTCTTTGTCCTCGAAGGGCAGTAGAGGAGAGCGCGGAGCAGAGGGACAGGCTGGACAGAAGGGCGACCAGGTGAGCGAGCACTGTATGCTGAGCCGCCCCCTGAAGGGCGTTGTGGTTCTCCCGGTGAGCGAGCACTGTATGCTGAACCGCCCCTGAAGGAGCGTTGCGGTTCTCCCGGACGCTGTCTGCCCTGACTCCCTCCTTGTCTCTTTCATGTGTGCGGCAGGATTTTTTTTTAAATCCTGTTTTCCTGGTTTCCGTCTGGGTTCTTCTGGTTCCTGTTCTCCTTCCCCATCCCCAGTGATCTGAGGGGCCTGCCTTTTTTTTTTTTTTTTTTTAATTCTTTTGGACTCTTGCTGTTGCCGTGTCTTGCTCACTAAAATGACAGTCACGTGTTGCGAAGTGCCCCTTCCTTCCCTCCGACTCCCGTGGTTTCTCACGGGCCCCCCGTATGATGCCCGGGGCTGGCAGCTCTGCTTCACGACGCCCCTCTGGGCTCTGTGCCCATCAGCCCTGCCGGGCCGCTTCCCCAGGGGCACTGTCAGTTCGGGCCAGCGACGACAGGCAGCTCTTTCTGTGGGTTGGAGCGCTGCGACCCCATCGCCTTCTGTTCAGAGCGACCAGCTGGTTCTGCTGCCTCGACTCCTCAGCCGCCAGCAGCCTTTCCGCCGCTGGAACCGACCGCTGGGCCCCTGCTTACTGCTGACCGCTGTCCTCCAGATCCCTTTCCTTTCTCCTGCCTGCCCTCCCCTCGGCCCCCTCCCGTCTGAGCGTCCTCAGTCAGAGTTCACTGTGTGTGCCCAGCCCCCTGCTGGGCGCTGCACCGGCTCAGGAAGCAGAACGCAGGACGGGCACATCCCCAACCTAACGAGATGCTCAGTGCGGTGGGGGTGAGGCACTCGAACCAGGAACCAGAGGCAGTGACACGGGGTCTCAGGACAGACTCAGCTGACATGCCCCCCGCGTGCGGACACTGAAGTGTGTCTGTGTTGCTCTTGCATGGAAGAGATGTCGAAGGCTGCAGGATCCATCGTGGACGCTGTGGCTTGTGTTTCCAGGGGCAGGCGGTGGGAGTGGGGGGTGGAGGGCGGGCACGTCACTTATGTCACGGTGGCCTGTTTGGTTCCATAGCGCTGCTGCACAGAATTAGATGTTATTTCAATACACTTGACACGGTAACTTGTGTAGCGGCTTCTGCGGCACAGATGGGCTCCGTAAGTCAGTTTAACCTATGCGATGCCATTGTGGGCTTGTGGTGTGTCTGTTTGCGTGTATTTGGTTTTAAGCTTTTGTTACGGGACACCCCAGCCATACATGGGCATGGGAGCATAGAACGGAGGCAGCCTCCCTCGTCCCTGTCCCCGGCCCCAGTGTTCTCTGCTGTGCGGCCGCCCTGGTCTCCACCTGAGGTGTCTCTCGCTTTCCCACACTTCTTTCCCCTCGTCGGTTTGAAGCAGGCCCACTCTCAGGGCGGATTTGCTTCTGTAAATACCGTCAGATCCTTTCTAGACACACACACACACACACACACACACACACACACACACATATATAAAATGGGTCTTCTTGTCATCAGTGTCTTCGTCCACGACTGTTATTGGAGCTAGAAAGTAGGTTCCGGATCGCTGTCTGAAATTCGGCCGTTGCCCACAGTGGAAGTCTCCTTATAAGTCACCTGTAAAGAGTTGCCTCTCTGTTTCTCCAGGGTCACCCCGGAGCTCCGGGTTTCATGGGGCCCCCTGGGAACCCCGGACCGCCAGTAAGTTGGAAACCCTCTCTTTGGACCTTGTCATTGGGACACGCTCCCATTCTCACTGGAGATGGTACCACACAGGACAGACCTCTCGTCCTAAGGGATGGGCAGAGCTGGGAGTGTGGGTCCCGGGGGACAGCTTGGGAAGGAGCAGGGGGGCGTGAGCCCTGAGCGGCACCGACGGACCACGTAATTAGCATGTGGGATGCGAGACCTGCATGTTGCACCGTGCGCAAGTCAGGGCTCACGTCTCCTGGTCAGGCGCACATAGACTCACCTTCTGTCCCTCCCCCCACCAGGGAGCAGATGGGGCTGCCGGAGTTGCTGGACCGCCGGGAATCCCAGGGCCCCCGGTAAGCTGCTCCGTGGGCAGGGTCCGCCTTCAGCCGTGTTTGGCGTTCTCAGAAGCCCAGACGCTTGCCCACCACCCTGCCTCCCGTGGCTCACACGTCCCGAGGGTCTAGTCACGACTTGCCAGCTGCAGGAGGAATCACTTTCTGTTAGAGCCCCAGTTCTCGCATCCCCACCGTGCAGGCCTGGGCGAAATGACCCGGAGGCCTGGACGAAATGACCGCGAAATAACCCGGAGGCCTGGGCGAAATGACCCGGAGGCCTGGGCGAAATGACCCGGAGGCCTGGGCGAAATGACCCGGAGGTCTGGGCGAAATGACCCGGAGGTCTGGGAGAAATGACCCGGAGGTCTGGGAGAAATGACCCAGAGGCCTGGGTGAAATGACCCGGAGGTCTGGGCGAAATGACCTGGAGGCCTGGGTGAAATGACCCGGAGGTCTGGGAGATGGGACTTCGGTATGCAGCCAACCTGGACACCACACGGTGCAGCCCACCTGTCTGCCCCTTTCCAGGGCGGCCTCTGTCTGCACAGCCCAGGGGAGCAGACAGGCTTGGCGCTCGCCTGTCCTGAGCCGATGCTGCGCCCCAGAGAGCGTGCCCAGCAGCAGGCAGCGACTGTTACCCACTGTTCCAAAGGCAGAGTGCAGTTAAGAGAAGGGACGTCAGGAGTCAAGGTCTGAAACGACAGCAGGGGTGACAGGCTCTGACCCCAAGCCATTTACTCTTCAACCGTAATTACGGAATTACGTTCCACGCCGGCAGCTGCAGGAACCCCCCTCGGTTTCCACAACATGAGCAAAGTGTGAACCTCAGTGTAGCAGGCATTGTGATCGTGGCCCCGGCTTACACACTCAGAGGTCTGCACACCAGTCTGGGTGACTGTGCCCTTCCCGGGGCCCTCCCTGCCCTGGGGGAGGAGACACCTGGAAAGGCAGGAGGAGGATGCAGGGACACCTGTCACCTCCCACCAGACACCCCTTCCCACCAAGGCAACTCTGTGTGATGTCATTTTCGTGCAGAAAAGCCAATCTGAGAGTTAAGGGTGGTTTTGTGTCTTGGATCTTTTAGGGGAAAGAAGGCCCTCCCGGCCCCGTAGGCCCGTCTGGAATCCCCGGAATCCCAGTAAGTACCATTTAAGAAAATTCTAACTTCTTCACTACACCAAATACGGAAACAAAAATGTATTATATCATTGTTAAGGCAAGATGTGGTCACTAGGAGACTTTATTGTGTTATAGAGTATGTGAAGAAAAGCATCACTAAATTA
Organism: Saccopteryx leptura; assembly: GCF_036850995.1. Lineage (NCBI taxonomy): Eukaryota > Metazoa > Chordata > Mammalia > Chiroptera > Emballonuridae > Saccopteryx > Saccopteryx leptura. The sequence goes on along the minus strand of NC_089505.1, from coordinate 368,664,468 downwards.
AATTCAATTTTCTGTGGGGTCAATCTTAGTATCATTCTTTCTTTTTTTTTTAATTTTTTTTTTATTTTTCTGAAGCTGGAAACGGGGAGAGACAGTCAGACAGACTCCCACATGCGCCCAACCGGGATCCACCCGGCACGCCCACCAGGGGCGACGCTCTGCCCACCAGGGGGCGATGCTCTGCACGTTCCGGGGCGTTGCTCTGTTGCGACCAGAGCCACTCTAGCGCCTGGGGCAGCGGCCAAGGAGCCATCCCCAGCGCCCGGGCCATCTTTGCTCCAATGGAGCCTTGGCTGCGGGAGGGGAAGAGAGAGACAGAGAGGAAGGGGGGGGTGGAGAAGCAGATAGGCGCTTCTCCTGTGTGCCCTGGCCGGGAATCGAACCCGGGACTTCTGCACGCCAGGCCGACGCTCTACCACTGAGCCAACCGGCCAGGGCCAGTATCATTCTTTTATGTATACATTTGTTGTTATTTATTTAAATAGTGACGGTATTTTCATCTCTCTACACATATATGTGTATTCATGTATACATATGTATCAATGGGGTAGATACATATATATATTTATATATATAACTACAGTTAGGACAATCCAAGCATGTGCATATATATGCATACATAATCGAGATAATTAATTACTGTGATAATATAAACATTTTCTATTTTCCACACTGGCATTAAATGTTCCTAAATTTTACCTACACCCTATCTAATAGATGTCCCATAATGTGTATGGCTATTCCTCTGTTGCCTCATAAACCTTGAAATTGTTTTAAAAATCTGCACTAGCCTAGTCTACGCGCACAGCCCTTCCCTGATATCTGTGTGACGGCCCCTGAAAGCAGACTTGTTAGCATTTAGCCACGTCTAAGGCTCACTTTGCACGGATGTTCTGGCCTTCTTAATCCAGCGTCCCTCTCGGTAGGGCGGAGCTCTCTGTCCACTGCGTCAGCAACCAGGCTGGCCCAGAGAGCCAGGGGCGGCCTTCCCCGCTGAGAATGGGCCCTGCGTGCGGCTGCCGTCTGGGCTGCACCTGCCTCTGGGCCTCCCCTGGCTGCTGTGCCACCCAGCCCTTCCTGGTGCACATTCCCTGTTCTAGCCATTCTGGCTTCCTCTTGGTTTCCAGGACCCACAGCACCCCTCCCCTCCAGGACCCATGGCACCTCACCCCTCCAGGACCCATGGCACCCTCCCCTCCAGGCCACAGGGCCTTTGCACCTGCATTCTGTCTGCCCAGAAAGCCCTGTCGTCAGCCCTAGTGAACCACCAATGCCCTTGGTCTCTGCAGCGGCTCGTGAGCTCCAGGCGCTGTGTCACGTGCTGTCCTGTACGTCAGTGTCCTCCTCCTCCTCCTCCTCCTCCTCCACCTCCTCCTCCTCCTCCTCCTCCTCTTCTTCCTCCTCCTCCTCCTCCTCCTCCTCCACCTCCTCCTCCTCCTCTTCTTCCTCCTCCTCTTCTTCCTCCTCCTCCTCCTCCTCCACCTCCTCCTCCTCCTCCTCCTCTTCTTCCTCCTCCTCCTCCTCTTCCTCCTCCTCCTCATCCTCTTCCTCCTCCTCCTCCTCCTCCTCCTCCACCTCCTCCTCCTCCTCTTCTTCCTCCTCCTCTTCTTCCTCCTCCTCCTCCTCCTCCACCTCCTCCTCCTCCTCCTCCTCTTCTTCCTCCTCCTCCTCCTCTTCCTCCTCCTCCTCATCCTCTTCCTCCTCCTCCTCCTCCTCCTCTTCCTCCTCTTCCTCCTCCTCCTCCTCCTCCTCCTCCTCCTCTTCCTCCTTCTCCTCCTCGTCCTCCTCCTCCTCCTCCTCCTCCTCAGCGCCGGCATCTCCCCCGCTGACCACTGGGGCTGACCCACGGCCCAGCGATGAGGCCCACCACCCCAAGTGTGACCTCATGAACGAGTCCTGGGGCACCATCTTTAGAACAATAGCAACAATGGACTGTTACAACTTCTTGCTTTTTTATTATGTGCCAGACACTGCGACCAGACACTCAGGTCTCGGTGTTGGGGAAAGTCCGGGAAGTACACCGGTTCTGCCGGCTGAAACGCTTCCTCAGCGGCTGCGTGTGAATGGAGCGGCCTGTGCCCTCCCTCCCTCGTGGTGTCTCCGGCCAGATAACCAATCTGAGTTTCCCCTGCAGGGAGCCGAAGGCAAGGAGGGCAGAGACGGCAAGCCCGGTGCCCCCGGAGAGCAGGTAAGGGGCTCTGCACTCTTACCGTCTCACTGCCGTGTGTCCAGGGCCCCTCGGAGTGGGCGCGCTGAGAGGCGTTTTCCACGCATCCCTTCCCTCACTTCTCCTGACGACCCTGCCCGGCAACCACCGCTGTCCCCACGTTACAGCCGAGGAAACGGAGTCCCGGGGACAGGAAATGCTGTGGGCCCAGGGTCACATGATGGGCCAGTGGCAGAACCAGAACCTGAGCCCTGGCTCCTGGCTGCCCTCTGCATTTTTTAACTGCCCAGGCAGCCTCCCTCCTAATGACGTGGGATGGGGACCTGAGGCAGGTGAGCGCTGGCTAGACCGGACGTCTGATGTTGGAAAAGCCTGTCACACCCCCCACAACCCCAAGCTGCACCTGCTGTATCCAGGGAGGCGGCCTTCCTTCAGCTTACCCATAGGGGGCAGGTGGTGTCTCTTTAATTCGACTAATTCCTTCAAGTTTCTATACTTTAGGGACATGAATGGATAGGTAATAGATAGATGGATGGATGGATGGATGGATAGATAGGCAACCTTTCGAGTTGCCTGCTGCGTAACTTTTATTAGGAGTCATTTGAATAATTATAGTACAGAGTGAGATCTAGAGAGAGGCTCTAGAGCCAGAACGCCTGGAGGAGGACCCCAGCTGTGTGGCCTCGAGCAGGCCACTTGCCCTCTCTGTGCCTCGGTGTGCTCCCTGAGGGATAACGATCCTGCACAGTGAGGGGTCGTCGCTACAATCACATGACGGCCTGGTGCAGACCCTCAGCAGTATCTGGGAGGTAGCATCCTTCTGCCAGGGACTTGGGCCAGCGGCAGAAAGGTCATCATCCCACCTGACGAGGGGGGCGGGAGCCAGGCCAGGCCCTGTTCCCTCAATCACAGGGCCTGTGAGGGGGTTGTCCTGGTGGTCCACCGAGAGACTGTGAGGAGGTTGTCCTGGTGGTCAACTGAGAGACAGGCCCGGAAAGGAAGGAACACCCCCAGGTCTCACAGCCACCCTTGAACATGCCGGAACAGAGGAAAGCAACCACCCCAGAAATCAGCGTTGTGTACCCCACCCTCCTCCTCTCTGTACTTTCTCTTCAAACCCAAGGATGCCCTTTCCTGTCCCCTCTCCCTGCTGGTGGGCCCCTCGGGTCCTCAAGGCGTATGAGCTGTGTAAGTGAGGGGACAGTCTGGGAGAACAGACATGTCCCCCAGTTTCAGGGAAGGCAGGGCCGGCCCACGGCTCCCCCACCCGACACGCCCCTTCACGCCCTCTCCCTCCCCTCCGCACCCCCAACACCTCTGACACTTTCGTGGCTCCTTGGCTTTGTCCATGGCTTGATTCTCTCCAGGGCAGTCACGGGGCTGTGGGTAGTGAAGGACTTTCACTAGCCAAGGCGTCCTGTAACTTCTTTACAATGAAGAGAAGGTGGAACGGGGAGAGGGCGAGTGATGACGGGCCCCACCAGGGACTGCGGCTGCTGCGGGAGCCGAGCAGCCCTGTGGGGTCATTCAGGCAGGCTCTGCCCTGGACTGTGAGCCCAGCACACTGTCCCTGAGCCTCGCTGTCCCCGTCTGGGAAGTGCAGCCGTTAGTGGCTGCGTCGGAGCGGTTTTGTGGGAGGTACGAAGTCCGCAATAGCGAGGACGCCTACGTGATTTCTCAGCCAGACCAGGACACTTCTAAGAACACGAACAATCACCGTGGAGACAAAACCTGCGTCCCCACCCCCGTCCCCGGAAAACCGACACGTAGCGAGCCTGGGCCCAGGGCGGTGACTGGTGTGGATGAGATGACTCCCAGCGCCAGGGGAGGGCGGTCAGGGAGACAGGGCTGGGCTGTGGGCGCACAGAAGTAGGAAGCCCAGGGCTGTGTGCAGGAAGGTCCTTAACAGGCTGTCCTCACGCCCTTCTTTTCCTCTCCTCCCTCAGGGCAAGACCGGAGAGCCGGGCCTGCCAGGACCAGAGGGTGCCCGAGGCCCGCCCGTAAGTGCTGTGTGCATGTGTGTGTGTGCATGTGTGTGTGTGCGCGCGCGTGTGCGCGTGTGCGTGCGTGCGTATGTGCGTGCGTGCGTGTGCACGCGCGTGTGTGTGTGCATGTGTGTGCGAGTGTGCGTGCGTGCGTGTGCACGCGTGTGTGTGTGTGCGCGTGTGTGTGTGCACGCGCACCATCAGCCACACGGCTACGACACGCTGGACGGAGGTCTCCCAGACCGCCAGACCCCGGGGTTCAGACTTCCTCTCCTTCCAGACAGGGGGCCTCTGAGGCTCTATGTCATGGCTCTACCATTTATTTTCAGGATTGCAACCATTGTGACCATGTCGTTCTAAACTTCCCGTGTTCTTATCTTATTTATTACCATTTTAGGGGACTTTCTCCGGATGTTAGAAGCTAAGAGTCTGTCTTAATTCTAGTTCTGAACACTTTCCATAGCTAAAGGAGTTTCACCAATTATAAGAGTAACTCATTCTCATTGCACAACAATAAATGACGATGATGGCAATAATTAGAAAAATATACATATGATGTCATAGAGAGGAAATAGAGTTACTTATAGTTCTACAACACAGAGAGGAAAGGCTCTGTGAACATTCTAGTATACTGTTCCTGGTCTTTTTTATATGCATGAATTCTGACATTCATAAATACAAATCTCTAGCTATGTGTGAAGCTATTACACCTATAAACATACACAGTTATTTATTTTTTTCCTGAAAAAATGAACTCAATCTATGGATTTTGGGTTCATTGAGGGATTTTGTTTTTTGTTTTTGCTAAATGCTTTACTCAATCATTTTGAAGTTATTTACACAATTCCTTAAATTTTTTGAGGGGGAAAAATATGATTTTTAATGAAAATTCTAAAATCCAATTATCTGGCAAGGAAGAGGCTATCAGAATGCTAGTTCTCTCTCCTTAATGTGTTTTTCTGTAAAAAAAAAAAAAAATCAATAACTCACCTGCCTCATATTCAGTATGGAGGAAATAAAACACAAAATCAATTTCCTTTTTGCTGAATCTCTTTGCTTTAAACCCGATTACACCCGGAGAAGAATCCTAAGAATGGAGACCACCCCCTTCCAGGGGAGTGAAACACAGAATGAGTGATTTCTGTTAAGAGAGTTCCTGGCTTGTTGGATGGGAGGGGCTTCCTTTCAGCCGTGGAGACCCATTGGCGGGGACCTGTGTTGAGGCAACACCCATCTGAGAGCTGTAAGGAATCCCTCCCCAGGGTAGGGGCAGAAGGTGGAGACCCAGGCAGGTGGAAGGAGACCCATCTGCTCTGGCTGGCTGGCGTGGCGTGGCGTGGACCAGAGCAGAGTGTTAAATAATGAAACGAGCTCTGAGGTAGACCAACCTGGGTTCAGCTCTCACTTGTCCATTTATTAATTTTCTGACCATGGTCAGGAGACTTCTCTGAACCTCTGTTTCATCTTCTGTGAATTGGGGTGGTTTTTGCACACGGAAGGAGAAGAAGAAACACGTCAATTCCCAGCCAGGCGTCCTGCACATCACCCAGTCAGCAGGCATCAGGGGTTGACTGTGCCCGGCACAGGGCAGGGCCCCCCGCCTTTCAGCTGGTGGAGAGCGGGGGCAGTCAGGATCCGGTGGGGCCCTCTCACCGGGGGCTGCCCTCCCCCCGGCCAGCCTGCTCTGTGGTGGAACAGCTCCCTTCTCTCTCTTCCAGGGCTTCAAGGGACACACAGGCGATTCTGGTGCACCCGGGCCCCGGGTAGGTGCATGTCTGGCCTGGCTGTCGTCCCAGGTGGACCCAAGGTGGCACTTCCAGACGCTGTCAACCCTCCCCTGGTCTAGTTTGTAGACATTTCTCCCGGGACAGACACTGACTTAGAACTGATTTGACCGAATCAGCCTGGAGTCGGGTGCGGTCACTGACGTGTCCCACACACGAGCTGGGCAGTGTGAGGCCAGGGGACGTGGGTCACTCTGCCCAGGGCCCCAAGCGCCTGTGGAGAGGGCGCCGGTTTATACCAGGTGCCTGCTTTCCTGCCCAGTAGCTCCGCCTCTCTCTCCCAAGTGCCCTGGACAGGAGGAGCCACCGGGCCCCCTGGGGAGAGCCTCGGCCATGCCCTGTGTGGGCCGAGGAGGGCGAGGTGGGGAAGGGTCAGTGGGTCAGCAGGAGAAGAGGCAGGACTCCAGGCGGGTTCGCCGGCCCCTTCCGCTGTGTCCCTGAAGCTCAGAGAGCCGCGTGCACGTGGCCCACGCCCTGCACTGGCTGTGAGGGCACTGCAGACCCCAGCTCGGGGCTCAGACCTGTTGGGGGGCACTTTCTGGTGGGCCTCCCCCGGGTTCTTCCCCCTGATACTCAGAGACACAGGTGGAGGCAGCTGGCATCCTGAGTCTTTCTCTCTGACGGCAGGGATTTTGTTTCTGCTTTTCCCGTCTAGGGAGAGCCTGGTGCCATGGGGCCCCCCGGCCGGGAAGGGTCACCCGGAAAAGATGTAAGTGTGGGTGTCCTGTGGGGGACCTGGCTGGGTCTGTGGGAGCAGAGTGTGTCAAGACAGTGGAGAGGGCTTCACTGAAGGACCCAGGGGCCCCCGGAAACCGTAGTGGAGAGGTTGGTGGCACTGCAGAGGAACTCACGGGCATTCTCAGAGAGGGTCAGTGATGTCTCAGGGCCCGCACCGCAGGCCCAAGCCCTCCTTGGCACGTGGACGAGGCCCGGGATCCGGGCTTCCAGCCTAGCGGCGGGTACCTGTGCCCCACGGTGGGTAAGGAGGCTTTTCTGAACCCTTCGTGAGCTGCCTGTTGGCATCACGGGCACACCAGTCGGATCCAGCCTCAGGTGGACGGGGGCATCATGGCAGAGTCTCCCGGGTATTCCCCATCTCCAGCGGTCAGCAGCTTCACGCGCCTGCCGTGGCCGCCACCCCAGCGGTCAGCAGCTTCACGCGCCTGCTGTGGCTGCCATCCCACGTGCTGCGTGACACTCGTGGAGTTTAGGTCTAAGGGCCAGGGCAAGTTGCCATTTACCCCTGTTATACAGACGAAAACTAAGACCAGAGAGGTTGAGACACTTCCTCATGGCCACACAGAGCATCCGAGGCAGGAGGAGGCATGCTGGAGCTCGGGTTTGCCAGCTCCATGTCCTCATGGGGACCGGTCGTGTGACATGACATCCTGCAGGGCAGTCTCACGTGTGGACACAGCCTCCTGGGAGGGGGCACAGGGTCTGCCCCTTGCACCCTTAGGGACCTGCTGTAACCACGTGCAGTGGCCTCCTGGCTCATGGCGCTCAATGCACTGCAGTATGCCATGTTCTTGGCTGCCGTCACGAGAGGATGGAGCTGAGAACGGTCTTGGAGGAAATCCCATCCATTCATATGTGATTTCTAAATGACTTTTTTTTTTTACAGAGAAGAGAGAGAGTCAGAGAGAGGGCTAGACAGGGACAGACAGACAGAAACAGAGAGATGAGAAGCATCAATCATTAGTTTTTCGTTGCGCATTGTGACACCTTAGTTGTTCATTGATTGCTTTCTCATATGTGCCTTGACTGTGGGCCTTCAGCAGATGGAGTAACCCCTTGCTCGAGCCATCGACCTTGGGTCCAAGCTGGTGAGCTTTTGCTCAAACCAGATGAGCCTGCGCTCGAGCTGGCGACCTCAGGGTCTCGAACCTGGTTCCTCAGCATCCCAGTCCGACGCTCTATTCACTGCACCACCGCCTGGTCAGGCACATGTGATTTCTTAGCAGCAGATCCATTGTTCACAACCAGACTAGTGTCTGGGGTCCCCTGCCAGCAGCCAGGAGTGGCTCCAGGGACCCGGGCGGGGCTTCTGCTCAGCCCTGACCCCCAGAGGCCCCTCACACTCTGATGGGCAGTTTGCAAATCCGGGACTAGCCCACTCACTGCCATTATGGAAGAGGTGACGGCAGGTGCTCCCCAGGCAGGAGTGTGGTGGGGTGCCACTTACCCAGCGGGTGAGGTCGGGGTGCAGCGGGGACAGGGGCCCTGGCTGCCAGAGGGCAGGCGATGCTCTCTTCTCACCTCGTAGGCTGTCGGACTCTTCATTTACAATCAGTTTCCCTGAGTGGTGTTCAGTCTGCTTTCCATGGGAGGGTGGCGACGCTCTGTTCATACTCATGTCATAGGGCTGCTTGGAAGTCCTCGTGCGGTGGGGGTGGAGAATCACCACTCCTCTGTCCCCTAGAGGGCGCTGTGCACACAGGTGATATTGTTGTTACTGTGGGGACAGGGCCAGGTGACTGCCTAGGAACCAGGAGCAGACAGACCCCAAGGGGAACTGTCCTCTGTGACTAGGTCCCTGCTTCAAGGTGGGGCTGAGTTTCCTGTGGGACCAGGAGAGAAAGGTCGAGGCTAGTGTATAAACGAATGAATGAAGAATGAATGAATGAATGATCGCAGAAAGGGGAGGGTGGTCAGCGCACGGGGGGTGGCTGGTAATTAGCGGTGCAATGCTCTGGACACAGTTTGCTGGTGTCTTGGGTAACGTGGGGGACCATGGCCCACATCTGACTGTGCCTTCCTCATCTTCCCGCAGTGACACTGTGATAACGTGACTCTCTCTCTCTGTTTCAGGGTGACACTGGACCCATAGGGCCACAGGGTCCCCAAGGACTGAGGGGCTCACCGGTGAGTTTTGCTTTGCGACCAGTCTGCGCCCTGTTACCTGGTGATGTGTGGTTGGCTCACCCCGCTAGCCTGAAGGGTTGTTGAGGCCGTCAGAGTGACTCGGAGGTTAGAAACCAGTCACTGCCCTGAGCCCCGGTGCCCCACCCACCACGCGCGCCCCGGGCTCTTCTGTGGAACCACCTGTCCACAATCAGATTTAAAAGGTGCCACCTGGCCCAATGGGGGTGCACACGTTTTTTTGGGCTGCCAAAAACTCTCACATATTGAACACAGATCTGCACGCAGAGCAGAAACACACACGTGTGAGTCGGTGATGTTAGCGTCTCACAGGGGCAGTGGAGGGTAGTAGGGAAGAGGCGGGGCCCTGCTCTGGGCACTGACCACCGCGGGAGGCTGTCATGTGTGCACGGACTCACTGAACTCCACAGCAGTACCACGAAGTCGCTATTACGAGCTCATTACGAGCTCCTGTGAGGCACGGGCGGTTTCCTGAGAGCCGTGCTGGTCCAAGGAGCGGGGCTCGGGCGGGGCCAGGGCCCCCACCTCCGGGCGTCCCTCTGTCCAGCGTCCGCTCCGTGTCGCCCGGGCAGGGAGCCCCTGCAGAGCTACCACTGCTGTTTCTTCCGCCAGGGCAAGAATGGATCACCTGGGTCTCCAGGGGACCCCGGCCCTCCAGGAAACCCCGTGAGTACTCGTCCTCCACGACAGGAGGGGTCAGGGCAGGCTCTGGGAGGAGCACGCGGCTCACGCCACAGATCGCCTGGTCTCCGGGCCTGGAAGCCCCGGGGGGGACGGCCGGGGTTCTGACAGCAGAAACAGGCTGCGGAAGGACCTCTTTTAACGCTTAACATCCTCGACAATCATGCAGCCGGCTCTCTGCGCACTACGTACGACCACAGGCATCCACAGGGGCAAAACTGTTAAAGCCTTTTCTAAGAAATGTATAATAGGGCTGCACAGTAGTTGCTGGATGTTTTTAGATGAAGAGACAGGGTCAGGCTGACCAGCCGGTACCGTCTCAGACAGCAGCGTCCGCGTGCAGCCTGGGAATGGGTGTCCCGTGGGCCCTGGCTGAAGAGGGTCCTCCCGCTGGTGAGGAGGCAGGAAGCAACGATGGAGACGGATGTGTCGTAGAAGGAGGGTCAGCCGAGTCCTGGTCGCTGGACGGAGGGTTCAGGGTTCAGGGTTCCGGTCTGGTGGGCGGGAAATGTGGCAGGGAAGACAGTCTTTGAGGGGTTCTAGGGCAGGGGGAGTCAGAGCCTGCCCACAAGTCTCTCCACAGCCCCGCCTCTTGTATTGTTATTTGCTAACATTGGCAGTCTGGTTTGGAAGACCCCCCTCAGGGTATGCTGAGTCAAGCTATGTTTTTGCTGGGCAATGTGCAGACTAGTGTGGCCAACTAACTGCTGTCACTCTGGAAATTAGGAGTGACCAGTCTGTCCTGATTCGCCAGGAAACTTCTTGGTTTTGGCACCAAAAATCCTAGCTACATCTGGGGAAACTCCTCATTCCCAGGCAAACCCAGCATCTGGTCACCCGAGGAGAACCCCGTCTTTCTGTTGGACCAGGGACAGCTGCACGCAAGGCATCTAACCCCGTAGCTAATGTAGTCACCCCCCTCGGGAGCTGCGGTGTGGGGCTCATGGCGGCTGGTGAGACGGGGCTGGTGGGCAGCGCTTGGGTCCTGAGGCTGGGCTCACGGCCACGGCGGTGCTGGCCCCAGAAGAGCTGACTCACGTGGTGGCTTCCCAGAAAGGCTGACACTGAAAGGTTCCCAATGGCTTCTCCCAAAACAGCGTCCTTCCAAAGGACGAGCCTTGGTGTCCTATTTGGAAGGAGTATGGAGTGCTTCCCTGCAGGGCTGTTTGAAAGGACCACGTACACACCAGGGTTGTTTTTTATTTTTTATGTATTTTGTCTGATTTTATTCCTGTTGCTGTGAATGGAAAGGCCCTTGAGTGTTTGCAGAGACGCTTCTCATCCAGGTCCCCACTGTGTGAGGATCCTCCCCGGACCCCTCCCCCTCCATTACAGAAAAGGGTCTTCTCTCCTGTGTTGTCGGTGTCTCAGGCCTTCAGAGCGCCGAGGGGTCAGACGCACTCGACCTCGAGGGAGTAACCCAGCTTTCCGTCCGCAGGGCCCGAAGGGAAACAAAGGCGAGACCGGCAGCCCGGGACTCCCCGGCTTCCTGGGCCCCCGGGGGCCTCCGGTAAGCAGAGACCCCGCCGGGCGCCACGGTGCCTGGCTCGAGGGCGTGAGGTTCACGTTCCGCACGTGTCCTTCCACCTCCTGTGTCCTCCGGTCCATCTGCCGGGTGACAGTGACCCGGTGTGTGTGGTCCGAGAGGCATCACGACCTTGGACACGAAGGAGCGAGTGCGTGGACTGAAACCTGCTTGCAGGTTTCACACCTGGCAGGGTTCTCGGCCCCACCTGCTCCCTCCTCGGAGGCCCTGGGAAGGTCTCCTGACCTCTGAGCCTTAGCTTCCTCGTTGTTCACACGGGGGTGCCCCCGGGGACTGGCCACGGTGCTCTGTGAGAGGATTAGCAATGGTGCCCGGCCCACTTCGGGACCACAGTAAACAACTATTTTAATGATGGTGGTTGGGCGCTAGGGGTGGCGAGGACGGTCTTAGAACTCCAAGGGCCCGTCGTGTCACAGATGAGCGTGAGTGGGCTGCAGTGTCAGAACACCTAGGTGGTCTCTTCAAGGCCACATGGAGGTCCCTCTGTGCTCCAGCTGGCCCTGAGTCTGGCTCTCCTGACTTGGCGGCCGATGCAGAGCGGCTGTGGGTGATCTGTGCTGGGTTCTGGGCAGAGGGACGCAAAGGGAACCCCACACTCCCAGGCAAGCCCCCTGCTGCGCTCTGTGTGCTATGCCCACCCCTTGGGCTGCTGACCGGTGAGCGAGGGGTGTGTACAACATGCACGTGTAGAAAGCTCTCGCGCCCTTTTCTGCCTTATAGCCCAAACCTAACATGGCTCTGTCCACTTTCTCTACCTGAGTCTGCTCATTGAGGGGCAAGCCTCCTTCTCCACCCGCTCATCGCTAACCTGGCTGCCACAGAGTGGCCAGACCATCTCTTCTTCTATACTTGTTGCGACGAATCCCTTAGTCACAGTAATAGCTGCTCACTGGTTGAGCCTTCCCTGCCATGTGCCTGATCTAGCTCTGAGAGCATTGCAGGTCCTACCACGTTTAAATCTCAAGGCAACCCTGTGAAGCAGGTACAGCTGCTATTCCCATGTCATAGATGAAGAAACTGAGACACAGGTGGCTTAAGGACATTATAAGGGGCTTGCCAAGGTCACAGAGCCCGTAAATGGAAGAGCCAAGTCTTGAACTTGGGAAGCTGACTCAGAGCTCAGTGTCTTCTTGGTGTCTCCTCTCACTCACTGGGCATGCTCCTCAGAGAGGCCTCCCTGTCACAGCTTCTCAGCATCTACGGCTGATGCACTGGAGGCCCTCTTGGCGGAGTCAGAGCCGCCCCGGGGACCAGGAGACCCGAACCAGCGGCTCCCCTTCCCTCCCTGGAGCTTCCTCTTTGTGTCCTCTGCGCAGCCTGACCAGACGGCCCTGCTTGGGGTGTCCTTGGTTGGCTGGCCCATCGATTGTTGTCTTTGCTGCAACGTGACTTGAGTGAAAATGTGTGCTGAAGACCTTCTGTTATTCTCCACTTGCCTCCGCCGAGCTAACTGATGTGTTCTGTCTCACAGGGAGAGCCGGGGGAGAAGGGTGTCCCCGGCAAGGAGGCAAGTATCGTGTCCCCCACCTCTGCTCCCCTGGCGACCTTTCCTACGGGAGATGCAGGCCAGCTTTGTGGGGAGGGGGGCAGTGATGTGTGGAGTCCCATGGGGCCCTGGGCTTAGCTGACTGAATTCCCACATCTGCTTAATGCTTTCTGAACAAGGGTTCACCTTTTAAATTTGCAAGGGGCCCACGAACTCTGTCGCGAGTCCAGGGGTACCATCTCGATGTGTCTGAGTCACTTACCTACGTCTCTGTACCTGATCCAGCAAGAAGCCATTCATAGCTGGCTGCACAGGCCAGCTGAGCACTGTCCAGCTCTCTCGGTCTCCACCCGGGGAACCTGTTCATCCCCTCTCGCCTGGACCATTGCAGGGACCTGCACACTGGTTTCCTGGGTCCAGCCCTACCCCTCTACTGTCCTTTGGTGCTAGAACGTACATGAGAGCATGCTACTTTCCAGTTCACACCTGAGCTCTGTCCCCCGGGCCCCTCGCCAGAGTCCCGGATGCTCTGGCCCTGCCCGCCCCACCTTCTTTCCTGAGCTCCAGTTGCTCTGGCCTCTTGGTTCTGAAACTTGCCGAGTTCCTTCCCAAAGGTATTCATAGCCTGGGTCCTCATTTCTGAAAGCCCTTACAATTGCCTCTCCCTACTCCTCCTGAGGTCTGGGCCATGATGTTGCCTTTGCTGACTTTGCCTGGCAACACAGACAGAGCAGATACTCTTACACTGTGTCTCCTCACAGACAGAGCAGATACCCTGTTACACTGTGTCTCCTCACAGACAGAGCAGATACCCTGTTACACTGTCTCACCACAGACAGAGCGGATACCCTGTTACACTGTGTCTCCTCACAGACAGAGCAGACACCCTGTTACACTGTGACTCCTCACAGACAGAGCGGATACCCTGCTACACTGTGTCTCCTCACAGACAGAGCAGACACCCTGTTACACTGTGACTCCTCACAGACAGAGCGGATACCCTGCTACACTGTGTCTCCTCACAGACAGAGCAAATACCCTGTTACACTGTCTCGTCACAGACAGAGCAGATACCTTATTACACTGTCTCCTCACAGACAGAGCGGATACCCTGTTACACTGTGTCTCCTCATAGACAGAGCAGATACCCTGTTACACTGTCTCACCACAGACAGAGCAGATACTCTGTTACACTGTGTCTCCTCACAGACAGAGCAGATACCCTGTTACACTGTGTCTCCTCACAGACAGAGCAGATACCCTGTTACACTGTGTCTCCTCACAGACAGAGCAGATACCCTGTTACACTGTCTCACCACAGACAGAGCAGACACCCTGTTACACTGTCTCACCACAGACAGAGCAGATACCCTGTTACACTGTCTCACCACAGACAGAGCAGATACCCTGTTACATTGTGTCTCCTCACAGACAGAGCAGATACCCTGTTACACTGTGTCTCCTCACAGACAGAGCAGATACCGTTACACTGTCTCACCACAGACAGAGCAGATACCCTGTTACACTGTGACTCCTCACAGACAGAGCAGATACCCTGTTACACTGTGTCTCCTCACAGACAGAGCAGATACCCTGTTACACTGTCTCACCACAGACAGAGCAGATACTCTGTTACACTGTGACCCTCACAGACAGAGCAGACACCCTGTTACACTGTGTCTCCTCACAGACAGAGCAGATACCCTGTTACAGTGTCTCCTCACAGACAGAGCAGATACCCTGTTACACTGTGTCTCCTCACAGACAGAGCAGATACCCTGTTACACTGTCTCACCACAGACAGAGCAGATACCCTGTTACACTGTCTCACCACAGACAGAGCAGATACTCTGTTACACTGTGTCTCCTCACAGACAGAGCAGATACTCTGTTACAGTGTCTCCTCACAGAGCAGATACCCTGTTACACTGTGTCTCCTCACAGACAGAGCAGATACCCTGTTACACTGTCTCACCACAGACAGAGCAGATACCCTGTTACACTGTGTCTCCTCACAGACAGAGCAGATACCCTGTTACACTGTCTCACCACAGACAGAGCAGATACCCTGTTACACTGTGACTCCTCACAGACAGAGCAGATACCCTGTTACACTGTCTCACCACAGACAGAGCAGATACTCTGTTACACTGTGTCTCCTCACAGACAGAGCAGATACCCTGTTACACTGTCTCACCACAGACAGAGCAGATACCCTGTTACACTGTCTCACCACAGACAGAGCAGATACTCTGTTACACTGTGTCTCCTCACAGACAGAGCAGATACCCTGTTACACTGTCTCACCACAGACAGAGCAGATACCCTGTTACACTGTGTCTCCTCACAGACAGAGCAGATACCCTGTTACACTGTGTCTCCTCACAGACAGAGCAGATACCCTGTTACACTGTCTCACCACAGAGCAGATACTCTGTTACACTGTGACCCTCACAGACAGAGCAGACACCCTGTTACACTGTGTCTCCTCACAGACAGAGCAGATACCCTGTTACACTGTCTCACCACAGACAGAGCAGATACCCTGTTACACTGTCTCACCACAGACAGAGCAGATACTCTGTTACACTGTGTCTCCTCACAGACAGAGCAGATACCTTGTTACACTGTCTCACCACAGACAGAGCAGATACCCTGTTACACTGTCTCACCACAGACAGAGCAGATACTCTGTTACACTGTGTCTCCTCACAGACAGAGCAGATACTCTGTTACAGTGTCTCCTCACAGACAGAGCGGATACCCTGTTACACTGTGTGTCCTCACAGACAGAGCGGATACCCTGTTACACTGTGTGTCCTCACAGACAGAGCAGATACCCTGTTACACTGTGTCTCATCACCCCCTCTGTTTTGTGTAGCCCAGGTTCCAGGTGTTTGCTCGGTGATGAGGGAGGAATGGAAAGGGGCAGAGACAGGAACTAGGGGACGTGTCCGTGAGCTCTGTGGCAATCACTCATCCACTTCAAAGCCCCACCCTGCCTTCTGCATGGGGAAGGCCGCTGCCCTCTGCACTGCTGGGTCGCTTTCTTGATTGGCAGAGGAGGTGGCCACTTTCTTGTTGCCAGGTGGAGGGTTCCCTATCTGGGGAGCGTTAGTCCCTTTCGCGGCTGTGCCTTCAGCTCACTCACTGGTCACTCACTCACTCACAGTCCTCCTGCCCCTGTGGATTTGAGATGGAGTACCCCAGCTCCCAATGCCCCTGGCTGCCGTCTGCAGTACCCCTCCCTGCCTCTGGCCCTTCCAGCTCCCGTCCTGTCCCGACTCTGGGCCCGCAGCGGGTCTCCCCGGGCGGCCCCCACCCCCCCTTCCTAGTGGGCACTCCTGCCCCCTGCTGGCCCATCCCACTGTCTCTAGTGCCCCTCCCAGAGAGAGGAGTGGTGCCCAGGCCTGGCTGCTGTAAGGCGGCCAGAGACTTGGTGGCTAAGACCACAGACATGTATTGCTCACAGTTCTGGGAGCTGGAGAAGTCCAAGGTCAGGGTGCTGGCCGGCTGGTTTCCCGCCTCCTTAACTGCACTAGCTGCCCACTGATTGTCCAGGGTCACTCCCTATTGATATAAGAGGGGACCCACCCTCATGACCTCATGTGAACCTAGACACCCCAAAGACTCCCACCCCCTAATACCCTTACATTTAAATGGGGGGGCAACAAACCTGCAGTTCATAACAGATGAGGAGTGTGCTTCAGGCAGGGGGGAGGTGGCCTGCAGAGGCCCCCAGACAGCAGGATCACATGCTCCCGGAGTCAGGGAGTCACAGACGACACCCACTGTGGTGGAAAGGGAGCAGGGCCAGCCAGGTCAGCAGGGCAGGGAGAGCCACTGAAGACCCATCCTAGGGTCCCCGGGTGCTAAGGCGGGGCTCATCCTGGGCACGGAGGAGGCGGGCTCAGAAGGGGGCCGAGTGTGGGCTGGTGCCGTGGCCTGGGGGGGCCTCCATGGGGGCCAAGTGTGGGCTGGTGCCGTGGCCTGGGGGGGGCCTCCATGGGGGCCGAGTGTGGGCTGGTGCTGTGGCCTGGGGGGGCCTCCATGGGGGCCGAGTATGGGCTGGTGCCGTGGCCTGGAGGGGCCTCCATGGGAGGAAAGGAGAGGGGAGGCAGTGGCCCCAGGCCTGCAGTGTCCGGACAGGGTAAGGGGCCCCTGGAGGACTGATTTCTGGAGGTCCTCGGGACACAGGGTCGGGTAGAGGAACCGAGGGAGACAAAGATGGCAGCGCCGATGGCTTGGCCCTGGGAAAGTGACGGTCTTGCCTTGGGTTCTGTTGCAGGGTGCCCCTGGGAAGCCCGGAGAAGCAGGACCCAAAGGAGAAAGGGTGAGTGGGAGCCTGGTCCTGCAGACATGACCTTTCCAGGGTGGCAGGGGACTTTGTCCAAGACCCTGCGTGAGCAGCCCAGCCTGGAAAGCTGACTTCTCCGCTGGTGGTCCCCTGGAAAACCATGAGCCTTGGGGGGTAGGGGCAGCGGGGGGGGGTTCTTTGCACTGACGTAGTCAGTGTTGTTGTTGGTTCCACCCTGTTCCCCTCCATATTTTTTGATTGTTATTTGAAGAAGTGAAATC
Organism: Saccopteryx leptura; assembly: GCF_036850995.1. NCBI lineage: Eukaryota > Metazoa > Chordata > Mammalia > Chiroptera > Emballonuridae > Saccopteryx > Saccopteryx leptura. The sequence continues at coordinate 368,647,358 of NC_089505.1, read as the reverse complement.
CTTTTAATCACACAAAGGCAAGAGGTCTGGCACTGTGACAGATCTGTCTCTCCACGTGCCAATGCCTGTGTGCACCGTGCCCAACTCAAGTGCCAGTTTGCTCAGAGCCAAGTTTGTCACCGGAGGTGACAAGGAAGCAGATCTTTCCATAATGAATTGCTTTGACGTTACACTCAGCGGGAGGGCCCTTTCCTAACATTTTGTTCCTCCAAAAAAAAGGAAAAACCAGAGTAAAATTATTTGTTTTTTCAGCAATGCCATTGGGAGGAGGGGCATTCTCATAGGACAGCTGTCCCTTCCTTAAGAGAAATTCAACACCTCCTGTGCCCACAAGCCTCCATGTGGTCAGTTGTCACCTGTCACACTGTTGTACCACATGGGTGTCACCGCCACCCCACGCCCCACCCCTGGCATGTTTTCCCTGGTCCTGTGAAGAATTTATCTTGGCTTTTCTCTCAGGTTGGGCGCATGGGGAGCTGGTGTCCCCTGGGGCCAGAGGCAGCAGGGAAGGGGCAGGGATGCTCCCACCCCCCGACCCCTGTCCCTCCTCCCTCTGCCCCACGGTGTGGGTTCCTGAGGACGAAGCCAGGGGAAGGGGCTGTGGCTGAGGAGGTGTGGAGGGTCCCCCCACTCCCCACGCCTGTGCCCCTGGGAGCTGTTTCTGCAGAGTGGTCAGGGAGTTCAAACCATAAATAAGAATCCTCTCTAATACCTAATCAATAAGCGGAGCAATGCCATCCCCGTTAAGTGGTTTCCTGGAAGCCTGCCAGGGAGCGGGCTGGCCCCCACCCCTGTGCCCCTGGGGACATTGGAAATATGGGACGAGTCCTCCGACCGCAGAGCGGCACTGAGGCGGCTACTGGCTAGGAAATGCGTCACGGAGGCATAGCTCCACGAGGCAGCTCGGAATCAGGTGCACAAGGCTCCAGGACTCCCAGGGGCCCCGAGCTCCAGGTCCCTGACAGAGGACAAGGTCCCTGTGACGTGCCTCACACCTGAGACATTTGAGTGACTGCCTCAGATCTGGCTCAACTCATGTTTAAGTTTGCCGCTCTTTTCCTGATTGTTGAAAAGTCATGCAGACACATAGTTGTAAACCAGGGGTCAGGAACCTATGGCTTGTGAGCCAGATGTGGCTCTTTTGATGGCTGCATCTGGCTCACAGACAAATCTTTAATAAAAAAAATAATAATGTTAAAAATATAAAACATCCTCATGTATTACAGTCCATTCATTTCCTACCGCTCCTGTTCATAGTTGCAGGTAGCCAGAGCCAATCACAGCTGTCCTCCAGACAACACCAAATTTTTATTGGATGATGCGTAATGTACACGGGTCGTTGTATGGCTCTCACGGAATTATATTTTATTATATGTGGCGTTCATGGCTCTCTCAGCCAAAAAGTTTCCTGAGCCCTGTTGTAAACAATGCGAATTGCAAAAAAGAAAATTTTTAAAAAGCAGATGCAATGATAAGAAATGTGCCCCCACCAGGACCTTTAGTCCCCGCCCCTCCGCAGGGCCCTCCCCGCACAGCCTGTGTACACAGATGTGGGGGGGGACACGTGCGTGCCCCTCCTGTTTCACCCCGGGGCGTTCCAGACTAGAGCTGGGTTCTGTCCCCTTTGTCCTCCACGGGACACACTGGGCGATGCCCCGCACTGCACAGCCTGTGTACACAGATGTGTGTGTGTGTGGGGGGGGACACATGCGTGCCCCTCCTGTTTCACCCCGGGGCGTTCCAGACTGGAGCTGGGTTCTGTCCCCTTTGTTCTCCACGGGACACACTGGGCGATGCCCCTCCTGTTTCACCCCGGGGCGTTCCAGACTGGAGCTGGGTTCTGTCCCCTTTGTTCTCCACGGGACACACTGGGTGATGCCCCGTACTGCAGAGCCTGCCTTCTCCATGACTCTGTGACATGTCCGTCGCCGGGTCCCCTTTCTAGTCACTGTCTGTTCCCCCACCCACTGCTTCTCCCTTTGCCACCACCCAGTGGCACGCCTGCTGGGGTGCTCTTGACCCTGAGGCCGTTCATGGGACCACTGTATTTTACACCCGCTGACAACGGAGTCTTGCTGGTCAGCCGCACGGTAGCACACAGGGCAGAGGACTAGACCATCCCTTCGTTGCCATGGTTTCCGAAGCATTGAGCCATGACCTCAAAGTCTGGGTCCACAGCGGGGAGGAAAGGGTCCCAGGCAGTGCCATCCTCTGTGGTCCCACTAGAGCTGAGAGGAGGGAGCAGGAGGTTACCTGTGCATCGGACACTTCTATCTTGAGTGCCACGGTCCCTGCGGCGGAGGGAGGACAACCGGGGCCGGAAGTGGCGGGCAGGCTCAGTGGTGGGCAGGCTCAGTGGTGGGCAGTCTCTGTGGTGGGCAGTCTCTGTGGTGGGCAGTCTCTGTGGTGGGCAGGCTCAGTGGTGGGCAGGCTCAGTGGTGGGCAGTCTCTGTGGTGGGCAGTCTCTGTGGTGGGCAGGCTCAGTGGTGGGCAGTCTCTGTGGTGGGCAGTCTCTGTGGTGGGCAGTCTCTGTGGCGGGCAGGCTCAGTGGCGGGCAGTCTCTGTGGCGGGCAGTCTCAGTGGCGGGCAGGCTCAGTGGCGGGCAGGCTCAGTGGCGGGCAGTCTCTGTGGTGGGCAGTCTCTGTGGTGGGCAGTCTCTGTGGTGGGCAGTCTCAGTGGTGGGCAGTCTCTGTGGTGGGCAGTCTCTGTGGTGGGCAGGCTCAGTGGCGGGCAGTCTCTGTGGCGGGCAGTCTCTGTGGCGGGCAGTCTCTGTGGCGGGCAGGCTCAGTGGCGGGCAGTCTCTGTGGCGGGCAGTCTCTGTGGCGGGCAGTCTCTGTGGCGGGCAGGCAGCGGCGGGCAGGCTCTGTGGCGGGCAGGCTCAGTGGCGGGCAGGCTCAGTGGCGGGCAGGCAGCGGCGGGCAGGCTCAGTGGTGGGCAGGCTCAGTGGTGGGCAGGCTCAGTGGCGGGCAGGCTCAGTGGCGGGCAGGCAGCGGTGGGCAGGCTCAGTGGCGGGCAGGCTCAGTGGCGGGCAGGCTCAGTGGCGGGCAGGCTCTGTGGCGGGCAGGCTCTGTGGCGGGCAGGCTCAGTGGCGGGCAGTCTCTGTGGCGGGCAGGCTCAGTGGCGGGCAGGCTCAGTGGCGGGCAGTCTCTGTGGCGGGCAGGCTCAGTGGCGGGCAGGCTCAGTGGCGGGCAGGCTCTGTGGCGGGCAGGCTCAGTGGCGGGCAGTCTCTGTGGCGGGCAGGCTCAGTGGCGGGCAGGCTCAGTGGCGGGCAGGCTCAGTGGCGGGCAGGCTCTGTGGCGGGCAGGCTCAGTGGCGGGCAGTCTCTGTGGCGGGCAGGCTCAGTGGCGGGCAGGCTCTGTGGCGGGCAGGCTCAGTGGCGGGCAGGCTCTGTGGCGGGCAGGCTCAGTGGCGGGCAGGCTCAGTGGCGGGCAGTCTCTGTGGCGGGCAGGCTCAGTGGCGGGCAGTCTCTGTGGCGGGCAGGCTCAGTGGCGGGCAGGCTCAGTGGCGGGCAGTCTCTGTGGCGGGCAGTCTCTGTGGCGGGCAGGCTCAGTGGCGGGCAGGCTCAGTGGCGGGCAGTCTCTGTGGCGGGCAGTCTCTGTGGCGGGCAGGCTCAGTGGCGGGCAGGCTCAGTGGCGGGCAGGCTCAGTGGCGGGCAGTCTCTGTGGCGGGCAGGCTCAGTGGCGGGCAGGCTCTGTGGCGGGCAGGCTCAGTGGCGGGCAGGCTCTGTGGCGGGCAGGCTCAGTGGCGGGCAGGCTCTGTGGCGGGCAGGCTCAGTGGCGGGCAGGCAGCGGCGGGCAGGCTCAGTGGCGGGCAGGCTCAGTGGCGGGCAGGCAGCGGCGGGCAGGCTCAGTGGTGGGCAGGCTCAGTGGTGGGCAGTCTCTGTGGCGGGCAGGCTCAGTGGCGGGCAGGCAGTGGCGGGCAGGCTCAGTGGTGGGCAGTCTCAGCGGCGGGCAGGCTCAGTGGCAAGACTTCTCTAGGTGGGCAGATGGAGGGGCCCTGGGCTGGGATTTGGAGATCAGCGTTCTCGTCCTGTCCCCTGCAGACCACCTGTGTGACTGTGGCAGGCGGCTTTGTCTCTCTGGGCCCCATGTCCTCATCCATGCTGGGACAGAAGTCTCCTCTCCTGTGCTCTGGGAGGCAGAGGACTGGGGACCCTGCCGCCCAGCAGCGCTGCCTGCCTGGACGCCCCTCCCAGTCCATTGCTAACACCCTTCTTTCCTCCTCTAGGGAGAGCCTGGGATCAAAGGTGACAGAGGAGCTCCCGGTGGGAACGGCCAGCCTGGGGACCCTGGAATTCCAGGCCACAAAGGCCACACAGGCCTGATGGGTCCCCAAGGCCCACCTGGGGAGAGTGGGCCATCTGGGCCTGCGGGGCCTCCGGGCCAGCCGGGATTTCCAGGACTGAGGGTAAGGACACTGGTTTCAAACTCAGGCTCCTGGGGCCTGAGGGAAGTCAGGGAGGGGTGTAGCCTTCAGCGGGACGAGGTCACAGGTCCCAGTGACCCGGGAGGCCTGAAGCAGCTTACCCCAGCTCTGAGCCTGTCCCACGTCTGAGCACCTGACGGGTTTGCTGAGGGATACGTGAGGTCTGTGACCAGCACGTGTCATGCTCCAGGGGGAAGAGGCCCTCTCCTGTCCCGTGGTGGCCTCTGAGCTGGACCGTGGGGAGACAGGACTTTGTCGAGGTGGGGGGACCTGGGGCCAGACCTCCAGGTCCAGTGTGGGGAGTGGTCTGTGTGGGAAGGGGGTCAAGCTCAGGAGCAGGAGGGGCGGGCAGCAGGGCCCCAGTGAGCCCGGCGTCCAGGTCGCGTATAACCTGGGAGGACGGTGCCTGCCTGACAGGGAAACCCTCTCGGTTTCCTGAACATCAGGGGCGTCCACGGGAGCAGCTCCTGGGAAGGTAAGTGACCCGGCCCTCGACCTTCCCTCCCTCCTAGGGCGAGTCTCCATCCCTGGACACCCTGCGGCGGCTCATCCAGGAGGAGCTGGGGAAACAGCTGGAGAGTGAGTGCTGGCCTGTGTCCGCCGGGCGGCTGGAGCCCGGGTGCTCCTGGGACCCCCGGGAAGTGGCCTGTGTCCACCGGGCGGCTGGAGCCCGGGTGCTCCTGGGACCCCCGGGAGGTGGCCCTTCCATTTCTCCTTCAGTGTCTCGCAGTCTGGTTTGGAAAAGGCCCCTCAGCACAGCTAGAATAGAAATCAGGGTTGAGGCTCTAGCCAGCCTTACCTGACACAGACCCTCCCCGGAGCTCCCGCAGTGCTGCTTGCTTACCTCTCATACGGGGAGCTCACCACCTGCAGATCCAGTCTGCCATGATTGTTCCTTTTCTGTGTACTCAGTCGTTTATCTAATCGATGTAATTTTTGGCAGGCCTGAGGTGGGCCTTACAGTGCTCCCAGCCCAGGAGGGAGAGAGGGGTGAGCTGATTTCAGGACAGTAAGAGAAGTTTTGTGATTTGATCTGGTACAGAGGGCATTGAAGGAGGACAGAAGAAAGTACCTAAGATAGCTCAGAGGGTGGGAGGGCTTCCTGGAGGAGATGTCGTGTGAACTGAAAGAAAGGAGGAGACTCCAGACCCCACATGTCCCTGAGGGAACAGGGACACACGGTGCTTTTAGGGATCTAGAATTCTTTTCATCCTAGTCCTGCCTGAGCCAGGTACATAGATACTCGGGGAAGGAGAGAGGGAGGAAGGTAGCAGTAACAATGCAGGCATGTAAGGTGGTGTTCTGAGCACTACCGCATGCAGGCAGCTGTGAGCTCATGAAGTGTGTATACTTGTTCGGGGCAGAGGCCCTCAGTGACCTACCCGAGGCCAGAGGGCTGGCCCACAGTCAGAGACCCCAACTCTGCCCTGGTTTTAATACCGAAATGCCGGGAGGCTTGGGCGGCCCTGCGGCTCAGTCACAGCATCTGTGAGGTGAGGGGCTGGCCTGTCATCTGCGATCCTGTGGCAAAGCTCTGGTGGGCATCGGATGGGATTCAGATGTTCCCAGGACAATAGCAAAGGTGTGGTGTCCAGCAACTGGACAATTACACAATTGATTTAAAAAAAAAAAACAATTTTTCAGTCAGTTCTATAATCTTTACATTTTAGACATCTAGTGGATCATTCATCTCCACCCCATTCAGCCCACCCTCTATAGATGAGGAATTTCACGCTCAGATGAGTCATTAAATATCTTTGTGTAAGCCACTTAAAGCTCACCCCTGCCTCAGTTTCCCTGACTGTTACCACACCCACCCACAGGATTCCTCCTGCTGCCGCGGCCGACGTGATTGGTGCTGTGGGCTGTGGCCCTGGTGGGAGCGCCCGCGTCTGAGAGCCTCCCCCTGCGCCAGGCTCTGCTGTGTGTCCTCATTCCACAGTGTCACACCTCCCACCCACCCCACGGGTAGCTGCCGTCTCCCTGCCTCCGCTTCACAGACAGGGAGACGAGGACTAACAGAGGTCTGGTGGCCTGTCCAGGGCCGCCCAGCAGGCAGCCTGGCCCCAGAGGCAGTGACAGCCACCACCTGTGGCCGCCCGGCCGGCAGGCACACGTGCCATGCTGCTCACGCGCCAGGCGGTGGCCGTCAGCACGGCGTTCCTCCTCTCGTGTGGTGGCGGCTCTGTGGTCAGGCCCCATCCTGTCCTCTGTCCTGTGTCCCTCCTTCATGAGACGTCTCTGTTTCTCCTGCTCCACAGCCAAACTTGCCTACCTCCTGGCCCAGCTGCCCCCGGCGCACGTGAAGGCATCGCACGGCAGACCCGGGCCCCCGGGGCCCCCCGGAAAAGATGGGCTTCCCGGCCGGGCAGGCCCCATAGGGGAGCCAGGACGGCCTGGGCAAGGGGGTCTGGAAGGGCCCTCTGGACCAATAGGGCCCAAAGGTGAGTGAGGACCCGGAGGGGTGTGTGTGTTGCCGTCCACCCCAAGGCTGAGGAACTCTCAGGGAGGTGTGCCCAGCATCTCTGATGCATAATTCACCCCATCCTCACCCTGCAGCGTGCTAACACCCACAACGTTGGCATCCTGTAATTCTGTCATACGCATAAGAGGTTTTCCGACGAGCTAGTTCTGCAGTTATGTTCCTGCCAGGGGGTTGAATCGGTTTCCTTCCACTCCGTCCTGTCTGCGTCTCCCCTGCTCACGTGTCCGGGAGTCACACAACGGGCTCATCGCCCCTCTGAGGGCAGAGCTCCCTGAGGAGTGAGAACACACCCCCCAGGCCAGAGGGAGCAAAGCGCTAGCTTTTTCCCTGAATAAGGCGGCTCAGACCTGCAGCCAAGAGGGCTGCAAACGGTCCAGCCCCCGGGTCCCACGCCTCGCCAGGATGTGGTGCGCCGGACAGCGGCTCTCCTGCGGCTGAGGGCGGAGGCCAGCAGGGCAGGAGGGCCCTTCCTGCAGGCAGGCAGTGGTGAGAGCGAGGGGAGGGGCCTGCGGCCACACTCACCGCCCTGAAGTCACCCCTCCCTGCGGGGGGCGGGGACAGTGGAGGGGGACAGCAGGGTGTGGTGTGCTCTCAGCTGCCACTTTGTGACTCTGGCTTAGGGTGGCCACGCCCAGAGGGTCGTCCCCTTCCCACAGCCCATTTTCTTACTAACTTTTCATTCACTTATTCCCTGTGGTGTTTTTCCTCCTGAAAGGACGTTTTGTTAAATCTGTGTCCAAATCCCACACCTCTCTTGGTTCATAAAACGAGATTTATGAAATAAATGCCAGTAAGGAAGCGTGAAGCATAGAACGCATCAGAGGGTGACAGGGAGTGACCGCCTGTATTTGTCACAGCAGAAAAGAGGGCTTGAGTCTCCGCGCACCAGCGAAATGTCAGCTGGGATCGCAAAATACAGTGTGCTGCCTACCGGCGATGTTACGGAAACAGTCTAAAAAGATGCCTGATCAGAAAAGGAAATCGAGACAGACAGTTAACCAAGTCTGTCGAGTATTCACTCAAATGTCATCCCAAACCCCCTCCGGGTGGGGGGGAGAGGAAGGACCCTCTCTCCCCTGCACTTCCGTTGTGAAGGTCCTGTCGGGGCCCACCCCACCCCGCTCTGTGTGAGCCTGTGCTTGGTGCGTGTCATCTACCTTACTGGATGTCAGGCTTCTTGGGGGCAGCGCTGCGTCTATGAGCACGTCCATGTGGCTCAGGATAGGCTTTAGTTTGCCACCCAGGACCTTTTCAGCGGGCAGCAAAATGCTCTGAGAACACGCAATAGCTCGTGTGCGTGGGTGTGTGGGAACACGTGTGTACACTTGGTTGCCTGTGTTTGTGTGTGTGTGTGCGTATGTGTGCATGTAATTAATCGGGCGGCTGTGTGCTCGAGTCCCTGTGTAAACGAGTGTGTCTGAGCATGCGTTCGGGCAGGAGGGAGTGCCCGCTTATTTTGGTGTGCATGTGTGTATTTACTTCCGTATGTGAGTGTGTGAACAGGAATGGGGGCCAGGTGTGGGCATGTGTGAGCAAGGGTGCTTCTGGGTGGAGGCTACAGCTCAGGGCAGGTGGTACCCCCACACCCCCCCCACACACCCCACACACCCCCACACACAGCAGATCTGACTCTGCCTGTATCCGCGGTCGCCACCACCAATGGTTGTGTTTTCCTCACAGGGGAGCGAGGAGCCAAAGGTGACCCGGGTTCACCAGGCATTGGCCTCCGAGGCGAGATGGGCCCCCCCGGAGTCCCAGGTAGGCACGGGGTCCGGAGTCTCCGCCGGGGACGGCCGTATACTGTGGTTACTTCTCTGCGCATGTCACCACAGGCCCCGGGAGGGGCTGGGGGCGAGGGGTACGTCTCACATGAGGGCAGCGGATGCTGATTTATCTCTGTCCCAGGCGTCTGGAATGCCAGCTGCTTGACTTGCTAAGACAAGACAGTTGTGGTCCTTCCCATGAGTCCTTGAGCCCATGAGTTAAAAGCCCTTGGACACGGGCCTGAGGACAAGTGGTTTGGGTACCACGTGTGCAGTCACTCACTCCCGGGGCACTCCTCCCCCGAATGAGCTTTGTCTACGTCAGCCTTCCCCAAACTCACCTGAATGTGGGACCCTTTCTCTCTGCCCTGTTCACACCCCATTACTATTCCTCAGGACATCTCTTGGGGGATGCTGGACAAGTGGCAGGGTGGCCAGCAGTCCCAGCTTGTCCTGGGCTGGCCTGCTCCTGAGACCAGGGACTTTGTTCTAAAACCTGAGTGAGCCAGTCGGCCACCTGCCTCAGGCGTGAATGAGCCGGCCACCTGCCACGGGGCTGTGCGAATGCTGCAGCCCCACGCTGGCTCGGAGATGCATTAGAAGTAGATTAGAAGGAGAACGTGGAAGGAATCACCCTGAGGGTGTGTCGGGCTCCACGTCACCGAGGGTTCTAGTTTTGTTTTCTTCTCTGTGTGTGATTCCCCGAGGCCGCTTCTGAGTACTAAGCCTGCAGGTCGTTTTCATTTTAGTATTAATGCCTCCTTGACTTCCTACATGTCCCACAGTGGCCCTAGGCTGTCATTGTCGTCAGAGAAGATACAAACAGGCTATAGATATTTTTTGACAGCATGCCTGCTTTCCAGTCACTTTAATGTTAATATTTGAAAACAAGACGATTCCAAATAAAGATTCAGAAGCAGACCAGAAAGCAGTCAGAAAGGGGCAGTGACTGGACCCGTGGGAGGGGAGGCAGTGGCTGGACCTTAGTGGTTCCCAGCTGAAGGGACGAGTGACCCCGCCTGTCTCAGGGCTGCGTCCAGGCAGGACTGCAGGTCACACAGCCACCCCCAAAGCACTCACAGATTTTAGCATTCCTGAAATGTCCAAGGATCTTTATTGAGGTAAAAAAATCTACTCTTTATTTTATTTTCTGGGGGACTCAGAGTTTCTCGCATGGTTATTAAGACTTAGGAAGGAATCTGATTGCCCGGGTTGACTACTGCCCTTAGCACCGAGCTTCCCAGTTGCCAAAGGAAGAAGGGAGACAGGTTGATTATATGTGACATTCCGACGCTCAGTAAATGGAGGCGTGGAAGTGTGACAATGGCCACATTTTCTGGGTCTATCTGGGCCGTCCGTGGTTTGCATTCTGTTCGCATCGTCTTGGACCATGATTTGCAGAACAGGCTAATATAGTCCAAACGTGCAACATATCCTAAAGCTTAGGAATTGCAGGCTATTTGGGACACATTAGACACTGGATAATGGGATGTCACCTGGTGTCTCTAAGGGCACGTGGACTGGGGCTAATGGTCAGTGATGAGGACGTGGTGTCCTACTCCCAGTTTAGAGCACGTCCCGGAAGCATGTAGGACGCAGAAGGCCGGGCTCCTCGCCCCCAGACAGAGCACGTGCCCCACCCCGGCCACCACCTACCCGTTTGCTCCTCTCTGGGGCACCCTGACCGCTGTCCTGGTCCCCCAGGGAAGGAAGCCCCTCCTCTGGCATGTCCAGGGGCTCTGGCTCCCGGGCGGACCCTTCCTGTCACTCGGGGCTGTTCCCTCTGAGGACCTTTCTCGTGCTGGGGACACCCCGGGCAGAAGCTGAGGGAACAGGGCTCTTGGCTCCGGGAGAAACCCGACTCTGAACCACCTTCCTTTGTTTTGTCCTTGGGCCAGGTCAACCCGGGCAGCCTGGCTACGCTAAAGACGGACTCCCCGGGGGCCCTGGCCCTCAAGGGGAGACCGGGCTGGCTGGACACCCCGGCCCCCCAGGCCCGCCCGGCCCGCCCGGCCAGTGTGACCCCTCCCAGTGCGCCTACTTCGCCAGCCTCGCCGCCCGCCCCGGGAACATGAAGGGCCCCTAGAAGATTCCAGAACACGGGGAGAAGGCGGTGGATTTCTGAAACTTGAAGCCAGAGCCCGAGGAAGTCTTGAAACACTTCAACCACCTATTTTTCTCTATTCTTTTTTCCTTTTATCATGTGTTTTTGCTTTATTTTCTCGAGAGACCTCAACGTTATTAAAACCAACAGGTGCTGGCGGCGGGTCAGATTATTATTCATGTTATGATTGTTGTTAATTATTATTATTATTTCGTTGGCTAATGCTTTGCGAGCGCTGCCCGCCTCCTGCGCCGTTGGGGGAGCTGGACCTGCGAGTGGCGATGGCTTCCCGGAGCTCCTGGCCGCCGTTCCAGGCGCATTGCCCGTCGGAAGGAAACTCGTGGTGTGTGAAGCCCCGGCGGCCAGACACCTGCCGTCGTCACCTCCTTCCTCCGAAGGGAACATGAACAGAACGAGTCTGTGTGCTTCCTCTTCCTCCCATGCCTGCTCTGCCCGGAGCCGCCCGGAGAGAGACTCCCTCCCGGAGAGACGGCCGCGCAGGAAGTGAGAGGGGACAGAGCCGTGCTGAGTGTGGTCCCGGCCACAGGGACGGACGTGCAGAGCGCGGAGCCCGTCCTCGGGGAGCGCACTCGCCGCCTCGGTGTCTCGGGCTGGCTGCGCGGACACGCTGTCCCCTGGGTCTGGCAGTGGCTCCTGGGACCCTGCCGGGACCACGATGGGAGGCGGAGTGGAGGAAGCAGCTCCTGCACGTGAATGTGGCTTCTGAGCCGCGGACAGGTCCCCAAGTGAGCACCTTACTGTGGGTGTCACTCGCTCACATTGTAAAGTAGGGGGCCCAGCGGCCACTCCCAGGCTGTCCCTGGTGGCGGGCAGATGGCCAGCGTCCTGGCCAGAGCTGGAAAACCTGTGCTCCCGGTTCCACCTCTGCGACAGAGTGTGTGTGTGTGTGTGTGTGTGTGTGCGCGTGTGTGCGCGTGTACGTGACACGCCGGCACAGACAGGTGCTCAATAAACCTGATGTCCTTGTCCTCGGGTCCGTGTGACGGTTCCTTCCTTACGGCCGTGCCATTGTCAGGGTCGTGTGGGTAAAGGACAGTCCTGTCATCGAGACGTCTGAGACCTGGCAGGAGGCAGGAAACGAAGCGATCCCTACGCAGACCACGTCCAGACCGCGTTCCCGTCTCCAGACGTCCCTCCTGGGGGCCTGGCGGCTCCGGTCTTCCCCTCCTGCATCCCCGGGGCCGGGGGCTTGTGTGGGACCCAGGACGCCGGCCCGCTCTGGGGGTCGTGCTGACCACGAGGCCTCGCCCTCCTCCTTGGTCTTTGACCGCTAACTTAGCCAAGGTCCCAGGCGTGACCAGACAAGCCGTTGCTGGGGAGACATTTGTGAGGTTGTTAGGCCGGCCCAGCCTGCCCTTGGTTTCCGTGCAGCGCGCCCCCTGTACTCAGGGGAGGGTCTGCAGGGGCTGCTGAGCTGGCAGCCACTGCGAGCAGCCTTACTCTCCTGTGTCTGAGCAGGTGGGGACACTGTGACCAAGGACGTGACAGAGACGGGGCTGAGGACGGGTGTCCATTCCCAGGTGGACACCCACTGGGTTCAGTGCAGCAGACACGGTGCCAGGTGCTGGGGATGGCAAGGTGACCGGGACGCACGCAGGTCAGGGTCTGCAGAGAGCGGAGTATAATTAACTCCAGACTCTATTTCTGGACAACGCGTAAAGAGATAGATGGGCACCCACAGAACCGAGCCTTACAGCTGAATTCCATCAGTGCCGTGAAGGAGAAAATGCATGGGTCATGTGGAAGGCTCCGTGCCAACAGGAAAAGCTCATCGCCCCCGCCAGTCACTGTGCCCGCCTCATCCCACAGCCCTCGTGGGGCCGGCATTTCTAGCCTCACGTTTCCAGGTGAAACCATTGCGACTGCAGAGGTGACGTGAGTCTCTCCAGGTCACCGAGCGGTGAGCCGTCCGGTCCCGATGGAAACATGGTCTCTGTGCTGCCTGGCTTCTCCTCTGAGCCGACCGCCTCAGAAAACCCGGCGGGGGCGGGGGGGGGGAGGTTCTGTTCCAGACATCTCTCCATTTTCACTCATTCAGCAAACCCAGCACTTCCGTTAAATAAGACACGGTACCAGGGACGCTGAGGTCCCGGGTTCAGTCCCTCCCAGGTAGCCAGTGTCGTCTGGCTTGACAGGAAGCCATTGGGATGACACGCTCAGGACATGTGGAGTGTGGACCCCCCCACCCTGGGCTCCCCTCCCCAGGGATTCTCTTACGGAATCCGGGAGGGACAGACGTGGGGCGGGACCGGGACACACAGCCTCACACACCACACCAGGGAGGAGGGGGCAGGCACCACTCGGGAGGACCTGAGACCCACCGTGGCACCTCAGAGGGCGCTGATTGAGACCCAAACCGCGGCACAGGGAGAACCGTGGCATCGCACCTGGAGAGGAGTTTGCCGGGGCCTCATAGCTGAGTTCAGACGCCTGAAGGAGATCGACAGGAACGGAACAAGGGAGTGACGTTAGAAGAGGCCCGATGTCCCCTTGGCATCAGTGACAGCATTTCCACCTGCTGCTCAAAGAGAGGGGCATCCCTGAGGGTGATGACATCCCTGAGGGGGACAGCCCCTTCCGGGAGAGCGGGGCAGCGGAGAACATCCGGGCGCCCTGGGGGCCGAGGACACACCTGGATGGGGTCAGTTCAGGAAACGGTGCCAGCTTTGGGGGAGTCGTGTGAGGGCTCACGAATAGGGCTTCATCCCTGGGGGACAGTGGGCACGGGGTACAGGTACTAGACAGTGGTCCCAGGACTGTGCCAGAAAGAAGCGTCTAGGTCAGAGTTGCAGGCACGAGGGAGGGGGGAACCGACAGTCACAAGTCACCTCCTAAATGGCAAACACCGGCCAGACGCCTTGCAGACGTTGCCACCTGTAGCCCCCAGACCAGCACGTGAGGCAGGTGGGGGTTCCGTCTTCATTTGGGAGAGGACGCTCCCAGGATGCAGAGAGGGGACGGGACGTAGCCAAGGCCCCACAGCAAGCACATGGCCTTGATGGAGGCCCAGCCCGTGTGCTGTCCCCTGACTCCTGGGCGGGGCGGGGGGGCGGGGCATCAGGCGGGCTCCGCTCAGCGGGGTTGGTCTCAGTCCAGACCGACACAGACATGTACTTCCGAGGGTGCTGAAGCTGGAGGTCTGAGAGGAAGGTGCCCCGTGGGCGGCTGGGGGCCCTGCCAGGGGGGGCTGCTCCTTGCGTCCTCGGTGCCCGGAGAGGCCTGGGCCCTCATCCCACTCGGGAGGGCGCCATCCGGACCTTAGCAGGCCTCTCTCGGTCCTCTCCTGCCGGCTCTCCCCCTCCGTCTCTACCTCTCTCTCCCTCGGTCCACCTCTCCCTGTCTGTCTGTCTCTGTCCCCGATCTGTCTCTCTCTCCCCCCACGGCTTCTCCCCCTCGTCTCTCTTCTTCATCTCCCTCTCTCGATCCCCCTGCCTCTGACAGCCCTGCCTCTCTTTCCCCGCTCTGATGCCTGTCTGTCCACTCTGCTGTCTGTCTGTCCGACGCCTGCCTTGGTGTGTCCGTCCTTTGCAGCCTCTGCCTCCATTCTTCTCTTCCTCTTGCGCATGTATAGCCTAGCATTTCTGGTATGACTGCTTGCTCCCCGTCTCCTCCCCTCCTGCTGCTCCGCCTCTCAGCCCTCTGCCTCCTGGCACCTGCCCCTCCCTGCTCTCACCGGAAGCCACCTGCTGGCCCAGCCGACACTCCCGCTCCCTGCAGCCTCAGTCTCTGCCAGGTCGAGCCTCCGGGTGCAGGGCCCTGGCCGCCCGGAGCAGTGGTCCTCTCCAGCAGGGAGGCCCTGTGTGGGGGCCGCACGTGTGGCCACCCCCCAGCCCATTCTCTCGTGGCCCACGGGGTGAGCTGTGTCCTCCACGCCCCACGGGCCTGCAGCTGCACCATCAGCCACCCCGATTCTGTGGCGGGACTCAGACGCCCGCTTGTCTGGGCTTTTCTCTGCATAGAATCCACTCAGAGCCTCCGCTAAGAAGGCTCCCAGCACGTGGTCACTGCCAGGCGCACCCTCTGTGCCCGCAGTTTATGGAATGGTCGTTGTCTGCTGCTCACAGACTTTGGGACCAAGACAGAGATGAGACTCCTCCATACTGAAGTCCTCAGAACTCCGAGGGCCACCATCACCCCCTGAGCCTTCTCTTCTCTAGCTGTCCGGTCTGGTCCCGTGCCGGAGGAGGTCTCCTTCGGCTGCAGGTTTGGGGGTCCTGCTAGAGGGTGTGAGGGAGGGTGCACCTCTTCCGAAACAGGTGTCAGGCTGAGTTCTTCCGCCTGGCTTCCTCCTGGAAGAGGCGCGTGGGCAAAGGGACACACAGGTGGTGGCCGAGGGGTGGGGCCTCCTTGCAGGTCGCCGTCCCGGATCCTCCCAGTCGGAGCAACCCCCAGTGTTCCAGAGGACGAGGGAAGGCGAGAGGCGGCCACGGCTGTGGCCGAGCCCCGTGGTCGTGGACAATCTGCCCGGTCAAGTCCGGGAGCGGTGTCCTCGCCACCCCATTTTATAGGACCAGCCAGCCAGCAGAGGGTCCGGGTGGAGGTGAGGAGGGAGGTGAGGAGGGAGGTGAGGGGGGAGGTGAGGGGGGAGGTGAGGATGGAGGTGAGGGGGGAGGTGAGGGGGGAGGTGAGGGGGGAGGTGAGGATGGAGGTGAGGATGGAGGTGAGGATGGAGGTGAGGATGGAGGTGAGGATGGAGGTGAGGATGGAGGTGAGGATGGAGGTGAGGATGGAGGTGAGGATGGAGGTGAGGATGGAGGTGAGGATGGAGGTGAGGATGGAGGTGAGGATGGAGGTGAGGAGGGAGGTGAGGAGGGAGGTGAGGGGGGAGGTGAGGGGGGAGGTGAGGGGGGAGGTGAGGGGGCAGGTGAGGGGGGAGGTGAGGATGGAGGTGAGGGGGGAGGTGAGGGGGGAGGTGAGGGGGGAGGTGAGGATGGAGGTGAGGGGGGAGGTGAGGGGGGAGGTGAGGGGGGAGGTGAGGGGGGAGGTGAGGGGGGAGGTGAGGATGGAGGTGAGGGGGGAGGTGAGGGGGGAGGTGAGGGGGGAGGTGAGGATGGAGGTGAGGGGGGAGGTGAGGGGGGAGGTGAGGGGGGGAGGTGAGGGGGGAGGTGAGGATGGAGGTGAGGGGGGAGGTGAGGGGGGAGGTGAGGGGGGAGGTGAGGATGGAGGTGAGGGGGGAGGTGAGGGGGGAGGTGAGGATGGAGGTGAGGGGGGAGGTGAGGGGGGAGGTGAGGGGGGAGGTGAGGATGGAGGTGAGGGGGGAGGTGAGGGGGGAGGTGAGGGGGGAGGTGAGGAGGGAGGTGAGGAGGGAGGTAAGGATGTGTTTCTTTGTGGGCAATGTGTTTGCTTCTACATTTATTTCCCCCCCTTGATTTAACAGCATTTGATGGCACCCGAAATCGTTTAATCTTGTGTGCCCAACGGACGCACTTCTATACGGAAGGGAGGCTGCTCCTGAGCTTGTGGGCTGCGGGGTTTTTAGCTGGCTTGTGGGTTCCGCCATCTGTACGTTAGCAAGGAGCTGTTCCAGGTAGGAGGTGGGGCGTCAGGGCAGAGGTCATACGATAGTCTGGGCGGAGGAGACTAACAGAGGCTAACAGGAGATGTTTGGAGGCACTGCTGAAGGTCGTTGCTGGTGAAAGCGTGGGGGCAGGCAGAGGACTGCTGTTACAGTTTGAGCTGAGCCTCAGGGAGACATTGGCTGACGGTGGGAAAAGTTGGGGAGTGGTCAAGTCGGGGAACCAGTAGCTCTGTGTTAGGAAGACATCATGGCATGAGGACTCCAGAAAGAGACAGCCTGGTGGCGTGGGCGCTCCTGTGCCCGGGGCTAGACAGGAGGTGTGGCTAACCACGTCCACTTGAGAGTGTTCGGCATGGGGTGGCATCGACAGCCAGGGCGATGGACGCAAGCTCTCCTCCATGTGCACTGCCCTCTAGGAAGGGAGCTGAGCCCCAGGGCACAGCCACCCCTGGGGTTCCTGGTGGAGGAGGACCCGGGCAAAGCAAAGCTCGAGGAAGAGGCAGCAGCTCTGGCGAAAGCCAGCTCGGCCGGTGTCAAGCCCGAGGGTGGAGGGTCTCGCGTGGCGCTGGGGGTCCCTCCGCCGACGGCTGCCGAAAGGCCACGGGGGTAAGGACAGACGAGGGGCTGGCTGTGGGTCGGAACCAGGTGGAAGGGACTTGCAAAGCCGTCAAGGTCGACTGAAGAGTGGTGATGGGTCTGAGGGCCTCGCTGTGGTGCGGGGGACACATCAGAAGGGCGAGCGTAGAGACCTCCACACAGAGAGCTTCAGAATCCCTCTGGGAGGAAGAGCAGAGAGGGATGTGGGATGGATACAGCGAGGTGTCTGTCTGTCTCTGTGTCTCTGTCTGTAGGGTGGACCTGGAGAGCATCATGCTAAGTGAAATAAGCCCGTCAGAGAAGGACAAGGGCCACGTGGTTTCACTCGTGTGTGGAATCCAGTGAACAAAACGCACGACCAAGCAACCCAGAGACAGACTCACAGACAGAGAGCAGGCCGAGGCCTGTGGGGGCGCGGGCAGCGCTGTGTGAGGGAGGCAGGGGGACGGGGCAAAAATAGATTTAAAAAGAAGAAAAGCTCACGGGCACGGGCAATGGTGTGGCCAATGCCAGGGTGGAGGGAGGTGGGGGGGTGTAAAGGGTGAGGGACAAAGTCTTTGACTGGGGGGGTGAAGACACAAAATGGTGCACAGAGATGTGTGTAGAGAATCGGGCACCCGAAACCTGTATAATTACGTTAGGCAGCGTCACCCCAATAATGTAATTAAAGAAAGTGCTGATCCCCGACTATGGACCCAATTCCGTTCTGGGCGACAGGGGAGTGTGTTGGTGAGAAAATCGAGCCCCGGCCCTGGCGGAGCTTACATGGGGGGGGTGGGGAGGTAAGTCTTACCAGACTGCCGCGTGGGGAGGCGGTCTCCCCAGCAGAACGCAGTGCGTGAGCGGGCAGAGCGAAGGAAGGGCTGGAATTTCAGGAGCGATCCGGGTGGCTTCTCCGAGCAGAGGTCTGCACGAGGTGAGGAAGGGGACTGAGTCCCTCGGTGACAGAGAGGCACTCTGGAGACAGGACGCAGGCAGCGCCGAGGTCTGGGGTGAGCATGTGCTGACCGTCCCGGCAACTGGCTGGAGACGGGAGGTCACCCGGCCCGAGGGGCTGCTGGCGGCAGGGTTAGGGTTAGGGTTAGGGTGTCGGGTTAGGGTTAGGGTGTCGGGTTAGGGTGTCGGGTTAGGGTTAGGGTGTCGGGTTAGGGTGTCGGGTTAGGGTGTCGGGTTAGGGTTAGGGTTAGGGGTTAGGTTAGGGTTAGGGTTAGGGTTAGGGTTAGGGTTAGGGTTAGGGTTAGGGTTAGGGTGTCGGGTTAGGGTGTCGGGTTAGGGTTAGGGCTAGGGTTAGGGCTAGAGCTAGGGCTAGGGATAGGGCTAGGGTTAGGGGTTAGGGTGCCGGGTTAGGGTTAGGGTTAGGGTTAGGGTTAGGGTTAGGGTTAGGGGTTAGGGTTAGGGTTAGGGTTAGGGTTAGGGTTAGGGTTAGGGGTTAGGTTAGGGTTAGGGGTTAGGGTTAGGGTTAGGGTTAGGGTTAGGGCTAGGGTTAGGGTTAGGGTTAGGGGTTAGGTTAGGGTTAGGGTTAGGGTTAGGGTTAGGGTTAGGGTTAGGGTTAGGGTTAGGGGTTAGGGTTAGGGTTAGGGTTAGGGGTTAGGGTTAGGGTTAGGGTTAGGGTTAGGGGTTAGGTTAGGGTTAGGGGTTAGGGTTAGGGTTAGGGTTAGGGTTAGGGTTAGGGTTAGGGTTAGGGTTAGGCCGCCGGACAGAGTCCAGGTTTTACTGTAAGGAGACGGGAAGCTCGTTGCAGACCTGAGAGCCGGGAGTGATGTGTCCTGGTGTGCACGTGTGAAGTCTCCCCCCGCATGTGTGAAAATTCCTGTTGCGCACGTGGAAAGTCTCCCCCCGTGTGTGTGAAAATGGGCACCAGGCAGACCAGCAGGAAGGTCACCGCCATTACCCAGGCTGAGTTGGGGCTAGCTCTCTCCAGGGCGGTGGCCAGGGAGGACGAGCACACGAGGGGTGCGGGCACGTTTGGCAGGAGAGCCGAGAGGCGATGAGGATGCGCGGCGGCGTGGGGGGAGGCGAGCTGAGGGGCAGAGCTGCGGGCACGCGGAAACAGGAGGAGCCAGGATTCTAAAGGGGCCTCTGCACTAGTTTAATATCCAGCACAGCTCCGTGCATTCAGAAAGGGGGTCGGACTTGGGGCACAGGCTCTCGGGTGGGGGTGTCCCACGGCAACGTGGTTGAGCGGGCGTGCGGGTCTTGCCTGGCCTGGTTCCACACTTCTTAGCTGGGGGGGGGGGCGCTTGGGCAGCTTATTTTATCTCTCTGAGCACCTGTCTCTTCAGCTGCAGGATGTGTGATGGTTGTCCCCGTCTCCTTGGACGGTGACAAGGACCAAACAAAATACTGCAGCCAAGCACGAGGACAGTGTCCTGCTCCTTGTCAAAACCAAGCCAAAAAAATAAAAGAAAATTACGATGCTTAAAACTAAAAATAATTCACATTTTGTTTGGAGTATATCTCGGGACACAAAGTTGGGCTGTCAAAATTAGGGAGCTATTTCTGTCCAATGCACAACACTGGACCAGGGGTCGGGAGGGAGGAGCCCAGCTTGTGTGCCGGGGGGCGTTTCTCTGGGCCTCAGTGCGCCCCCCCAGATGACCTGCTACGTTCCGTCTCAAAGGACGTGCAGGAGTGTGGAATAAACACAAGCCAAGGTCAAGGGTCCTGCCCTGCACCTGGCAGACTGGGCGCTGGGCGTTAATTGACTCTCAGATTACATGAATACATTAGGTACCAGTGGGGAGTTTATACGTGGTTTAATGAGGGGAACATCTTGCAACAGAACTTGAAAAGTCTGTTGGTTGTTGACCTTTTCCAAATGACCATAGTTCATAATCACTCATAACTCTGCCCTGGCATAACCCCCAGAGCCACAGCCCTGCCCGGGTGGAGAGAGATGATATTAAGAAGGATGGACCATCAGACCTTCACATACTGATTTGGTGACGTCTCCAGGCTGCCTAGCAACCATTGAAGTTTCTATTCCTTTTTTTATTCCTCCCCTCTCAGATGTGACGCAGCCTCTAAACCACAGTCCATCCTGTTTGAGGGTAAAGAAGTGCTTAGTCGTCCATGAGCCTGGTGGCCGCCACCCTCCTCCTGCCGTCCACTGGGGGTGCTGATTCAGCTGCTGTGGACCTTACTGATTAGTGTGTCTCTCTGAATGGGTCCATTTTGTCTCCGACACGCGTGTCTTTCCAGTATTGATTATTCTACCCCCTGCGGTGACCAGTAATTGAGTGGCCCTGAGGGAGAGAGTGACTCCGAGGTCAGGTGGAACGCAAAGGAGACCCCAGCCCGCCGTGCCCTCTCTACCTCACTCCCGTCTTCACACGCGGCCCAGGCAGAGTCTGGTCTTCTCTGTGCATTTGCTTAACTCACACAGACCGAGCCTCGGGGGAACAGGTCCCTGGGATGGGCACACCCGGGGAGGCAGTTCCCACAATGAGGTCACCATGCCATCCCTTGACTTCTACTGCAGTGATGTTTCTGTGACCCGTGCTGCCCCCTGTGATGCACACAGTCCCGGAGACCCTAGATCCCTGGTCGGCAACTGCGGCTCGTGAGCCACACGCGGCTCTTTGGCCCCTGGAGTGTGGCTCTTCCACAAAATATAATACCACATGCGGGCGCTGCCTCGATAAGGAATGTACCTACCTATATAGTGTAAGTTTAAAAATTTGGCTCTCAGGAGAAATCTCAATCATTGTACTGTCAATATGTGGCTCTGTTGACTGATGAGTTTGCCGACTACTGCCCTGGATCGTGAAAACTCGGTGCGTGCACACAAGAGTCAGACGTGACCCCAGTACACACATTCTTCAAGGTCAGGAATCGTGTCTCCCGTGCCTTTCTCTAACCCAGACGGGACGGAGCCTCTGCAGATTTCTTGGCCGTCCTAAAACCCACAGCCTGTGGGAGTCCGAAGCTCTGTCCCCGCCCCATTTATACCCCTTTGTGAAAGGCGTTACTTTCTTTCATCCCGTCTCCCCCTTGGGCTGCACGGCCGTGCATTCAGGTCGGGTGCTCCACCATGCTGAGGCAGGTGGGCTTCAATCCCTGCCTCTGTCCCCTCCAGAAAACAAAAACACACACACACGCAATTCAAACGCAAGGGCCTTTGTCAGAGGAACTGACTCTCATGACCACCTGGGGTGGGGAGCGAGCCGACAGTGGTGACAGGGAGGGTGGATGTTGTTCAGTGTGTCCCAGAAAGTCACCATAGGTATTTCAGTTCTAAAATATGACCTATGAGCATCTTCCCTCCAGAAATTCCTCTTTGGCTTGTCCTCCACCCCACCCCGCCCCCCGCACAAAGAATTCTGGGTGCCACTGAGCTCCAGACATTGTACAAGGAGCTGAGTACCCAGGGAAGAACAACATAGGCAAGTTTCCTGGTTTTGAGACATTTCCAACACATTTTAAGGTACAGATAAAAACAATTTGCAAACAAAACAATTGCAAACCGTTCACAAAGGGCTGGGCGGGATTCCAAGGGTGAACAAGAGCGCGCCATCTCTCACGGGCCAGGCTCGGAAGTAGCACGTCCTGTCCACCTCGTTCCGTTGGTCAAGGCAAGTTGCAAGCTCAGCCCACGTTCACGGGGTGAGGGCACGGCTGTAGGGTGCCACCTCTCAATGGCAGGTGCACGTTCACAGGGTGAGGGCACGGCTGTAGGGTGCCACCTCTCAGTGGCAGGTGCACGTTCACGGGGTGAGGGGTGCCACCTCTCAATGGCAGGTGTGGCTGCAGAGTCCTATCGCAAAGGGCACGGCTGTAGGGTGCAGGCCTCAGAGTGGTTCTCCTCAACCAGACCCAACGGCGGAGGCCCCTGACCGACCTCCCGTAAAGCTACGGGCCCATCTGGAGATTTCCTATGGGGGGGGGCTGTTCTGCTTCCCCAGGAAGATGCCCCTGACCTGTATGATAGGCCTGGCTGCTCTTCCTGGACCAGGCAACCGAGCTCTGGAGAAGGTGGGCCTGCTAACAAGTTCACGCAGAGAAAGGAGAGATGACTGCTTTTCTCACGGCTCCATTCCCCAAAGTAATGGTAGCGGACCCGCCCCATGCCCAGCCTCCCCCCCCTCCCGGAGGTGTGAGATGAGGGGACGCGGGCTGGCGGCGGACCCTGCACATGCAGCTAAGACGTTCTGGCGGCCAGAATGGAGCTCATCATGGAGCCTAAGCAGGTGGTCTTCCATAGCTGAAAAGGACACAAGACCCCGAATCTGACTGACGTGCTAAAACCAACCAACCAACCAACCAACCAACCACCATCCAGGGGAAGCGAGAAGGTAACAGGTCGCAGCTGGTAGTTGTCAGTGGAGAAGGAAACCAGTTTTCCCGTCTCAGCGGCTACGGCTACGTAGTGTCCGCCCCCCCCCAAACAAAAGGGTACTGGTTATCATAATAATGAGGTACCAAGAGGCTTTGTTGTGGAATTCCAATCTGTATTTTCTTTTCTTTTTTTTTCCTTGTGAAAGTCTCTCCATGTTTGTTCTGTTTAAATGCCCGGGGAATGTGTGAGGGCTTTCGAGGTAGAGTTTTCTCCTTTTCCTTACTGTTTTGCTACTGGTCTCAAGTGAGCACGGAGACTTGAAAAGTCTTTTCTTTCTGATTGTTTACATTACCATTGAATACAAGACCCAGGGTCTCCTCTCTCCAGAGAAGAGAAAAGATGTTAATTTCCCAGCTGAAGCAGAGAGAAATGGGGTGGGGGATAAAAAAGCTGATGGCTATCAAGAGAAAGATTAGTTCTCCTGGAAACAAACATAAAAAAAAACAAAGAGACATTTAGAACACAGACAGACAAAGGCGATGCAGGCTCCGAGAAGCGGTCTGGTTATTTACTAAAGGGACCAAAACCGAAGGAGACGGAAGGGTAAGGGCATTCTCAGAACTCATTGCTTTTTGTTTATTAAAAAATTTAAAATGGCTAAAGACCAGATAAAGTAATAAGCGAGATTCATTATGTATAATACACCGATACTTGCATACTTGACGTATAATGAGTCTGGCTGGGGCTGATTTTCTATAAATACCCAAACAGTCATGATGGTCCCTGAGCTATTCATTAGACTTCAAAAGCGGATGAATAATGAATGGGCAACCCATTTGTTCATTAACTCGAGGGATGAAAAATCTCTCCTTCCCCTGCTCCGTCTGTCTCAGAAACTTGGCTCTGATGAGCAGGTCCATACGCATCCCCCAGGGCTCCCTCTGAAGGGCTGTGAGGCTCTCTGCTCCACCTGCTAGAATCTGTGACCTTCAGCTGTGGATTTTGCTCATGTGGAAGAAGCATAATCATCGCGTGACACAACCCCAGAATGCGTCCCTCGACACATTCATGAACGCGACTCATTCTGTGCAGGTAGAAGTGGATTTACCAGCACAGATGTTTTGTTCAGTGATAGCAGATAGACCACGAATAAGGCATTTCACTTCTTCCTTTTTTTTTTTTTTTTTTTTTTGACTCTCAGTTTCCTCATCTGTTATAAACAGAAAGAAAAGGGGGGAAAAAGGACAGTGCCTTGTTGCCTTTGCCTTCCATAATAAATGGCCTCAAATTTAGTGGCTTTACAACCAACCACAGGTCTTTATTATCTCACATTTCTGCTGGTCGGAAGTCATGCCCGAGTCTCCAAGGGTTAACTAACGCCGAGGAGTCAGCAGGCTGCATTTTTTTTTTTCTGGAAGCTCTAGAGGAAAATTAATTCCCTTGCCCTTCCCAGCTTTTAGCACCTGCCAACATTCCTTGGCTCGTGAATGCTTCCGACGCCTTCAATGCCAGCGACTTCAGTTGGGGGTCCTTCTGACATCACATCACTCCGACCGTGTGTCCCTGGTGACTCCTCTGTGTATAAGGACACCTGTGATCACCTCCCTGGTTTCAGGTTAGCTCACGAACAGCCATGATTCCACCTGCAATCTCTACCTTCCCCATTTGTCATGCTCCCTCAGCCCCGCCTCTGGTTCCGGGCATCAGGGTGTGGCCATCTCCGGGGCCCTGCTACTCTCGTACTGCGTTTTAGAAGATTGCCGTAAGGCCTGTCAACGTTAAAAAAGAAAAAAACAAATCTTCCAAACCGTTAAGAATTTTTATGAGTTGATTTGAGCCAAACTCTTGACAATTGACAGGAAGTAGAGTCGTCTCAACAGATTGAGAAAGTGCTCCGGAAAACGGCGGGTTTCACCGCTCATTTTATCCATCAGAATCGCAGGGGAAGACGTCAGGGGGTCACACGACATTGATTCACCAATCAATAGAGGCGGGAGAAGGCCAGGCGGGGAAATCTCTGGGATTGGGTAAAAAGTAAAAAATGTACATACTGAAACTCTTTTACATCAGGAGGCATAAGATAAGTAAACTAATTAGCATGATAACAATAACAGTGAAGGGGTTTGTTGGTTGGATTGCCTACCTTGAGGAGGCAGAAAAAACGATCACCCCTATATTTCGCAGGCATGTGATCAGGTACATTATTGTAGATGCAAAGGCAGCAGACAGGCTTCAACGCAAGCACTGACCTTTGTTCAGATAGAGAATACCTCCCGAGGACATGACTACCCACCATGAACTGCTTTTAGTTAAAACGTTTCCATTTCAGACCATCCTGTGTGGTTACTTCGGGTCCCCGAGTCTGTAAGGTCACCGTGCAGGCCTTCCCTGAGCTTGTCAGGTTCAGCATGTGGTCCCTTTTCTGTCCACGGGGCCAAAGGAGATACTGAGGGTGCAGTGCCTCGGACAGTGTCTGGTGCCTACTCCTGGGGAAGCGGGCTGGGCAGGTGGGATCGCTCCGTTTCACAGAGACGACTTTAAAGCCCGGAGAGGTGAGGAACCGCCCGGGCTGCCAACCAGCCAGCATCCGAAGGGAAGGTGGGCTTTTTTCCAGATGCATCCCAATAAATCCTGGCTGAGAATTAGGGGGAAACTTTTGAATGACAAAGCAGTTTCTGGCTTTGAAGAGTCACAGCAAAGTCCCGCCTTGCTCTCTTGTTGGCTGGGCCCTAATGGAAGGCATTAGTCAAATTGGAAACGGACTGTTATCATTAGCCACAGAGAAAACCCTATTTCACGCCCGGGTGGAAAAATACCCCTGTTCCCGTGGAACTCTGACCCGCTTCCAACAGTTTCCCTGGGACTCACACCCCACCCTCGCCCCTGGGCGCTCACTGCCCACCCACCCGGGGCATGCAGCTTGCACTTGGGAGGCCCGTGGTGAGTGTCAACCCCCTGTGCCTTTCCCCATGGTGACAGCAGATTCTTGGACGGCCTTGGCCCCTTGGGGACATGTTTACAGCCAGGTTGGAGATACCGGGGTTTGCTGACAGTGGGGTGAACGGAGCAGCCTTACTGGAGTAGACACTGGAGGGAGAACAGAGGACAAAGTCATTGACCTTTCCGTTGGTCACCAGCTCGAGAGCTGGGCAGCACTGGGGACATCGAGGTGTTAGACTTATGTGCGTTGGCCCTTTATGGGCTCACAGACCAGTGGGCCGACAGGTACAGACATAGGCACCCATCCCATTGCAGCTGGCCCCACAGGAAGGCAGGGGACCAGCGCTCAGTTCTTGCTTGGGCCAGGAGTGGACGGGGCGGGACAGTGGGAACACACACCCGGCCTATGTCCAGAGGAGTGTGGTTTGGTATCGCTCAGCCACAGACAAGTTACATCACCTGAACCTCCAAGCTCCTCCTACCTGAACTGGTGACAGTACTGAAAGCCGACAACCCTGGGGGCACGTGATGGCAGATGCGGTGTGGCCTGCCACCTTTCAGAAGGTACTGTTGTCCAGGAGAGCAGGGACCTTCCCTGCCTTGTTCTGCTCCACCCCCAGGACAGAGAGCCAGGCCCGTGCCCGGCGTGCGTGGTGAACACCCCACGGATAGTTCTCAGTGAGACGGTAGGTAGACTGAGCCAATCTTGCAGACAATACAATGCTGATCTAATGCAGAGGATTGTATAAACATTGAGGGGGGGGGGGGAATAACCTTCTGTGCAAAGATATTCATTCCATCATCACAGAAACCAATAAAGAGTAGAAACAGCCTAATGGTGATGATTAAGTAGAAGGGGCACAGTCTCCGGAGAGACCGCCGACAATAAACAATTGTGTGCAGAAGCAGAAGCAAAGGAGGAGACAATGTTTCTCTTCTAAAGAAAAAGGAACAAAATATAAAATGCTAAGTCTCACATATCATATTTTCCTTGCTGGGTAAATATATATATATATATATATATATATATATATATACATCTCGCTGTTTCTTATTAAACCCTTTAAAGGGAAAACTCAGACATAAAGGGAAACATATCACGATGTTGACAGAGTGTGTCTCTGGCTGGCAGGTGAGAGATTTTATTTTCTTCTTTCTGCTTTGATATAATTTCCAAATCCTTTTAAATGAGAATAGATTGCTCTTGGTACGGAGCACATAATAAACTCATTAAATTCCCCGCGATGCTTCTCATTATGATGTGTGCAGTGACTGTTTTCTTCACGGCCCTCTACCTCGCTTTTCTCGGGCTAACTCATTGAGATGCGTTCCTCCTTGACCAAGGAAATAAATCTGCTTCCTGCCGTGGGCTCACGAGCTGGCAGAGCCAGGATTCTAATCATGGGAATTTGTCACTGTAGACTTCACGCTCTACGTATAACCTCATTCGAGTCACAACATGCCCGTGTGGTTAGCGTTCTTTTAATCCCACAGTAACTAACTCATTTTATGTCCCTGGTCCTGAGGAGGCATTATTTATAAAGATCCCCATTTATAAAGCATGCAGACAACAGACAGACCGATGCTCACAGAAGTTAAGCGACACAGCCACGTAGCTAACTGGAAGGACAAAGATTTGAATCTAAACTTTGTCTTTATTCATTTTTTTTTTCATTCCTTCCTTCACGTATCCATTTTTTTCCCCCTGTGTGGTGAATGCATTTTTCCTTGTTTTAAAGGGTTGAGTACTTAGCACGCAGACAGCTGTGTGAAAGTATGACACACTCAAAAGGAAGTGCTCGGTGAACTGTCACCTGCCGGGGATGTGAGCCTGTCGTGCTGGCTGTGGTCGGACCCCTGTCGGGACACAGGCTAAGTGTCCACCTTCCTGGAGTAGCAATGGAGGCCCAGGGACCCTCAGGGCCCAGGGTCTGGGTCCCTTCGAGCTAAGGACTGGATTCACTCCGTGGGACGTCCCCATCTTCCATCCCCCACCCCCACCCCTTGTCTCCCGAGCAGGCCCTTTCCCCATTCTTACTATCTCAACAGCCCTGCCCGTTAGGACTCCTCCCCTGTTATAGATGAGGAGGCCTCAGCTGAGGGAGGCAAAGTGACCTGTGCGGGTCACAGGACCCTTACGGGTCAGCCTCGGCACCAGAGCCCAGAGCTGTGGCTGCAAAGCCTCGGCTCTCTCCCTGCCTCAGGTGCCACCCCACCCCACTCACTCACTTCTCGGGGTGCTGTGACCACGGAAAGGCCACCAAGGACTCGGGGCAGCTCTCCAGGCAGCCTAGGACAGACTTCTCTTTGATTATGCTTCTTCTGAGCTTTCAGAGAGTCAGCCCTCTCTGGGGTTAAGAGCTGTCTCTCTCTGGTCTCTTCCTGTCCGAGTGGGTCCTGGTTGCTGTCTGTATCCTGCTTGAGGGGAGGTGACTGCAGGCCTTTCAGGTGAAATGAAGCTTTTCGATCTGACCTGGGCTGTTCGCTGCTGGGGTCCTTGCCTCCGTCTGCCGAGCTCTGACTGAGGTATGCAGTGCCTCACTGCAGAGCCGTCCACGCTGACATCCGCCCTCGACACAGGCCTGGACGAGGACCTTGGAAGGTTCCAGGCACTGCAAGTATAGTGCCTCCCCTGGCATTAAAATAGAAACAGTAATAAACCATAAAATGAGTACAGAGAAATCTCCTGTGTTCTAATTCTGCTGCTATTTTAGAGCATTTAAATATGAAATCTTTCCAAAAGAGCTTTTTCAAAAATTGTGTTTAATGCCTCTGCTGGTATTCCGAGCCTGAGGCTGTCTTTGTTATAACATTGAGTGATTCAACACAAATCAATCGAAGCCTTTTCAGTATAATTACTCCATTAATTACTGTTTTCCTCATCACAGAATGGAGCTCAGTCCACACACACACGTGTGTGTGCCCTTGCTCTGCCCACAGCCTCTGCCCCAGGCCTTACCGAGGCCCAGAAAGAAAGGTTGGCCGCTCGTGCAGGCCCCTCTGAGGATCCTGGAGAAGGAGGAACAAGGTCACTCTGTGGTGACGTCATTGGAATTCATAGTATCTCCTCCTGGGACACGCTAGTCCTGGTGCCAGGGACGCCACACTGCTCAGCTCATGGAGTCCTCCCAACTTGCATTAGAACATACTTTCATTATGTTTTTTTTTATAGGTAAGAATCCTGTGACTCAGAGAGGCAGACAGAGGTCCCGAGCTCCTGACACCCAGACTTCCCTTCACTTCCGTTAGGCCAGTGACCCCCCCCCCCCCCCCCCGGCTTCCCAGGTCGGGTTTCTGCTCTCGGCTCTCACCTTTCACCTCTCCGATGATTAGTTCCAGGCATGAGCCAAGGGCATTCCCCAGTGGCCTTGCCCTCTGTCTCCAGTAGTGCAGGGGCCAGCAAATGTCTTCTGCAGAGAGCCAGAGGGTAAGGATTGAAGGCTCTGTGGGCCACGTCATTGCAACTCCTCAACTCTGTCCTTGCAGCCAAAGCATCATAGGTGACCTGGAAATGAATGGACTCCGCTGTTCCAAAACACTTTGTTCACAAAGACAGGCTGCCAGCCCACCTGAATGTGATGACTCCAGACTAGACGTGATCGTGCAATAAAAAACTCCAGCTGATGAGGTGGAGTGAGAGAGAGGATGTCAGGTTCCAACTCAAGTGCTTCCATCTCACACCTTGTGGGCACATGGTTGAGCTATGGTAGCACTTGAGCTGGGAGGAGCCTGGCTCCCCGAGGTCTTTGTGGAGCAGAGCCCGGCCACAAACCCTAAAATGCTTCCCTCACCACTGCGTGAACTTGACAGAGAAATGACCCTGCCTCTGATCGCCCACTGCCCTTTGGACATTCCCTACACCTGTGCTAAGACTGACCCTCCTTCCCGAGTGACGCCAGGCTCACAGGAGGGCATGTTCCGGAGGACCTGCATTCTGCAGACCTTCCGAGCGCCTAGGATGATGGTCACGCTCCGCCCTTCAACACTCCCCTCCTTCTTGTTCTCCAATCCTCAGCTCAGCAGCTGCATTTGCTCATCCTCCCAGTCCCTCACTAGATCCTGCCTTAGTCCTGCATGTGAGGAAGGACCCATGGGTCAGTGTGACCTGCACTGCAGGAGGCACTGGGGGACATCACTGAACAAGGGAGGCACGGTCCATACTCTCACGGAGCTGTGTCCCCATAGGCTTGGGAGCTGAGCCATTCCATCTCTCTACCCCTCTGTGCTTATCTTTATCCTCTTCATCTGTCCATCTGTCCATCCATCCATTCATCTATCAATCTGTTCATCCACCCATCTGTCCATCCACCCATCTGTCCATCCATCTGTCTGTCCATTCATCCATCCATCCATCCATCCATCCATCCATTCATCTATCAATCCGTTCATCCACCCATCTGTCCATCCATCTGTCTGTCCATTCATCCATCCATCCATCCATCCATCCATCCTCAATCTACCATCTATCATCCATCCACCACCCATCTGCCCATTCATCCATCCATCTGTCCATCATCTGTCCATTCATCCATCCATTTATCCATCTGTCCCTCTGTCCATTCATCCATCCATCCATCCATCCATCCTCAATCTACCATCTATCATCCATCCACCACCCATCTGCCCATTCATCCGTCCATCTGTCCATCATCTGCCCATTCATCCGTCCATCTGTCCATCATCTGTCCATCCATTCATCCATTTATCCATGTATTTAATTTTATTGTATTTTCTTTTCTTTTCAATTTTTATATCCCCCTTTGAAATCACTTTGCATGTCTAGCTCACTGTGCTACCCAAGATAGTCTCCTTATCCCTCTTGGTCTCCCTCTCACTCTGGTGTCTTTATTAAAACACACCAGACAGTGTCACTCACCTGTTCAGGATCTTCCAAGGACTTCCCACTACACTGAGAACAAGACTCCCAGATCTTGCACCATGGCTTAAAGAGCCATGCGGTACGGTGTTAGCACAGTGTCTGGTACAAATGCTTGTTTGGAATGTCAGTTGCCCAGGTTACCACCAGCTCTGAGACTGGAACGGTCTCTGCCATTCAAAGACCGAACATGGTCTGTTCCCTGAAGTCCTCTGAACACTGAGTGTCCCCTCGGCCCCAGGTCTGTCCGCTGGGGCATCTGACTCAGCAGGTCTGGGTGTGGCGTGCTCACTCACATTTTTGACAGGTACTCAGAGGGTTTCTCAGCCCCAGGAGATCCCCCCCTCCCCACCACCACCGCCACACAGCCTCCTGAAAGCAGAGGGACAAGATGTGGCAATGCCTTCACAGGGTACCTGCTGCATGTTGGTCACTGTGCTCTAACAATATATTTATGTCTCATCCTCTTAACATTGGCCTGGGACTCTGCATTGGACAAGCAGGGACGACAGGGACAGAGATCTGTTCTTGTGGCACAGTAGGTAGAATGGACCTGGGATGACTTCTGGGTCTGTCCACATGGTCACCCTCTCTTCCACGCCACTGAAAATGGGGCACAGATTCCACTGGAATCTATCCCCGAGCAAATAGAGACTGAACCAGCTCACGGGTCAGTGTACCGTCACATCTCTGACGGTAGACCCTCGCTGGAGAGAACCCCTAAATAAGTCATTAGCGGGATGAATTTGCCTAATGGAGACAGCCCGTGTGTAGAGTCTGTTATGCCTCGTTTCCCACTCAATAATTGTTTTCTTTTTAGCCCCGATGATAGGGATAATTGTGTCTATTTTCCGCTGGAAGCAGCACCCTGACTCGCTGTTGCTCTCAAAGGAAAACAGAACAGCAGACTGCCACGTGGAGACCGGACCAGCCATTGTTCAGAGACAGGGAGGGGCTGGTCGGGAAAGGGTGTCATCCCAGCCGGACCCAGGGCCTCCATTTTCATTCACAGAGCGAAGCCGCTTAATTGAAAAAGCATTATTTGCAAATGGACATAAAGGGAGTAATAGGCCAGAATCTGATTGGAAGTAATGGCAGAGAGTTTGAATTTCCTCAATGTGTATTCAAACCTTGGATTTTCTCGGAAAATTAAGGCAAAAAAATGACAGGATAATGTACCTTTTAAGCTGGCAGTTAAAACCTTCTGGGCCGATTTCCAAAGGGGCCCTGGACTCAGCCAAGCCTGTCGACCAATGCTCCTCCAGACCAGGCAGCCTGCAAAGAAAACAATTTTCCAATCCTCAGAAATAAGCAAAGATTTATTCCTGGGTATTTTATTTTATTTTATTTTGATGCAATGGTACACGGGGCTCATTTCCTGATTTCTCTTTCTGATCATTTGTTCTTAGTATACAGAAGCGCAGCCAACTTCTGTGTATTGATTTTGTATCCTGTGACTTTACTAAATTCATTTATCAGTTCTAAAAGAATTTTGGTGGAGTCTTGAGGGTGTTCTGTATAGGGTATCACGTTAAGTTGGCCATTTGTCCTGGTGATAATTAGCCTGCAATCTACACTTAACTGCTCTTATAATAAATTATTCAAAATAGATGAATCGCTCATTTACACTAACAGATGAACATTATCTGAAAACATGCTTTTTTGGTATCAGAACTAATTAACAAAAGCTTAATAAAGGTCAATATCAGATTAGTACAACGTCTTATTATTCTACACAGAATTTCCTCTATCATTGCCTTTTATTGTTCCCAGATGTCTCTGTTGTAATATTTATATTTGGTAAAAAATTAATACACCAAATTTGAAAATAAGGCTACGGTAGTGAGCTGGGAGGAGTCTGGGTCTTTGTGGAGCAGAACCCGGCCACAGACCCTAAAATGCCACAAACCCTTACGACGTCACAACGGGGCACTGTTGACCGAGCGCACCCACAGGTTATCGAACCAGGGGCACTGTGGACCGGGAATCGCCTGTTTCGTTTTGAGATTTGACACTTCTGTGTGACATTCCCTGTCCACTTGTCGGCTTCCTCTAGTAATAACGATGCAAATAACTTCTGTCCAGCGAAGAGCGAACCCCCAGGTTGTGTGTCATCGCCCAGTCTGGTTGCTAACGTCCTTTCAGGCAGGGCTTCCTGGGGACCGTTTCTGCCACCACGTGGGGCCAAGTCTCTCTGATGAACGTCATCGGGTAAGTGAAGAGCAGAGCCAAACCAGGATGAAGTCTGGTTTGAGACAAGGCTTTATCGTGGGACTTCCCAGTCCCGTGGGCCAGTACATCCCAGTGTGTGGAGTGACATTATTATTTTTGCATTTTCTTCGATTATTTTAAGCCAGGTCCCTGTAATAATGACACAATGACACTGGCTTTTTTTTTTTTTTTTTTTTTTTGTATTTTTCTGAAGCTGGAAACAGGGAGGCAGTCAGACAGACTCCTGCATGCACCCGACTGGGATCCACCCGGCACGCCCACCAGGGGGCAATGCTCTGCCCATCTGGGGCGTCGCTCTGTTGCGACCAGAGCCATTCTAGCACCTGAGGCAGAGGCCACAGAGCCATCCCCAGTGCCCGGGCCATCTTTGCTCCAATGGAGCCTCAGCTGTGGGAGGGTAAGAGAGAGACAGAGAGGAAGGAGAGGGGGAGGGGTGGAGAAGCAGATGGGCGCTTCTCCTGTGTGCCCTGGCCGGGAATCGAACCCGAGACTCCTGCACGCCAGGCCGACGCTCTACCACTGAGCCAACCGGCCAGGGCGACACTGGCTCTTACAGAGGATGCCAGGCACAGCAGGGAGTTTTCTTGTTTTGTTTTCTAAGCGAGACAGGTCGTCAGCTCCTTCCCCACCGTCCTTGGAACTCCTCCCCAAAGTCAGACCCGTGCTGTCCTGCAAACAGTCCCTGGAACGTGCTCTTTTCCACACGGAAGTGCAGCTGGAATATGCGCCTTTCGTGCAGGAGGAAGGCTGTGCAGAGCGGACCCCTGGAGAAGGGGCTGTGATTGCCTGTGGACGGAGAACAGGTAAACTAGCCCTGTCATTGGGAATGCAGGAAGGGCCAGAAATCCTGCAGAACGTAAAAGGTGACCCGCCCCGCCCAGTTTCCTGGTCTTGAGACAGCACTTGATTAGGGAGACTGCTGAGAATCCACTGCTTTCCCCTTTCAGATGGATTGCTTCGGTTTTCCGACCCTTCACCTGACTGACCTCAGGGAATTGAACGCCTCAGTGTCGGACTCTCCTGAACTTGTTTAATAGGCACTGAGGGTGTGAAACTGCTACAGAGGGTACCCCCTGGGGACCTGGTGCTCACACGCACGCCCACACTTCCACACTCACCCCCGCACACTTCCACTCATACACACACTCTGGCTTCTCCATGAAGTGAGTGTCCACCGCCACTGCGTGTTCCCCACCCAGGACAGACGTCACCAATCAAGTCACTATCGGTCAATGTACCGTCGGAGTATACACATGAGGGTGAAAACAACAGGACCAAGGGCAACAGGGTTCTGGTGTGCTCGTTATTGACAAATCAGATGCAATATTTGACTTGTGTTTCCATTATATTTTACCTTTGTAAAAATTATACCCTTTTCCACGCTGGAGGGTCCTCTGCAGAGCTGTCCCTGAAGCCTCCTAGCAGAGCCAGGAGAACGGTGTTTCGTGTGTGTGTGTGTGTGTGTGTGTGTGTGTGTGTGTGTCTGTGTGTGTCTGGCTCACTGAGGGTGTGTGAAGAAGTGGTTTCCCATTCGTGGCCTGAGACTGGGAATTTGGTTTCAGGATTTGACCATTTGGTGGAGAACAGACACCTAGTCTCTACTGGATGAGCGATGACAGAGAATGCAGTTTTCAGCCTTTTTGTTTGCTTGTTTACCTGCCAATTTGTTTACTTGGGCTCAGTTCAAAATAAGACTTTTGTGCCCATAGGGAAGCCGTGAGTCTCTGTGTCTCCAGCACTCTGCTGCTTGGCCTGAGGCTGCAAAGGAAGGTCAAGGCTCTCCCGACTGTCTGTCTGTGATTCAGGAAGGCCTTTAACTATCGCTGTGTGCACAGGTGATGCTTTGTTAAGTCCAGAGGTTATCGATAAGCTACGTAGATTGTAAAGTCTCTTAAATTAAAAGGACTCCGTTCTGATTGGTTTCTTGAGGTACAAATACAGCTATTGACTATTCTTAAAACTCCCAGAAAATAAGAAAGTTGGACTTCACATACTCTGTGTGATAGAATTGAAAGAAAAACAATCCTTCTGATGCTCACTGGAAGCGCTTTAAGAGGCAAAGGAAAGAGACTGCGGACGGTGCACTGCCTTCTCCACCATGAGCTCCGTCTGAGTCTCCAGCCAGCCAGGCAGGGTGTCCCCTCAAAGGGTGTCCCCTCACGGGGTGTCCCCTCACAGGGTGTCCCCTCACGGTTCCGCCATGGTCTAGGACTCGTTGATTATCTGCAGGAAGCAGCGCAACCATTCTTTCAAGGAAATGCACGGAGACGAGCTTGCATTTTATGTGACAGGGCTATTGGCTGTTTAATTGTTGCCCGGTCCCTGAAGTTTCCACCTGCAAAGTCCAACCTCAAATGGAAACACCTCATTTGCGACGCAGGTGCCGGGAGACAGCCCGCAGCTTGTGGAGGAAAGGGGGCTGCTTCCATCTTAATGGGAATCGATTTATACTTTGCACTAAACTGTATCTTTTATTTATCAGGTAGTAACACTGAGTGTTTGAGAAATTAATGCAAAACATCACCACCCAGCCCAGGAGAGGCTTAATTAGCAGCAGCAAAGCCCTGAACCGGAGGAACGAGCTCAAAGCCTCAGGCAGCCGTCGCCGTCACCGTCACCGGGTGATGTGGTGGCTAAGTCCAGGAGAGGACCTGGCTGCAGAAATAGCTCAAGGGGGCCGAGCTAAGTCACCAGGGCGTCTCTCTCCATTGGCTGCAGGGCGCCCCCAGGACCTACAGGAGTGTGCCTTCCTGGGGCTTCGAGAAGTCAGACAGACCTCCCGAACTGAGTGGGGTTACTAAGGGTGGAGAGGGGTCATTTTAGGAAGTCACCCGGGCGGATTCCAGTTTCTAGCACAACCTCTATCCCTTCTTCACAACACAGCTAGGGGCCCTCTTTTGTGAAGAAGACCTCGCTGCTTCTTCTGGGGTCCTAAATCATTGTCTCACCTGCTCATTCCTCAGTGACTGTAAGGTCACCTGTCTTTCTCCACGAGTAGAAAATGAGGGTGGGATCGGAAAGGGGCGACTCGCTTTTGGCGAGGATCATTGTGAGCTTTTACCTCATTTAAAGGAAGGCTTACATCCATTTTACAGGGAGGCAGTGTTGTACACCTTTTCCAGATAAGGAAACGGAGGGTCGGTGAAAGATCAGGCAGCTTGTAAGTGGCGAAGACAGCCTCTGAAACCCTGTGCCCAGGGCCACCTCTTGGGGGGCCACGGCTAACTCATCCTTGTAACTGCAGCGTAAGGTGCCCCAGCACACCCTGGGAAGTCAGTGCATATTTCCTCGGCAGGAGGAAGGAAGGAAAACCCTGGGGTCACAGGAGGTGGGTTTTCCCTGTCCGGAGTCCTGGGATCTGCGCCCTTCTCTGAGGACAAGTCAGGTGACAGCACGGCGTTTGTGTTCCAAACGTGGATCCTCTCAGGTTAAGGGATGAGCCTTTACTTGTTGTGCAAACTGGGAGCGAGCTGCTCTGTGTGTGTGTGTGGGGGGGTGTCCCTACCGCTCCCCGGCAGCACCCCCGGCAGACAAAGCCAGGTGCAGAAGGGGTGGGTGATGGTTCCCCGGGGCTCCCAGCCGCTTCCGTAGGGAAATCACAGGGACACCTGGAGTTGGTGTCCCTTTAGACGGGCTCAGCAGGTGCAACACGGGGCGCCCAGTTCATCTGAACTTCATTCACCTTCTTAGTTTGTTTCCCGTGCGCTGAGGCATGCTTGCCCTGAAAATGACCTGCTGTTTGCCGGAAATTCCAGCGTCGCGGCTGGTCGCCCTTGCTCTCTTTGCCGCGTCTGGCCGCCTTCCTCTGGCGAGAAGAAGGCGGGATCCTGGGGTCTCTGCGGAGTCTCTGACCCCTTCTTGCCTTTCACTCCATCCCCACGTCCAGCCAATGACTGGGCCCTGTCCCTTCCGCTGAGACAACTCACTACCCTGGCCCCTTGGCTCCGCCCTAGGTGAGGGGTCCTTACTAGCGCTTGTGTCCTAGAGTGGAGCCACCGGCTAAGGGACCCGGAGTCCAGCATCTCTATGGAGCTTTCTCTCCCACACGGGCAGCGTGTCCGTGAGCTCCGCACGCGCCCAGGGGTCCCTGCCCAAACAAGGTGCCAGTGAGAACCTCCTTGTCCCACTCCCCGTGCGCCTCGCAGGCAGAGACACGTGCACGGCCCCGCCCCCGCACACGTGGGCCCGCGCGCTCAGCGCCCCCGTGGGGAGAACCCTCTGCCTCCACCTCACTGCTGTCAGCCCAAACCCCGCCCACCTCGCAGCCCCCCACGCGGGACGCCCTCCTGCTCCCTGGGGCCTTTATCAGCACGAGGAGGCGGTTCCTCCTTGGAACCCTGCGCGCGTTTCTTCCCGGGGACTTGGTAACTTCTGAGAGGCAGCCGGAGGAAAGCGGTGAGGGGACGTTGGAATCCGGAGGAGTCTCTTCCTGCCTCTCTAACATCTGTTCGGGGAAGGTGAGTCCATCTGGCCGCTTCGGAGGAGTTGCTCACGTGCGACATGGAGCTGGGGACAACGGCAGGCAGCGCTGTGCGGGGAAGCAACGGAAACACCTGCTTCACGCGCCGTCCCTACGCGACTCCTGAAACCTGCATTATTTTCTTTCCCTCTCTTCTCACCCCCGTGAGCAGTCTTTCCCCTGTAGATTTCAATGTAGAGTGTATTATACTAACAGTGCATTCATCCCAGGAAATTCTGAGCTTCACGGAGGGGTGGGGATGGCTCGCCGATGGTCGTACACCCTGCGCCAGTCTCTCCTTGCAGACGGCAGGGGCTCACTCGGCAACGGAGGATCTGAACTTGGCTTCCCAGCCCCTCAGCCGAAGAGCAGACCTCTTGTTTTCTAAAAGCAGCATGGGAACAGCTGGTCACGTGGCCGCAAATCTGCTCCACAGGCTCCACAGGAGAGGCGATGACGTGTCAATTACACGGTTGATTATGCAGCGAATATATAATTTTCATATTCATAAAGCAATCATCTATTATTAAAATTTCTTCTCCATTTAAATGAAAAGGATCCTTTCTGTGGGAAGTTAGTAAATTACTTTGACAGCAGCAGAGATGGGATGCATTTTCTTTGTAGACATCCAAATCTTAATTGGAGCCTTTATGGCTTTCAGAGAAGGTCTTATGCGGAAACTGTTGTTTGTGGGGTGGTTGGGGGTTTCTGCAGCACGCGTGGCACCTGCTCCGGTCATGAAAACCTCGGGTCACCCGCGGGGGCGTGGACGCTTTCTCCAGCGGTCTCCACATCTGTTGGTTCTTTTGTTGCTTAAAAGACCCTAAAAAATAAAAATAAAAATAAAAACAAGCCATGCTAAGGTCCTGGTCAGCGCGTACAGATGCTGTCACCGAGGACAGGGGCTGAGCCAGTGCCTGGAGGTCACAAAGCCAGGGAGTGGCACAGCAGTGTCCGTGGGGTCCTGGGGAAGGAAGTGGAAACCTGTTCTCCCCACGGCAGTCCCCTTCCTAAGAATAATCAGCAGCATGCAAGGAGCCTGGATTCAAACCCCACCGCGGCACCCGCCAGGTGCGCGTGGCACCCCGCCTCTGTGAGGTGGGCTTTTCCATCTGCAGAGTGGAGCTAATGTTAGGACCCACCTCTTCAATGTAATGCTGCGCGTTGCAGTACACGTGTGAACTGCTTCCTCCACACCCTGGAGGGCAGATGGTGAGTGAGGGCAGAGTCAAGGAAGAGGACTGGGGAGGTGGGCTCTTTAAGGCCCTGGTTCCATTGTCTCTCGTCTCAAAGTGCTCTAGTCTCGCTAGGGTTGACTCTGACCTTCACCCAACACCCTGCCCGGGACAGCCTACCATGACAAGCTTGCGTTCAGGCCTGTTCTTTCTGCTCACAGCAGCTGTCTCTCCCTTTCCTCTTTCGCTCCTGCTCTTTTATTTTTAAAAATTTCCACTGATTTGAGGGAGAGAGAGAGAGAGAGGAGAAGGGAGAGAGAGGAGGAGGAGGGAGAGAGAAAGAGAGAAAGCATCAACTCATCATTCCACTGAGTTGTTCTATTTACTTCTGCATTCGTTGACTGCTTCCCATATGTGCCCTGACGGGGGATTGAACCCGTGACCTCAACCCAGGCAGACTCTCTGTCCACTGAGCAACCCGGCCAGGGCCTCCCTCCTGCTCTTTCAGCTGCACTTCTTTCTTAGATGAACTTCACAGACATCTCAGTCCCCAGCTCTCTCAGTCTCTTCCAGTCTGTCACGGTCTGCCTCCTCAACCACCTTTATGCAATGACCCTTCCTTCACAGACTCCTGAGCACAGCTCATTCCAGTCCTGTGATAACCTCTCTGGTCCTCAAACCCCAGCTTAGTGATCCGCCCTGACGCAGTCACATCAAGGCCACACCCTGTCCCCACCCACCTAGTCTCTGTCTCTTCCATCAGCCTTCCAGCCCTGATTCTGCCTCTTTCTCTCCGGCTGGCTAACCCACTTGCTATTTCCCAAAGCAAGTAAAGCCCATCGGGCAAGAGTTCCTTGTGCCTGCAGCCCTTTATCACCTTAAAAAAAATCCCATCCTTCTTATATCCTGTCTCCAAGGAACAGGGTCTGTCTACACCCACCAGGTGTTGGACCCACCTCTTCTCGACCCTCAGGGACTCCCTCTGTGCCCTTTCCTTTCCCTCTTCTATCTGTGTCTCACCCTTTATAAATAGTCTCGATCCTGAAAAAGCAATCTCACCCCTGGGGCTTCCTCCAATAACTCTTCCATTGAGCAACTGATTCCATAATTGAACTCTTCCTACAAAGAAAACATCAGACCCTCCCAAAGCTATTATACAAAACATTTCAAAGACGTGAACAACGGGAGGAGACACAGCTTCCTTTCAGAGGGTGATATACCCTTGACTCTAAGGACAAACACGGCTTCTAAAGACACTTTATACTCGAAACTCTTTAATAAACATATAATGTCACAATTCTGATAAAACGTTGGCAGTCTGAAGGGAACGGTATGTACAGAAAAGATGATACATTGGGACTGGCTGGGGTTTCTTCCAGGAATGCAAATTTCCATCAACTTCTATGGAGCGCATTAATGGTTACCGATTCCATTTAACGGAATTGGAGAGAAAAGGGACTCCCTCGTCTGAATAGGCAGAAAACAATTTGATAAAATTTCAAAAATGCATTGGTTCTCTAAAAACTTTTGTAAAATAAGCCTGAAGAAAAACTTCCATGAACAGGTGATTAGTACATATCCACGGGTGAAATAACAGGACGGTGTACACCAGGGGTCCCCAAACTACGGCCCGCGGGCTGCATGCAGCCCCCCGAGGCCATTTATCCGGCCCCCGCTGCACTTCTGGAAGGGGCACCTCTTTCATTGGTGGTCAGTGAGAGGAGCATAGTTCCCATTGAAATACTGGTCAGTTTGTTGATTTAAATTTACTTGTTCTTT
Organism: Saccopteryx leptura; assembly: GCF_036850995.1. Lineage (NCBI taxonomy): Eukaryota > Metazoa > Chordata > Mammalia > Chiroptera > Emballonuridae > Saccopteryx > Saccopteryx leptura. The sequence continues at coordinate 368,607,706 of NC_089505.1, read as the reverse complement.
ATTTTAAATATTGTATTTGTTCCCGTTTTGTTTTTTTACTTTAAAATAAGATATGTGCAGTGTACGTAGGGATTTGTTCATAGTTTTTTTATAGTCCGGCCCTCCAACGGTCTGAGGGACAGTGAACTGGCCCTCTGTGTAAAAAGTTTGGGGACCCCTGGTGTACACGGTATTGACCTGTTGAAGCGTATGCTCCCTTTTTCCCCCATTTCCACCATTCCACCCCGAGGGGCTCAGCCAGGAAACTGTGACGTGGAGGATAAACCATTCGTGTAATACAGGTAAGGGAAGAATGACTATTTCCGTTGTTCACAGAGAACACCACTTCCTGTGTACGAAACCCAAAGACTCCACAGACAAATTATTCGAACCGGTCAGAGAGTATAGGGACGGCCAACAAAAACAAGGCTATGGTCTATTGCGTCGCCACACACCGAGGCCTAGAATATGTGATTTTCAAAAGGATACATTTAAACTCACCATGGATATATAAATTGGTACCTTGGTCAAAACCTAAAATAATATTTTCAAGTTGTTTATCTAATATAAAAATGATCAAATTGTATTGCTTTTGAAGATGGGCAGAAATATATACAGTCATTTTCCTAAATACGTCAGTTATTTCCAAAGTGTTTTATGGATTCAATACGATTACGGTAAACACCCTAATGGGTGTTATCGCGGAACTTCATGGAGCCTCATCTCACACTGAGGTGGAGAAAGAAAGTGTTTAGTCCCATTCCTTGCAGACGCCCACCATCGCATGTTGTCAAGAACAGCTGATAGACTCCGGAGGAAGAACCAGATGTGTGACATTATCTTACGAGGCGGCAAAGTTTATTGTGAAACTGTCGGGTCATGAACAGTGGCTCATTGTTGATAAGAAGGAGAAAGACTGTCAAGTGGAACAAACAGAGAGCCCAGAGCCGGCCCCGCCGCATGTGAAATCTCACCTGCAGGAGACGTGAGGTGGCAGGTTTCCGGAGGTAGCGTGGCCGGGACAGTGAACGCTGCGAGGGAATTGGACGGAAGACGTGAAGGTAAAATGCGAAGGCAGTTTAGGAAGTGCCCGTGTCAGAGAGGATCTGAACGACCTCAGGAGAGAGAGGTGTCCTAGAGCAGTGATTTTCAACCTTTTTTTTTTTTCATGGCACAAACACACACACTAATTACTAAGGTCAGTGCCCCTGACTAAATACAACCATTTTCATCTTTATGGCACAAATAAATTAGTTACTAAGGAAGAAGAGGCCAGGGCCCCTTTTTCTTCAGTCATTAGTGTATGAGTGCGTGAGAAACAAAGGTTGAAAATCACTGTCCTAGAGAGCATCAAAAACCAAAAACAAAAACAAAAGCAAAGGTAAGGAAAACACTCAGCATTAACACAAAGAAGACGTCACCGAACCGTGGATACCCAAGAGCCACATGTCGTCAGAAGATGTCTCAATACACAAAACCCAAGAAGCGCATGTGCAAGGAGTGGATACAGATCTACAGGGAAAAGGTAAACGATCCAAGAATAAAAGTCGGCAAAGTAACAGGTTCTCCGGGGAAGAGGAAACGTGCATGGCCAGTCGGCGTCTGTAGAGAGCCGGACAGTCTTCGTAAAAGGACACGTTCACACCAGCTCTGAGCGGGCCGCATCTTCGTGTGTCTGTCAGACCCACAGGTCCACGCCTGACTGTGCCAGCTGTGAGAGGGACCTAGTGTCCTGACAGGCTTTGCTGTAAAATGATGCAATCATTCTGAAAAACAACAGGCTTCTACGCGGCACATGGGAGCCGGGTGGACTCTCGAAGGCAGCAGCTGCCCTCCTGCACAGAGAGCCAAGCTGGCACCCGGGTACCCAGAGCGGCACCCACGGGTATTCGTGAATATTCACCATGACCCAAGCACAGACGCCCCCAGGGCAAACGACCCACATATCCCTTAATAGTAGAATTTTTGGAATGAACCCCAATTTATTCTTTGTGTGTGTGTGTGTGTGTGTGTGTGTGTGTACTTTTCTGAAGCTGTAAACGGGGAGAAACAGTCAGACAGACTCCCGCATGCGCCCGACCGGGATCCACCCGGCACGCCCACCAGGGGCGACGCTCTGCCCACCAGGGGGCGATGCTCTGTCCCTCCGGGGCATCGCTCTGCCGCAACCAGAGCCACTCTAGCGCCTGGGGCAGAGGCCAAGGAGCCATCCCCAGCGCCCGGGCCATCTTTGCTCCAATAGAGCCTTGGCTGCGGGAGGGGAAGAGAGAGACAGAGAGGAAGGAGGGAGGGGGGTGGAGAAGCAAATGGGCGCTTCTCCTATGTGCCCTGGCCGGGAATCGAATCCGGGTCCCCCACACGCCAGGCCGACGCTCTACCGCTGAGCCAACCGGCCAGGGCCCCAATTTATTCTTTAAAAACTAAAATTTCAGTAAACATTTGCATTGCATACTATTCTGTGTTAGCTCCCGATGTGCAGCAAAGTGGTAGGAAATCACGTCCTTTACGGAGGGGTCCCCCTGCTGCTTCCGGGGCCCACCTGGCCCCGCGCACAGTTATCACGGTATCACTGACTGTGCTCCCTGCGCTGTGATCTACGTCTCCGCGGCTGCTCTGCAATTTACCGATTTGCACAGCTTAATTTCTTCACCCTCTTCACCCTGTCCCCAGCCTCCCTCTCCTCTTAATTCTTCAATGAAATATTACTCAGCCATGAAAATGAATGACTTTCACAGATAACCTGCCTCACCATGACTGACTCTCAAAAACATATTGAGAAAAAAAAATGGATCTCAGAAGAATGCTTATCATTTAATTTCTATCACTAAAAGCATGAGTGGGCCCTGGCTGGTTGGCTCAGTGGTAGAGCGTCGGCCTGGCGTGCAGGAGTTCCAGGTACGATTCCTGGCCAGGGCACACAGGAGGAGCACCCATCTGCTTCTCCACCCCTCCCCCTCTCCTTCCTCTCTGTCTCTCTCTTCCCCTCCCACAGCCAAGGCTCCATTGGAGCAAAGTTGGCCTGGGCACTGAGGATGGCTCCATGGCCTCTGTCTCAGGCACTAGAATGGCTCTGATTGCAACAGAGCAACGCCCCAGATAGGCAGAGCATCACCCCCTGGTGGGCATGTCGGGTGGATCCCGGTCGGGCGCATGCAGGAGTCTGACTGCCTCCCTGTTTCCAACTTCAGGAAAATAAATAAATAAATAAATAAAAGCATGAGTTCATTTTAAGAGATTCATACATGTGCTAAAAGTCTAAGAAAGCTTGGGATCTCATGACGCAGAATTCGGAGTAACGTCAACAGCTGGGGGAAAAACAAGAGAATCCGGATCAGGCAAGGACTCACTCGACCCTCCGAGGTACGGGCAGCGTGTTTTTCCTTCAACTGTGTATATAGTCTGTGCCTAGTTTAGTTTTATGTTCTTATTAAGTATTATTAACATATGTGTTTATTATGTATGTGCAGCATTGGTGCATATATAATATGTGATTTTATCTGTTTGATCTATTTCATAATAAAGAAACCTATTAAAAGAATAGAAAATACATTCAATTCAGAGAGAGGCTATTGATACCAAATATGAGAAATGCATTTGAACTGTTTTGTATTGAACGGGTACTGTTTCATGCAAGACACAAGGTCTAGAGTACAGGCCTGGTGACCCAGAGACTGTCCCAACCAGAAGGGACCTCCCTGCTCTGTCTATATGTCCTTTCTGTGTTCGAGTTGAGGAGCTGAGGCTCTGAGGGTCCCTGTGATTTCCCGAGGTCACTGGGCTCAGTACTAGCAGATTCTGTTCCAGGGGGCCGGGCTCGTGGGCGGCTCCCTGACCCTCTCATTCTCAGGAGGTACGTAATCGCCCGGCCATGGACCCTTTTACGTCCCCTGCAAGGAACCTGAGGAGGAAGGTGAGCTGTAAGGGACGTGTGTCCAAGGGGACAGCACAAGACTGCAGGCAGATGGCTGCGGGGCTGCGGGTCACTCCCACACCCTGGGGTCCCCCTGCCCATCCCACCAGGGTGGCGTTCATATCCCATCACTCAGAGGAGGAAAAGGAGCCTGGACCGTGGTCAGGATAAACTCCTCCCCTTTATAACTTGCCCGGGGAAGGCCTTGGAACAGAGCCTGGAACTTCTGCGGACAGGAACAACATTAAAGTCCCAAACGCTTCGATTAGGAGAAGTGAGAACTCCCTGGCCCACTCCCAAGGCTGTGCCCTTTATAAAAGGAAGAATTTGTCTCCAAAAGTGCTACTGTCATCATTTAATTGAATGGTTCACAAACTTAAAATGATGGAGATAAATTTTGTGTACAAACATCCTTTCTTGACTTGAAAGTGGTATCATTATTTTTACAGCTTAGTAATTGCACTTTTTTGTTAACGTCACCTGAACTATCAACTCAATGGCACCCCCACCCCGCCCCATCCCAAAGCTGCTGACATTCTAAAAGACACAAATAATTTATTTGTGACCAACTACATTGTTTTTTTCGGTAGTAAATCTGGCTTTTCTCAGCAGTAATGAACATTGTTAAGTGTGATAGGTAAACATAACTCCTGTGTCTGCAATTTTCATCTGTTACCTGTTACGCAAACCTTTCTCGATACCGTTCAGGGTATGTTGGAAGAGGTCATCGAGAGAATGGGATCACCGGGTGACCTGTGAGCTGGACCCTCCCTGGCAATCCGAGTGGCTCCTTCCCCTGTCCTTGGAATGTGTCCTCTGCCCACCCTTCCTACACTGGGCGCCATTTCCAAGGACACAGGCTCGAGGGCGAGGTGGTGTTGAGACCATCTGGATGGTGTACGTGACTGAGCCCCGTTACGGTCTCTCTATATATTTGGAAGGTTCTGGAGGATTGGTGCGGGATCTACTCATACTGCAATTGCCCAAGACAAGCCTTGTAAGCGCCCTTGCTTCTGACATGGGCCACCCCCCAATTGGGGGTGGTCTGCCTCCTTCCTCCATGTCTCCCCATCCTCTGTGCACGGGGTCGGTTTTAGACGTCGCCCAGGAAGCCACCGAGCTTGTGAACCAACAGGGTAGAGACCACATGTGCAGACCCTGGGCTTGTTGGTTAGTCCTGATCTTGACTCTGCCTCTTACTTGGAGAAGTTCTGTTAGCTAGCTGTGCCTCAAATTCCTCATCTGGGGAAGAAATCAGTCAATTGTAGCTCCTTTCTCCGCTGCTGTCATACGAACTATTGTTGTGTTTTGGGGGTGGTTATCTATAGGTTTGGGAATCTACGTGTCTACTTGTGTTAGTCAGAATAGAGCGACTCAATGCTATGGAAGCAGATCCAGTCTGGAATCCAGGGACATCTCGATAAGAACTTATTTTGCCTCGTCACTGACTGCCGTGGGTCAGGAAGTTATCATTCGGCACTTGGGAGGCAATTTGCATAGGAAGGAAGTATATCAGGTAAACACAGCCTCCCAAGCACCTTTTCTATTTCTCCAGCTCAGCTCTAATATCTACAAAATAACAATAGCTCACACATACGCAGCCCTCACCCACCCAAGCTCCTAAGTTTGAACCCATTGAAATCCATGTAAGTTTTAATTCGTTGAAACTTCACCACAGACCTATGGGATGTATTTCATGGTCATCCCTGCTTTGCCGAAAGGAACCTGAGATGCAATTAGGTCAAGTGGTGGGGTAGAGGACACGTGGGGAGAGCCAGAGCCAGGTTTCCGGGCCAGGCAGGCGGCCAGGCCTGTGTTCTAGCAGCAGGAAGGGAAGTCCCATTCTCTCTCTCTCTCTCTCTCTCTCTCTCTCTCTCTCTCTCTCTCTCGGATCTGGCTCCTCCCAGTTGTCCTAAAACGAGGGGGGCTTCCAAGGCCCCAAGGCAGGTCTCTTTCTGAGTCCTCCCAGAACATGCTGAGTATGACAAACATTTCATGACAGTTGCTTCTTGTTGCCACAGGATGTCACCATTGAAAACCTGCCTTGTACAGGATGCAGGAAAATGCTGGGCCGCGCTCCTGGGATTCCTCACCTACCCTGAGCAGACTTTTCCCCTGCGGCCCTGAGAGGGAGGACCAGCTCAGCGCCCCCTCCCAGCCACCCCCCACCCAGCACCAGAACTAAACTCAGGCGGAAGTACCCCATGTTCGGCTGTATGGCTCACTCTTAGAAATAGGGTGTCACCTTGCAGCTGCACCCACCAGAGCTCCATCCCAGTGGCTCACTTCTAAGCAGAAAGACAAGATGTCACTTACTTGTCCAGATGCCGATGCTCCCTGCCTCTCCCGTGGGACCCCTGGACTGGATGACTGTGCACAATCTATCTACGTGGTGGGACTGGCAGGAGTTGGTGTTTAACTGGGTGAGTGGGGAGAGGAGGGCAGAGAGTGGGACAGAGGAACCAGGAAGCCTCCGGTGACATCAGGTTTCTGACTTGTGTGACTCAATGGACGGTGGGTCGTTTTCTGGGAGGGCCAGTGACAGGGTTATCTCCGCCTTTCGGTTGGTTCCACCTGCCCTGGGCAGTGGCGGGGCCTTTCCCTTCCCAGCCTCCCGCGGCCCCTAGCTGTCCAGAGCCTCACCCTGTGGGGCTGAGAATGTACTGGTTTGGAGCCGGGCCTGTCCATGGGGAGGGCATGGGGTGAGGAGATTTCTGGGCCCAGAGGGCATCACTGTGGCTGGTTGACTGATAGGTGTCATGGTGGGCACCATGGGCTGGCGGCTGTCACCGTGGGGAAGACCCCTGCGCCCTGACACACACATCGTACCTGCACAGCTCCCTAGGGCTGGCCTTGGTGCTCCTGGGCCCGGGACACCTCACGCTGTTCCCGAGCTTCCTCCCTGTCTTGTCACCTCCAGCCGCGAGCCCAGCAGGGGCTAAAGAGGAAGGCTTCGCAGTAATGCTAACAATCCTCTTTTGCCACATAGGACTGGGCCAGGCTGGGAGGAGTAGATCTTAGGACACGTCCGCTGGGGACATGTTGCCTGTTTCACTTGAGTTGATCTCAAGGCTCACTGAGATTCTAGACACAGATGGCGGTCCATATGTATGTGTGTAATGTATTTTTGGTTCAAAACTCAAAATGTTTCATGGACGTGGACACTGAAAGTCTCACTCCCACCCAAACCTTGCCCACCAAACCCAGCTCCATAGCTCGTGCCCACTCTGCACATCTCTCACGTGGCCTTCCAGCACGGCCACACCGTGCAGGCAGATTCAAATCCTTCCGCCTCCGCCTCGCCTCCCCAGAGCTAGCTCCTTACAAACAGCGCTCTGCCCTTGGCCTCCACACTCACCAGGACATCCCGGAGGCCTTTGATCGGCGCAGTTGAAACCCAACCGAGTACAGGACAACCCTGGGCTCCTAGCACGTCGTCTGCACTGCTGGGGACCAGCAAACGTTGAGGGAAATGTTGGGGACTTGCACTGACTTTCGGAAACATGGTTGCATGAAAATGCGGCGTGAACAACAAGATACAGTCTTGTGACTTTGATTGCAGTTTAAGGACAAAAATTGTGAAAGAAAGGCATCCATTTTCTCTATGGTGGGGAAATAAGTATTCATTTATCTGTCATTCCCCAGCATTTGCTGAGCACCTAGGCCTGGCTGGGTTGCCCATGGCTCGGCTGGGTGCGGTGGGCAGGACAGGCAAGGCCAACAGGTATGGCCTCTTCCTGGCCAGTCGGCTGCACGCCTCCCTTGACCCCCCCCCCCATAGCACTAATATCCTCCCTGCCCCCGCCATACACACTTCAACCAGAGTGACCTTCCCGAAATGTGGGCCCAGCCTTTTCTCTGCTTAAACTCCGTCAGTGGCTCCCTGTTGTCCTCAAGGTCAAGTTGCAACCCCTCCTACTTGCCTGTGTGGACCAAACCCCGTCCTGGCAGCCCTGCCTCCAGGCCTTTGCCTGCTGGGCCCTCTCCTTCTGGCGGGGCCCCTCCTCCCCACCCTGCACCTGCCCCCTCGCTGGCTCCAGCCTCTTCTTTCAGGTGTCTTTCCCTAATTACCTCCCCACCCCCTCTGCAATTAGGTGAGACACTGGGCAGGCCCCTGGCAGTTGCTGGGTGACAGTTTTCATCTCTTACTGAGGTGACAGTCTGCATTTCTTCCTGGGCTGTGAGTTAGTGCAGCCTGGGCTACTGGACGAAGCTCTGGTTTCCAAGTACCCTCCTCTGACCAACACTGTTTCCTCTTCTGTAACACATGCGCCAGAGACCTTCCAAACAGTGGCTGTGAGAAAGGGAGGAACTCTCCACCCTCTATGCCTGGGGAAGGATGCTCAGTAGGATTGCTGTTTTAACCCTTAACCCTCCGCAATCTTCTCCTCTCCACTATGGACCCAATCTTGCGCATCCCTGAACCCCCACGGCCCCCATGAAGTAGGTGACCCGCAATGATGGGTTAGTTGGTTGGCTGACCGGGCATAGCGGACTGGACTAGAGGGCGTTGTTAACCCTTTCTGGAGACAGGCTGGGTTGCTCCTGGGCCCCTCTTCAAAGTTAACAGCCCCTCATAGCCACAGTAGTGAGTGAGGGGGGGGGTTCCCCTCCCTCAGGGGTCTGGAAAGGACTTTCTACTTTAGGCTGCATCCTGGTCTTCCAGCTTAGAGGGGCAACTCCCGACCCCCACGCGGAGACTGAGCATGCTCGAGGCCCGCGGGCCGGCGGGCTGGTGGGCGCGGGTCCGCCGCTTGCGCCCCCCACAGGCCGGGCGCGCGCGCGGGTGGGGTTTGGCAGCGGGGCGAGGCTGGGAGCGGGCGCCGCGCCTCCGGGCACACGCGCAGCGAGGGCGGCGCGCGGGCTACGGGCCGCCGGGAGCGGGCGGGCGGGCGGGCGGGCTGCGGCGGCGGGGCGCGCTCTCCAGGCCGCGAGGGCGCGCTGTGCGCTGCGCCGGGGTCTGGCCGCGTCCCGCGGGGGGAAGGAGACGGCAAGGGCGCCGAGTGAGCGGAGCCCGCAGCCCGCGCGAGCGCAGCCAGCGGTCGTTTCTCTGGCTCTGGCGGCAGCGGAAGCCCTTCCGTGGCCGTGCGCGCTGCCCGGCCTCCGAGCCGGTTGGCCGGGCTGCCCGGAGGCCGCGGCGGGGCAGCTGTTGCGCGGAGAGGGGGCAGCTGCGGAGTTCCATAACCATAGCAACTGCAGCGGCTCCCGGCGGCGGCGAGGGCAGCATCTCCTCGCTCCTCCTCCAGGCAGCCCCGCCACCAGCCGGGACCTGAGACCCAGCGCACAGGTGCCAGGACTCCGCGGGGCGCCCACCGCGCCTTCAAGTGTTGGCGGCTGTCGAAGAAGGTGACCAGAGGAGCAGGAGGCACCTAGTAGTGGTGGCCAGAGGAGGTGACAGAGGGGAGCCCTGCGGTGGAAGACAGGTAGGTGAGAGCACTCCGGGGTGGGCAGCTGCGAAACTCTCTCCTCTGTGGCAGTGACGTTTCTGGAAGCGCGGTTGCTAGTTGGATGGCTTTCTATTACTTAACAGGGATTCCGCCGCGAAATGTGGTTTATCTCCTTCCGTCTCCCCCAGCCTCTCTGTCCTCTGGTCTTAACGCACAGCTGGACAGGTCTTGAGACGGCCAAGGGGGAAATCCGATGTAATAGGTGGGAGGACGAGGGGTTAATGAGGTGGTTCCCGCAGAAATCCCAGATGGAGGCTGCAGGAGCCTGGCGTGTCCAGACCCTGTGCAGAGAGGTCCTCTGTCACCTGGAACCCGAGGCTGGTTCATGAGAAGACCATATTGGGGTGAAGGGGACAGGGGTAGCGATTTTCTGTGTTCCAGGCTGACCCAGAGACCCATTATTTCTGTGGCTTTGCTGGGGACTGGGGGATGGGGGTTGGGGGTTGCTGCGGCTTAGCTATAACATGGACAGGGACCAGACCGCACACCAGCCCTTGGTCTGTCAAGTCAGCTTCAAACCCAGCAACTGGAGGGGATCTTTAGACAAGGGAAGTAGTAACTATTGCCATTTGGGGACCCAGGGGTATCCCTGGGGTTATAGTTTCGGCAGTTGGGGGTCGGTGATAATAGAAAGAACACTGCAAACTAGCTGTCAGGACGCCCCTCCCTTTCTGCTCATTTCATTTCTAGTCATCCCCCACACCCCCACTACTGTCCGTCACACAAGGTACACATGGTGTTGCGCCACCCTTTGGCTCCTTGGCCACCCCTGGGGCTCCAGCCCTTGGCACACTATTCCACTTGCAGACAGCTGCAGGATTCCGCTTTGGTTCTCTGCTTGAACTAGGGAGGCACTGCTTCCCATCGGGTGCTGATGCTCTTGATAGTAAGCGACGTGTCAGCTCCGAGAGGCACCTGGGCCGTCCACAGGGAGTGAGGGACTGTTCACCTTGTCTGCAGGCCAGAGCGAGGGGCAGAGGCTTGGATGTGATGCCAGGCCCAGCTCAGCAGGGGCCAGGGCCCCAGAGGGCTGCGGAGAACAGAGAGAAAGTTAGGTGAAGAATCTGTCTATAGAGGCTGTTGCATATGGAGAAGTGGGTCTCTGGCCACTTTCCAGGCTGGGCAGCCCTGGACTTTTATAGAGCTCTCTCTCTTTATACCCTGGCCTCGGGGGACAGTGGTAAGTCCCAGTTAAAAGGCCCTGTTCTTTAATTGGGCTTTTAATTTATGCTGTAGTTATGTTGCCTGAGGGGATATGATCTGACCAGCGTTGCCTCTGGGATTTGTGTCATAAGGAGGAGGATATTATTGTATTCCAGGCAGATCTAAGGTGTAGAGAAAGGACCAGAACGGTGAGTCAGAAAACATGGATCCGGGTTCCGATCTCGTGGTGTCACTGCCGGGTGACCTTGAGTTTCCCCGCCTTTGCCGCATCTGTAGAATGGGGATGCCCACGGTGCTTGCAGCTTCCCTGCGCCTGTGCCCGTTGAGTGGGATGGTGGGTAGGACAGACGGACGGGGGAAGGGCTTTTCGAAACCGAATGTACCACGCACCTGAAAGAAATTATCCTTCATTTTTAAAGAAATTCCTTTGCTCAGATCAGCAAATCATCAACCAGACATCAGCTACGAAAGGGGAGTAGAAATATTGGTCAGTGACTCACAGCGGAGATGCTGTCATCTGGGCCAGGATACACTCGGGGAAACATAAAGCAGTCTTTATTGGGGGGAACGCAGCCTGCCATCCTTCTTGCTCACAAATGGCGAAGGTCAACGGCGTTGCCCTCAGAAGCAGGTACTCGCCTAGTTTGGGAACACTGGGGTCCGCTCAGCACAGGGTTGGGCTAAACATTGAATAGTGTCAGCAGGATTTGCATGTAGTGGGGACTCATCTACATGTTGGCTAGGTGGATCCTTTGGTTGCACCATGAGCTCCTTGTGGGCAGAATTTATATTTTTCCAGCCCTGCTTCGTTATGCCCGGCATTAGTAACTGTTTGCCCAGTTTGACAGAATGCTTACAGCTTGATGTACTTGCCAGGAGGACCACAGTTTCTGGAAGGATCCAGGACTGTCTCACGGTGTGTCCTGCTCTTTTCTACCCTGCTTTTGCTCTTGCTGGTCTCTGCCCAGAATGACAAACTCTCACTTCCCTCCTCCCTTCACGACACAGTTCAAATGCCCCTTCCTCCGGGAAGCCTTCCTGGCTCCCTCCCCTCTGCTCCCATAGCTCTTTGGATGCGCTCCGTGACTGCCTGCGCTGTGTCATGCTGACATCGCTGGTGTACATGCCTGTCCCCTCTCTAGATTTCATGCCTTCTGAGGGCAAAAACCTTTTCCTATTCTACCAGGGCTGTGGCCCCAGCAGCTGGTCTAGTGACTGCTGTGGTGCGTGGTTGATGAATGAATGAATGAGTGAGCCTCACCTGCAACGTGATGACCAGAGCAGGAAGGGGCTCGCACAAAGGCTGTCCCGGTCGCCTCCTCCGGCCAGCCTGGAGGGTGCTCGCTGGGCAGGTGTGCAGGATTACACCCCCGCCCCCCCACTGAAGCTGAGGGAAGGGAAAACAAAAATACATATTTTGCCTTAAAATGCTCATTTTATTTTCAAGTGCATAGTTCAGAATAACAGTGGCCTTCACCTAACATTGGCTACAGACATCTGATGGAAGATGTTAAACTTAAAATGGACTTCCATCCAGGGTGTCAGCCCCAGGACAATGGAAAGGCAGGTAGGTTGGCTCAGGAAAGCCTAGACCTGGGTCCTGGCTCTAAGGGCACCCGGGCGCAGGGCACTGTGCCTCAGTTTCCTGTGAGGTGGGCATTACCACCCATCGTTCACAAAGGAGGAAACTGCTGGCCCGAGAAGCAGTTTCCCAAACTGCAAAAACACTAGCTAATCATTTTTTTTTAATTTTCTCTTTTTTTGGTCCTGAAAAATATAATATGAGCATCATGTCTGTGTCTGACGAACACAGCGTCAGACAAGACGGGAGGGCGACTCCTGACTCCTCCACTTACGAGCTCCGTGTGACCCTCCGTGAGTCATGTTGCCCTCCTGGCCACTTGCCTTGGCTGGATTCTGTGATAATGACCTTTCAAGGTGGTTCTGGGCAGGTGCACATCGGGACAAGTGCCACCCCTGGCGCCTCACACATGAAGTGTGTACCTTCCGAACGATAGACATCATCGGCAATCATAGGAGATTCCAGAACTTTTGTCAAGGCCCCAAATACATGTCCTTCTTTTATTTATTTTGTCTCGCGTTCTGAGCGGGAGAGATTGAGAACGATGAGAAGATGGCGGCAGGCCCCGTCCCCAGCAGCCCCTTCTCGTGGGAGACCCCACAGGGGGTAGCGTGAGCGGAAGGTTCAGAGTCAGGAGCGGAGCGAAGACCTCCCTCCAGCTCCCAGACTAGCCGCTCGCTGGTCTGCTGGCCTGGCCCCCTCACCCGTCCGGGCCCCGGCTTCTTCCCCTGTAATATTCCTGAATGATTCCAGTGGCCCCGGCTAGGGCTGTGCTGCCTACATCGTGTCCACACGCTCATACATGTGTCTCCTCACCAAGGTTACATCTGCAGCCCCCAGGTTGTCCTTGTGGTCAAAGCTCATCACTTGACCAAATGCTACATCTGAATGCACCGTACGCCCCTATCCCCACCGCCATATTTCCCTTCTCTTCAGATTTCCCCCGTTTCTAAGGCCGCCATGCCCGAGATGACCCTGGGTCTTAGGGCATTGTTGAATGCCTGGTGCCCTCTCTCCATGTCTCAGCCCAGTCCTTGTGTGACCCCAGGCAAGGCCATCCTCTGCTCTCTCCATCCTGGAAGACACCTTCATTCAGATGACCAGAAACTGGGGGGGGAGGGAATGGAGGGAGGGGGGACGCCTGAGTGTCCCTGCGAGAGCGGGAGGGGTTCACGGCCATCTCCACAGCCACCGAGCTTTCCAGACTCGGTGTGCCCCACGGTGTCAGGTGTTTCTGCTCAGACATAAATCATTTCCAGGCGCCTGCACACAGAGCCCAGGGGCTGGTTCGAGGGGCTTTCAGCATCACTGTGGTGATCGCCCCGGTGCCAGGGCTCTTCCCTGTGGCCCCCCGCCTCCGTTGTGGACGGGAGGCGCTGTGCTGTGCCCAGTGCAGGGGCTCTGAGTCAGCAGCCTGCTGTGGTGGGTCACTCGTTGTACCAGACCCTGAGAGTCAGCTGCGAGCAGGTCCATTCCTGTTGTCACAAGTGGCAGGGTTTTCTTATTTCTTAAGATTGAGTAATGATCCATTGTATGCGGAGACCACCTTTTGATCCGCTCATCCCTGGACGGACACTGAGGTTGTGTCGTATCTTGCCTGTTCAGACGGATGCCGCCTTGGGCACCGAGTGTAGCTGTCTCTGTAAGATCCAGATGTCGGTTCCCTCGGAGATGGACCCAGACGTGGGATTGCTGAGGTAGATGGTGGTTCTCTGTTCAATGTTTTGAGAAACGTTCATACCGTTTTGCATAACGGCTGGACCAGTGTACACTTCCATCCACGATGCACCGGGGACTCCTCTTCTCCACATCCTCAGTGGCACTTTTGACTTTTTTTTTTTAATGTAATAATAGCCATCCTGCCAGGTGTGATGTGATATCTCAGTGTAGCTTTCCTTGATAATTAGTGGTGTTGAGCCTCTTTTCAGGTACCTGTTGGCCATTGGATGTTTGCTTTGGAAATACATCTTTTCAAGGACTCTGCCTGGTTTTTTAACTGGGTTATTTTTATTTGTGTAGAGTTGTATGAGTTTCTTTTGTATTTGCATATGAACCCCTAATTAGATATATGACTTGAAAATTTTTTCTCTCATTTTAGGTACCTTTTCACTCTGTTGTTTCCTTTGCTGTGCGGAAGCTTTTAAGTTTGATGTAGTACCATTTATTTTGTTGTTAGTGCCTATTCTTTTGGTGTTACATCTAAAAAGAAAAAGAAATCATCCTCAAAACCAATGTCAAGGAGCATTTCCCTGTTTCCTGCTGGGTTTTTGGTTCTGGGCCTTGTGTTTGAGCCTTTAGTCCATTCTGAGTTGGTTTTGTGCACGGTGTAAGGTGAGGGTGCAGTTTTACTCTTCGTCATGTGGGTACCCATTCCCTCGCCTCCCCCCACTATTTATTAAGAGACTCTCCTTTCCTCATTGTATGTTCTTGACGCCTCTGTCAACGGTGATGGGCGTGAGTTTATTTTCAGTCTCTTGGTCCTGTTCCATTGGCCTCTGTGTGTGTTTTCATGTCAGTGCCGTACGGTTTTGATTACGGTAGCTTTGTAATGTACTTTGACATCAGGGAATGGGATGCCTCCAGCCTCATCCAACAGTGAAAGGATTCTAAACTGGAAAATGACGATTCTAAACTGGGAAATGACAGATACAAGTATGCACTTTGGACTCTGGCAGCAGTAGAGAGAACAGAGTGTGTTGGGGGAAATTAAGATGAGAGGCAGAGAGACTAGGTGGGAGGCTACTGCAGGTCATCCCGAGTAGACAGAGGTAAGGATGGCCCCAAACCAAGGTTAAGGTACTAGGGATGCAGACGGGAGAACACACTTGAGACACATACAGGCAGTCGAGTGCTGGGAAGTACTGGGTAAGTCAGGGGTCCCCAAACTATAGCCCACGGGCCGCATGCGGCCCCTTGAGGCCATTTATCCGGCCCCCTGCTGCACTTCTGGAAGGGGCACCTCTTTCATTGGTGCTCAGTGAGAGGAGCACATTGACCATCTCATTAGCCAAAAGCAGGCCTATAGTTCCCATTGAAATACTGGTCAGTTTGTTGATTTAAATTTACTTGTTCTTTATTTTAATTATTGTATTTGTTCCTGTTGTTTTCTTACTTTAAAATAAGATATGTGCAGTGTGCATAGGGATTTGTTCATAGTTTTTTTTATAGTCCAGCCCTCCAATGGTCTGAGGGACAGTGAACTGGCCCCCTGTGTAAAAAGTTTGGGGACCCCTGGGGTAAGTCAACATACTCACCTCTGAAAATGGGGGGGTCTGCAGGATGACTCTTAGTTTTCTGACTTGACCTGATGGATGGCTCTTGTTCTTGTTCATTGGCCTGGGGACACAGGGAACAGAATCAATTTTGAGGGGGACATGATGAGTTTTTCTGGTCACAGAGGATGCCCATGTATGTTTTAGGGCAGTGGTCCCCAACCTTTTTTGGGCCACAGACCAGTTTAATGTCAGAAAATATTTTCACGGACCGGCCTTTAGGGTGGGACGGATAAATGTATCATGTGACTGAGACAAGCATCAAGAATGAGTCTGAGATGGATGTAACAGAGGGAATCTGGCCATATTTTAAAAATAAAACATCGTTCAGACTTAAATATAAATAAAACAGAAATAATGTAAGTTATATATTCTTTCTCTGTGGACCGGTACCAAATGGCCCACGGACCGTTAGTGGTCCGTGGCCCCGGGGTTGGGACCACTGCTTTAGGGAATTTGAGGTATTGGTCAAGCTCCAAAGAGAGTTCCTGGCTGAATATACAGACTTTAGGAGATATCGGCACACAGATGCAGGGGACATGTAGGCCACAGGATGAGGAGATAAAAGGTGCTCTTAGAGTCACAAGGTCTAAGTGACTGTCCATCTAAGAAAAAAAAATAAAAAACAGCAACCATAAAAATAAAACTAAAAGCACACACTTTATAGCTTCCTCTTGCCTTAAGGACTTTTCATTTTGTTTCTATCCCTTTGTCAGGACGAGTGGTCCCTGAGGTTGGCAGAAATCCCTCCCTCCCCTCATTCAAGTCATTTCTTAACAGCGCTCTTTCTGGTGCGGGGGCACACCCCTCCTCCCTCCTTCATTCCTCCTCTCTCCCCTCCTCTCCTCCTCCCCTCCTCCCTCCTCCCCCCCTCCTCCCTCCTCCCCTCCTTTCCTCCTCCCCTCCTCCCTCCTCTCCTCCTCTCCTTCTCCCTCCTCCCCCTCCCCTCCTCCCCTCCTCCCTCCCCCCTCCCCCTCCTCCCTCCCCCTCCTCCCTCCTCCCCTTCTCCCTCCCCCCTTCTCCCCTCCTCCCCTCCTCCTCTCCTCCCTCCTCCCCTCCTCTCTTCCTCTCCTCCTCCCTCCTCCCCATCCCCTCCTCCCCTCTCCCCTCCTCCCCCTCCTGCCTCCTCCCCCTCCTGCCTCCTCCTCCTCCTCCCTCCTCCCCCTCCCCTCCTCCCCCTCCTCCCTCCACCCTTCTCCCCTCCCCCCCTCCTCCAACAGCTCCCTCAGGTCTCCAGCCGCAGAGCCGGCGTTATTTTTCTCGGTAGCTTTCCCCACTATGTCCGTCTTTGAAATACTGTGACGGAAGTGCCGGTTTGCTTTTTTATTGACTGTCTCCTCCGCGAGACGGTGAGCTCCGCGGCGCAGGGACGGCGCCCTGCTTAGAGCCGCACCAGGCAGGCCGCGCGGCTCCGGGTGCGCAGTGAGCGTGCCGACGCTAGTTCTCGAGGCCCGGTCAGAAAGAAGCATTTACGCCAGAAATCGCCAATAACGGCATACACAATTTCAATGAAAAAATAAATAATAAATAAATGTCCGCAGCCCTATCTCTGAACGTGCCCTGTGGAGCTCCCGGTCACCAGGGAGGATTGCAGTTCAGGGACGGACACTCGGACGGCTTTGCTGTGGCTGCGCCTTCTTTCCGGAACAGCCTGCCTGTCCTGTCTTTTCAGCCAACCCTGACAAGTGTCTTTCAATGAAATAAAAGAGGCATTTCCCTCCTGGGACCAGGATGGGGACAGTCAGGGATGCGGTGGCCAGCTCCCGCCCACCATGCTCGGGGGACCGCGGAGCTGGGTGCTGGGGCATTTGCGGGGATGGCTCAGTGTGAGGCGGTAAGAATGACGCACCGTCCGGCACCCCGCTGGTCCCTTTCATCCAGAGGTAACAGCGGTGGGGTGCTGGGCATTGTTCTTAACCTTAATTATTTCAAGCACTGCTTTGAGCATCTAATGAAATCTACAGCCCTTCTCTTCAGAAAAAAACTAATGCCAACCCTGTGAGAGGGGTTAGGGGTCCCCTGAAGGCCTCCCATGGCCTCTACCTAAGAATACCTGTTCTCAGAAAGGGGTGGAGCCTGTGACCATCTCCCAGGGCGATGTATGGTCGGGGAAGCTCCTGATAGCACCGGTGCAGGTTAGACACGAGGCAACTCCTGGAAATGAAAGGGCACCGCCTAAAGAGAGACAGTAGATGTAGGTTTGAATCCCAGTTCTGACTGGAGTGACCAACTTCTCTCTTTTTTTGGGGGGGGGGGGAATTGTTCCAGTTTGAAAACTGAAAGTCTTGGCTTCCGGGGAACCCCTTTCTCTGGACCTACCAGGCTGATTGATCCTCCTCATCTGATCATTGTTACCCAAGTGACCCTGGAGAGTGACTGACCTCAGTGGAGTTGTCCTAGCCGTCCCCTGTTGTAGGTCCCGAGAGGAAGCCCTGCAGCCTACAGTCTGTACAAGTGGCTGGCGGGGTGCTGTCATTGAAGACCCCAGAGGGGGTGAGGAAGGCGGACTAGACTGGCTGGGGGGTGCTCTCATTGAAGACCCCAGAGGGGGTGAGGAAGGCAGGCAGTGGCTAGGGGGGAGTGCTCTCATTGAAGACCCCCGGGGGGTGAGGAAGGCAGACTAGACGGGGAGAAGGCAGGCATCGACGTAGGGCCTCTCTTGCCGTCTCGGCCTGATCGCACAGGCTGGGCACACACGCCTCACAATGTTCTCCAATCAAGGCAAGTGCATTGCCATGCATCTGTCTCTGGGAGACATACCCACCCCGGCATTTCCGGGCAAAGCAGCTCCTTTCAGCTGAGGACAATCGCAGGAGGACAGAGCCATGAAGGGTTATCAGCCGACACAGCCGCAGAGCGACGGGCACAGTGGCCTGGTGGAGGGCTCGGGGGGGCGCCCGTAGTGTCTGTTGGTTGGAGGGCTCGGGGGGCGCCCGTAGTGTCTGCTGGTTGGAGGGCTCAGGGGGGGCCCGTAGTGTCTGCTGGTTGGAGGGCTCGGGGGGCGCCCGTAGTGTCTGCTGGTGGAGGGCTCAGGGGGCGCCCGTAGTGTCTGCTGGTGGAGGGCTCAGGGGGCGCCCGTAGTGTCTGCTGGTGGAGGGCTCGGGGGGGGCACCCAGAGTGTCTGCTGGTGGAGGGCTCAGGGGGGGCGCCCAGAGTGTCTGCTGGTGGAGGGCTCAGGGGGGCGCCCAGAGTGTCTGCTGGTGGAGGGCTCAGGGGGGCGCCCAGAGTGTCTGCTGGTGGAGGGCTCAGGGGGGCGCCCAGAGTGTCTGCTGGTGGAGGGCTCGGGGGGCGCCCGTAGTATCTGCTGGTGGAGGGCTTAGGGGGGCGCCCAGAGTGTCTGCTGCCTTTACATTGGGGTTCCCATTAAAGCCCCTACGTCGTCCTTGGAGATAAACGAATTCCTCTGCAGTTGCTTCCTGGGGGCTCCTGACATTCAGGCATGCCACCCTCTGAAAGACTGTACCCCACTCTCTGAACATCACAAAACATACTATTGAAAGGTCTCCCCAAACTTTGTAATGCTTGGAATCCCAGGAGCCCTACCTACTGAGACCCCTGTTTCTAGTGAGCCACACCGTCTCCTGCTCATCTCTTAAAAGCATCCTCGGGCAATGGCATGCCAGCCACACGGTACGGGCCAGCCTGGACCGGCAGGCACTGGCCTTTCCAGGACCCAGAATCCTGGTTTTCCTCTGCACCCCAAGTGCTGCTGTTTGTTATTTTGGAGGCTGTCCGAGTGGAGCTGAATGACCCGTGTTGCACCTGGGCCGGCGCCTTCTCAGCTGGGGTAGCTTTTCTCCTCTAGCTGTGTGTCTGTTCCCATCAGGAGTGATGAATATTCATTGACACGTGTCACCCTTGTTGATGGAACCCATTGAACACAGCCTCTGCCCCTCCTGGCTGGCTTGCTAACTTCTCCCATTGTTTTCATCTTTGCTTTTGTGGATACCTCTGGCCAATCATCTCCTCTCTTCCTCTCCATTCGTTCATAAGCCCTTGTTTTGGTAACCCCCCCCCCTTCCCGACTCCATGCTGTGCGACCCTCTTCCCTATAACTGAGGCAGGATCTCAGCTTCTCTCCAGGATGTTGTGTGTTACTTTACCTGCATAGGCCTTAGCACCCTTTCACTCAGTAACAGCGGTGATGGGCAACCCGTTCGGGATTGTGCCTGAACATCCAATGAAAAGTAATAATAATAAAGAGACCAAATTTTAAAAAGTCTTTTGTAATGCTTGGCCCACAGTGGGTGGTTCATCAGTGTGTATTCTGATCAGAGACTAATCAGCATGTTGACTGCCAGTCAAGAGGATGGTGGGGATGACATTCTACTGTGAAGACCTGGAGCCTGGATGAGGCCCTTCCCTGAAGGGGCCCTGTCGGTGGGGTGGGCCCAGGGATCTTCGTGGGTCAAAAGCTGGGATGGGGAGGGAAGGGATTTTAGTGAGAGCCACGTCTGAGGAGTCTCTGAGGGTGTCCCAGGGCTGCTGACACTTAGCAGTCACCCACATTCAGAAGTCACAGCGAGTCATCAGGGAAAAACGAACCTGCCCTCTGTAAACTCTGCTGAAACAAGGCAGGGGCGTATCGCTTCTAAACTCGGGCACATCAGAAATTGCTACACTTCAATATAAAAGCGTTCACCTTTTTAAGGACTTGGTATCCTGAAAGATTAATTTCTGGGTGCATCGCCACCGTCCAGGTCTTACTGCAGGTACAGTGTCGACAGTGAAACGGGGGTTAGTGAAATGTTGTTGATTTTTTTTAAATCAGAATAGAAAATGTACTGAAGAATAAATTGCCTCTTTTTTTTTGGTTTGTTTAAAGGAAATACTAAATACAAGATGATCTTTGGAACTGTGTCCAAGCTAGAATAGCAAACTCAGTGCGTCGATGTGCCAGCCCGAGGTGGCCTTTGGGCAGAATAAAATGAATATTAAT
Source organism: Saccopteryx leptura (assembly GCF_036850995.1). NCBI lineage: Eukaryota > Metazoa > Chordata > Mammalia > Chiroptera > Emballonuridae > Saccopteryx > Saccopteryx leptura. Next base: position 368,587,413 of record NC_089505.1, on the reverse strand, counting down.
ATAATTGCTTCTGAATAATACAATGTTATTTTCCTTATTTCCCTCTTTTTCTCTTTCTCTCTTTTTTGAAAAGCATGTGAATAGTGGAAACAAAAATGTCAGAAATCCGCTTTGAGGGACAGGGCGGGGTTGAATTCTGTGGTGTCATGCAGAGGAGGGGCATAGCTCTCTCTGAGCACCTACTATGCACCTGTGATGGCAGTAAGCACTGTCCTGGGCGATGCTTTTGTCCGTTCTTTGTGCAGAGCTCTCCCTGGCCCTGTCTAAAGCTGAGGGGACAAGGCACAGGGCAGGTTTGGGGGTAGATAACGTGCTCCCAGCAAGCAAGAGCGGAAGCCCCCACCCGACCCCTAAATCGATCTGATCCCAACATGTATTCCCTCTCAGCCACGCTGTGGATGTCCCTGTGAAGGGCGTTTAATCTCCAGCTATAGGTCATCAAAACAAAACAAAACAAAACAAAAACACAAAACTCAAAGACTGTTCAGTCAGTATAAGTGGCTTTTAACCGCTCATCGTGTGGGTTTGGGAAGGAGAGGGGTGGAGCTTCGGTTTGACTCGGAGTCTGGCCAGGGTGAGAAGGGGGTTTACTTGATGATCCTCAGGGCATCCTTCCGATGTCATTTGATTCTGAAATATGCATGAAAGACTGCAAGCATGTTTACTTGGAAAGACACTATAGAATTAGGAGCCTGCTCAGGTGAAAAAAAGAAAAATCCTGGGCAATCTACTTGTTCAGGGAAGTAATCAAAATTTGAGATGTTTACCTTTCAGCTTTCTTCACTTTCTTGAACCAAAATGAAAGAAAAGACATTTGCTAAAATTATAGAGCTGTCTAATCTTCTTTGTTTGTACAGTTTAATTGAGTGTCCCCTGGGTAAGTTATTTCAAAATTCAGTGATTAATGTAGGTGTCAGAACTCCTGGGATGTTAATGTAGTGTGTTATATAGATATTTAAAATCAATTTGTTACTTGAAGATGCATCTCGTTGTAAATGAAAGCCGAGGCTGGGCTGGCAGCCGGTGGCCTGCACGGTGAGGTCTGTGCAGAGCCCCTTCCAGAAGGAAGTGTGTGCACGGGGAGGTCTGTGCAGAGCCCCTTCCAGAAGGAAGTGTGTGCACGGGGAGGTCTGTGCAGAGCCCCTTCCAGAATGAAGTGTGTGCACGGGGAGGTCTGTGCAGGGCCCCCACCAGAATGAAGTGTGTGCACGGGGAGGTCTGTGCAGAGCCCCCTTCCAGAAGGAAGTGTGTGCACGGGGAGGTCTGTGCAGAGCCCCTTCCAGAAGGAAGTGTGTGCACGGGGAGGTGTGTGCAGAGCCCCCTTCCAGAAGGAAGCGTGTGCACGGGGAGGTCTGTCCAGAGCCCCCACCAGAAGGAAGCGTGTGCACGGGGAGGTCTGTCCAGAGCCCCCACCAGAAGGAAGCGTGTGCACGGGGAGGTCTGTCCAGAGCCCCCACCAGAAGGAAGCGTGTGCACGGGGAGGTCTGTGCAGAGCCCCCACCAGAATGAAGTGTGTGCACGGGGAGGTCTGTGCAGAGCCCCCTTCCAGAAGGAAGTGTGTGCACGGGGAGGTCTGTGCAGAGCCCCTTCCAGAAGGAAGTGTGTGCACGGGGAGGTGTGTGCAGAGCCCCCTTCCAGAAGGAAGCGTGTGCACGGGGAGGTCTGTCCAGAGCCCCCACCAGAAGGAAGCGTGTGCACGGGGAGGTCTGTGCAGAGCCCCCACCAGAAGGAAGTGTGTGCACGGGGAGGTCTGTCCAGAGCCCCCACCAGAATGAAGTGTGTGCACGGGGAGGTCTGTGCAGGGCCCCCCCCAGAATGAAGTGTGTGCACGGGGAGGTCTGTGCAGGGCCCCCACCAGAAGGAAGTGTGTGCACGGGGAGGTCTGTCCAGGGCCCCCACCAGAATGAAGCGTGTGCACGGGGAGGTCTGTCCAGGGCCCCCACCAGAATGAAGTGTGTGCACGGGGAGGTCTGTCCAGGGCCCCCACCAGAATGAAGTGTGTGCACGGGGAGGTCTGTCCAGGGCCCCCACCAGAATGAAGTGTGTGCACGGGGAGGTCTGTCCAGGGCCCCCGCCAGAATGAAGCGTGTGCACGGGGAGGTCTGTGCAGAGCCCCTTCCAGAATGAAGTGTGTGCACGGGGATGGACGTCTCCTTTGCAGATACTCTTAGGTTCCTCACTATGAAGGCCAGGGAGGTGTTGTTCAACTTTTTATTCATGGTACCCGAAAAGCACCTAAGTGCAGATGCTATATTGGCAAGGGTTTTGCAAGAAACTGTAGGAAAGTGCAGTTTATTCAGTTGTTGGATGAAAGGGTGAGTGGTTGCATGGATGGATGGATGGATGGATGGATGGATGGATGGATGAATCAATGGATGGATGAATAGATAGATAGATGGATGGGTAGGTGGTGGGTGTGTGGATGGGTGGATTGATGGATGAATAGATGGATAGATGGATGGGTAGGTGGGTGGATGTGTGGATGGATAGGTAGGTGGATAGATGGTTGGATGGTTGAAGGGATGGATGGATGGATGGATGGATGGATGGATGGATGGATGGATGGTTGTAGGGATGGATGGATGGATGGATGGTTCTAGGGATGGATGGATGGATGGATGGTTGTAGGGATGGATGGATGGTTGTAGGGATGGATGGATGGATGGATGGTTGTAGGGATGGATGGATGGATGGATGGTTGTAGGGATGGATGGATGGATGGATGGATGGATGGATGGATGGATGGATGGATGGATAGGTGGTTTGGTGGATGGATGGATATATGGATAGATGGATGGATAAATGTGTGGTTGGGTGGATGGGTGAATGGATAGATGGATGGATGGATGGATGGATGGATGGATGGATGGATGGATGGATGAATGGATAGGTGGGTGGATGGATGGATGGGTAGATGGGTGGGTGGATGGTAGGTGGATGTGGAAAGAGTAAAAAAAAGTAAAGTGTAGCTGTCTAGAGCATTCTCTTGATGGTGAAAACGTAAAATGAAGAGACTCTGTGGTTGGTCAGGAGGAAAGGATTGAGTCCTACCTCTACCACTGGCCTTTGTCAAGTTTCTTAACCTTCCGAGGCATAAGTTCTCTCATCAAACATGGTAATAACATTATCCCTACATAATGGGATGTGTGGGGGATGAAATTAGCCGACATATTATGGAAAACATGTCAACAGTGGCTGGATGCCACAAGCACCGTGGAGTGTCACAGACTGGAACTAGATTGTCCCTGGGACCATCTACACAGTCTGCAGGACCACTGCACATGAAGGTGGACAGTATTATTTCTATCAAGATGGTCAGAGAGCATTGAGCCAAGCTCAGCTTCTTCTAAGCTGGGTAGAGGGCCCTGTATGACTCAATGACCAGTCCGGGTAGGACCTTTTCCCCGAATTCCAGAAGCGGCCAAGTATGGAAGGCATTCCGTGAGCAGGTTTCTGAGGACCTTTCTGTCCATGCACCTCCCTCCCTTCTGCTCTGTTTCTTTGTCCCCTGCCCTCCTCCCCACCACGCAGGCATTCCATGTGTCTTGTCATTTCCCCACAACGTTGGAAGTGAGGAAGGTGTCAGCTCCACAACCCATGGTCATGCCTCCTCTGCTGAAATGGCCTTTATCCCACTCCCCCTTAAGTCTGGGAATCTCTATTACGTTTCGCAGTCACCTCTGCGAGTCAAGCATCAACTCTGGTGTGGACCGGCCCCCTCAACCCCGGGGCTCATCATGTCGCCTGTACGGATGCCCATCATCAAATTGATGAATGTCACATTCTTCTCTGAACTCTGAGCTCCTGCAGGGCCGGGACGTCCCTTGCTCACCTTGTACCCCCAGCCAACGCCTGGCTGTCCCGTGCAACCTTGGGAAGTTGGCGGGGGCCCTGGCACCCTGAGATGCACAATCCCACGGTGAGGTCTTGGTTCCTGGCGCTGGTTGTTACAGAATGGGTCCCAGCAGTGCGGGGAGCAGGCACTAGCACAGACCCTGGGGTGGACGGGATGGAACCGGGAGCAAAGGGGAAGTCAAAAATAACAGAGTGGAGAGGCCGTCATTCACCTTAGAGCGTGAGCAAGAGCGGAGAGACAGTCATTCACCTTAGAGCGTGAGCAAGAGCGGAGAGACAGTCATTCACCTTAGAGCGTGAGCAAGAGCGGAGAGACAGTCATTCACCTTAGAGCGTGAGCAAGAGCGGAGAGACAGTCATTCACCTTAGAGCGTGAGCAAGAGCGGAGAGACAGTCATTCACCTTAGAGTGGAGAGGCCGACATTCACCTTAGAGCGTGAGCAAGGGCTGGCTGGAGTTGAAGTCGCACTGCCAGGTAGACCACGTGGAATTAAGCCTTGAAGGGCTGGACCCCCACCCCTATTTTATAAAATGCCCAGCCCAGGGCAGAGGACGTGAGAAAGACCAGCTGTTTGCTTCATAAAGGAAGTTTCATCAGTACATCGTCTGTGCTAAGCATCGCGCTCCCTGCTGGGGGCGCTGTGCAGAGTGGGACAGACTTGCTCCCTCTCTCCTAGGACTTCGATTTTCCTAGGGGGTAGAGCAGGGAGAAGCCAGAAATTACAGGCAGTAGTTTCTCTCTCTCTCTCTCTCTCTCTTTCTCTTTTTTCCCCTCTTCCAGACAATGCACTTGAACACTCTCTTCTTTATACGTTCATTCAACAAAGAGGTGAACGCTTTTCCCGAGCCGGTCACTTGATGTGGATTTTTCTTAAGGAATCTTTACAACACATCAAATTTTTAAAACAAAAAAAAAAAAAAAAAAAGAAACAGCAGCAAGGTAAAAGCCTTCCTGCTTGTCCCTTGTCACAAAAAAAGCTTCGGAAGCACAGAGACATTGGGCAACTTGCCAGAAATCACAGAGCTGACCGGTCTCTGTACCCGAATTCCAGCGTGGGTGCATCTGGTCCCGGAGCTCCCTGCTGGGGCGGAGGTACACTAACTACAGACAGGCTCTGGGGCGGAGGTACACTAACTACAGACAGGCTCTCTGGGGCGGGCGGAGGTACACTAACTACAGACAGGCTCTGGGGCGGAGGTACACTAACTACAGACAGGCTCTGGGGCGGAGGTACACTAACTACAGACAGGCTCTGGGGCGGAGGTACACTAACTACAGACAGGCTCCCTGGGGCGGAGGTACACTAACTACAGACAGGCTCTGGGGCGGAGGTACACTAACTACAGACAGGCTCTCTGGGGCGGGCGGAGGTACACTAACTACAGACAGGCTCTCTGGGGCGGAGGTACACTAACTACAGACAGGCTCCCTGGGGCGGAGGTACACTAACTACAGACAGGCTCTCTGGGGCGGAGGTACACTAACTACACACAGGCTCTCTGGGGCGGGCGGAGGTACACTAACTACAGACAGGCTCTCTGGGGCGGGCGGAGGTACACTAACTACAGACAGGCTCTCTGGGCGGAGGTACACTAACTACGGACAGGCTCTCCGGGCGGAGGTACACTAACTACGGACAGGCTCTCGGGGCGGAGGTACACTAACTACAGACAGGCTCTCGGGGCGGAGGTACACTAACTACGGACAGGCTCTCCGGGCGGAGGTACACTAACTACAGACAGGCTCTCCGGGCGGAGGTACACTAACTACAGACAGGTCTCTGGGGCGGGCAGAGGTACACTAACACTAACTACAGACCGGCTCTCTGGGCGGAGGTACACTAACTACAGACAGGCTCTCTGGGCGGAGGTACACTAACTACAGACAGGTCTCTGGGGCGGGCAGAGGTACACTAACACTAACTACAGACCGGCTCTCCGGGCGGAGGTACACTAACTACAGACAGGCTCTCTGGGGCGGAGGTACACTAACTACGGACAGGCTCTCCGGGGCGGAGGTACACTAACTACGGACAGGTTCTCTGGGGTGGGCGGAGGTACACTAACTACGGACAGGCTCTCCGGGGCGGAGGTACACTAACCACGGACAGGCTCTCTGGGGCGGAGGTACACTAACTACAGACCGGCTCTCTGGGCGGAGGTACACTAACTACAGACAGGCTCTCCGGCGCGGAGGTACACTAACTACGGACAGGCTCTCCGGGCGGAGGTACACTAACTACAGACAGGTCTCTGGGGCGGGCAGAGGTACACTAACACTAACTACAGACAGGCTCTCGGGGCGGAGGTACACTAACTACAGACAGGTCTCTGGGGCGGAGGTACACTAACTACAGACAGGCTCTCCGGGCGGAGGTACACTGACTACAGACAGGTCTCTGGGGCGGGCAGAGGTACACTAACACTAACTACAGACCGGCTCTCTGGGCGGAGGTACACTAACTACGGACAGGCTCACAGCACAGCGCGGCCTGGACTTGGACCTGCTGACTTGCTTATCTTAGGCTCGGTTTCCCCCAGTTTTTATAATGAGAAGGGATGGAGACATAATTGCTAGTGGGTTTTTTTTTTGTGTGTGTGTGTGTGTGTGTGTGTGTTTTTCCCCCCTGCTTGGCTTTCTTCTATTTAAAAATAACTTCTTTCTTTTGAATTTGGTCTTCCTCCAGGCCTCCCTTCTTCCCGTACTTCTCTGATCTGTATTTTATTTCACGGTCTCTTTCCACAGAGGGATTTGCGTGTCCGTGTACGTTCCCTTTCCTTCTGGACGGTGGGCGGTCTGAGGGCCAGATCTACTCTGCAGTCCACAATGTCTTCATACGTCAGGCGCACACCCCGTGTGCATAGCCTGTCGTGGTCCTGTTAGGACTTCTCTGTGCCACCTGAATGCAACAGCCCAGCCCACAGAAATAGGGTGAGCCGGCCGAGTCAAAGCACAGATGTTTCGGAACGCACGGGATCAGGACACTGAGGCTCTGCTGTTCCCTGGAGCCACGGGCACGGGCCCAGACCCGCTGTCCAGGCCAGGCTCCCTGAGCTGAGCGCCTGCGGCGAACGGCCACTCCCCGCCCCCATCTCTGAGAGCCCATGTGGACATCCCTCGGGAAGATGAAATGCTCAGGAACGGTCAATCCGGTGCTAAACTCCCGGAGGCCCGTGGGTAACCAGAACCAGCCAGGAGCCGCATTGCTGAACCTTGTTTATTATCAGCCCCGCCCTGCAGGCACACACAGTTGGTCCCGCTGAGATCCCCCTCGGAAGTCCCCGCCCCAGGGTGTCACGGTGCTCAGAAACAGACTGTCTCAGGCCGGCACTGAGCCTGCCTGGGGGGGGGCGCGGGCAGCTCCACCAGAGCTTCTTTTAGTGGGGAAATCAGGGACACAGTGACACCTTTGGATTTTGTGTTATTTTGGGGTGGGACTTCAGAGTGCTTTATAATTTAGAACGGAGAATACAAGACCAGGGATTCCTTTTATTTATTCATCCGGAAAATTATCGCGGAGTGCCTTACCCTGGGCCAGGTGCAGTGCAGAGGATACAAAGACACAATTAGCATCTTCATCATCATCCCCCCACCCAGATACTAATGTTTATTGAACTGATCTGAGCAGGCATTCTGTTAAGCACTCCCACACATTATTATTTTTAATCTGTAAGGTGGCCAACTCCAGGGATGCCTCTGACATCTTGCTCCTCACACACTTGGGTGTGGGGCTCCGGTTCCAGACAGCACAGTGCCCCTTGGAGTTGTGTTAGGTGGCAGCCCTAAGTCCACCTGTATTTTGCAGATAATTTAGAGACAATAAAGTTCACGGCTGCAGGTGGTAGAGGTTGCAGATTTGACCCTTCAACATATACCGAGGGCTTGACCTAGAAAGTTTATCCAGTGGTCAGATTGATCATGCAGAAGGGGAAGAGATGTTTGTTAACCGTTTGCCCAGAAATCTTTAATCTTTAGGCTATTGAAAAACATGGAAGGTTTTTATGGTAGTGGAGTATCTGCATGTGAGTTTCTTTTTTAAAGATTTATTTTATTTTATTTTAGAGAGAGAAGAGGGGGAAGAGAGAGAGAGAGAAACATCAATCTGTTCCATTTATTTATGCATTCATTGGTTGATTCTTGTCTGTGCCCTGACCGGGGATCAAACCTGCAACCCTGGCATACCAGGTTGATGCTCCCACTGATGTGCCCAGCCAGGGCAGAGCAGAGGTTTTATTTAGAAATAACTTGTAGGCTCTGTGGTGGACTGATTAGATAGGGCCATAATGGGCCCATATAACTAAATGAGAATCTGGTTTTTGTTCATGGGTTTGTTGTTAAGAGGCTTTATTTTTAGAGAGCAGTTTTAGGTTCACAGCCAAAGTGAGCAGAAATGACAGAGATTTCCTGTCTACTCCCTCCCCACACCTGCACCCATTATCAATGTCCTGTAGCGCAGTGTACCTCTGTTACCTTTGGTGAACCCGCGTTGACACATTGTTACCACTGCAAGTCCATAGTTTACACCAGGACTCCCTGGTGGTGTTGTATCTTCTGTGGGTTTGCACAAATGTGTGATGACATGGATCCAGTATTACATAGCATCACACCGAACATTTCCTCTGCGCTGAGCGTCCTCTGCGTTTCACCTGTCCATCCGTTCCTCTCCCCCAATCCCTGACCACCAGGACCCTTTACCATCTCCGCCGCCGTGCCTTTTCTGGAAGGTCACACAGCTGGAATCATGCAGTGCGTCCCCTCGGCTCCTCCAATTGGTTTCTTTCACTTGCTCATATGCATTTGTGTCCCCTTCCTGTTTTTAATCACTTGAATGATGGGTGCTTCTCAACACATGGGGGACAGAGAGTGAACAGACCTGAGCAAGTAATCCTCCCTCTCACAGACCCCCGGATTGAGTGGAGGGAGTCAATTAATACAGCAATTAGGGGAATAAAAACACACAAGTAATCCTCCCTCTCACAGACCCCCGGATTGAGTGGAGGGAGTCAATTAATACAGCAATTAGGGGAATAAAAACACACAAGTAATCCTCCCTCTCACAGACCCCCGGATTGAGTGGAGGGAGTCAATTAATACAGCAATTAGGGGAATAAAAACACACAAGTAATCCTCCCTCTCACAGACCCCCGGATTGAGTGGAGGGAGTCAATTAATACAGCAATTAGGGGAATAAAAACACACAAGTAATCCTCCCTCTCACAGACCCCCGGACTGAGTGGAGGGAGTCAATTAATACAGCAATTAGGGGAATAAAAACATACAAATAAATACAATAGGAACTAATGTAGCAAAACAAAACATGGTCAAGTGTCCAGAGAAGGACTGTTTGAATAGAGTGGCCGGGACGCTGTCTCTGGTGTGTGGACCGCTGAGCAGAGACCCGACCAAAGCTGGGGGGAAGCAAGTTGTGACTGTGTGTGTGTGTGTGTGTGTGTGTGTGTGTGTGTGTGTGTGTGTGAAGGACGTTCCATTCGAAGGGGTGCAGGCCAGGGACGCCCCTGATGCCACCGATGCCACCGTCACCGCCTCCCAGAACCCTCGGGAACCTTGCATCTTTTACAACATAGAAATGAGTCACACATTATCAGAGGGAGCTATATATATTGATATACTGAGTGCCCAGGATGTCCTGGTCTCTGTGCTCACCACCTGGCCTTTTGTCGTTTGTCCCCAGAGTCACATGAGAGACGTAGTATCATTATTCTCCTTCGCAGGAGAGGGACCGAGGCTCAGAGAATAGATAACTTGCCCAGGGTCACCCAGTGAGGGTGGAGCTGGAATGTGATTGGAACCCAGCTGGCTTCCAAGTCCTCACTCTTTGCTCCGCCATCTACACCACCCTCCGCCCGTGGCCCGGGGAGCGTGGGCCACCTGGCCTCCCACAGGGCAAGCTCGACTCTCTCTGCCCTGGAAAGGAGGAACCCAGGCTAGCTTTGTTTTTTTTTATTGCTGCTCACTGGACACGGGGTCTGCCACTTGCAGACAGAATCGTGAGGTCTATGTAAAGTCTTGCCTGAGACAAGTTGATGAAGTCAGATATATAACATGAAACTAAAGCACGAAACACCGATCTTTGTGACGGGCAGAGAAGACGTCTGTGCCAAGGCTGTGAGTGGCGACGCCGTCGCCAGGGCTGGCTCCTGGCTGCCGGAGCCCGGTCTGCTGATAGCCTTATGCACCTTGGCACAGGGCTCCAATGGAATTAAAACAGCAGCGTTCTAATTGCATAGAGAGGGCCTCTCTCTCTTTCTCCCTGTCTCCCCCTCCCCCTCTCCCAGTTCTTGGTAGGTAATAAAAGGAATGGTATAAAAATAACGACCAACTGCTCAGGAACACTGCTCTCCTCGCTGGTTGCCTTGTAATCCTGCGGGCGAAGGACTGACTGATCCCCTGGCTCTGTCCTAGTGAATGATCACTGCCTTCTTCTCCTCAGCAGCTCAACTAGCCACCCACATATCCTGGGTCTATCTAGTATCCAGGGTCTTGAGGAAATTGCTTCGAAGGACATTAGTCCGAATCTGGTTCAAGCAAGGGCTTGGACTCTGGAGCATTGTTCTCATTTCAAGCAGCGGTTAGAAAGGAAATGGTTAGACGAGGGAGTTTAGAACTCTCTGGTATAAATACCCCAGGTAGAGTACGGGGTCTGTGCGGGAGAGGAACAGGGACGTCACCCTGGGGGGCTGTGTAGGACGTGCCCCCCAGGATGCCGTGCTCCATCCTGTGGGCACCGGGGATCCTGAGAAGAGTTTTAAGCTGAGGAATGACATGAAAAGGTTTTAGATTTTTTTTTAAGGGATTGTTCTGTGGCAGGGAGGGCAAGGGCGAGGTGGGGCTATTGGTTTCGTCAGGCTGGGTATAAAGTCCACATTTAACTAATGCTTAGTCTCTAGTTCTCCTCCTGGCTCCATTGGACCGTGGTGACCAGAAGAGCTGATCACCGGATCACGGTCTTAGGGGAGCAGAAGCAGAAGAGGTTTCAAGCCGAGAAGAATTTAATTCATTTCAGTGTGTCCTTAGCTTTCTGAACTGTCATCGCACGTAGGAACAGTCCTGCCGCTCTCCGCAATCCGCCTGCTCCGTCCTGAGCCCACAGGGTTCCGTGGGGTCCTGTCCCTCCTGCTGCCTTCAGGAGAGAATCCACGGGGCGTGCTCAGATAGGGATGAAGGTCAAGTAGATGTCTTTAAAGCCACATTGCAAGTTTCTTCCTTTTTAAAAGCCTAATTAAATAATATAATGCCTTAAAAATATATACTGTCAAGACCATTTGAAGGAGAGATTCTACTTACTGAGTCCCGGCCCCTACATCAACGTCCTGAGACTTAAGTTCTTGTCGGTAGAAATGTATCAACAGCGAATGCCCATAGGACACACTATCTGTGTGCGGGGGCTTGTTTTCTGCTTGACCATGTATCCCGGAACATTTGGGAAACACTGCTGGCACTGAGTGTCCTCTCCTGTGTCTGGCTTCTGTCTGAGACCCCACCGTGTACCCCCCCCCCGTAGGCTTTTCAACTCCTGCTCAAGTACAAGACCCTTTGCGGCGGTCACACTTACCTTGAATTTCCCTCGGATTTCCGTCCTTATTTTATCAGCTCCTTCTTGAGCCCGCCTGCCCCGTGTGGAAGGAGCCCGCCTGCCCCGTGTGGAAGAGAGCCCGCCTGCCCCGTGTGGAAGGAGCCCGCCTGCCCCGTGTGGAAGAGAGCCCGCGTGCCCCGTGTGGAAGAGAGCCCGCCTGCCCCGTGTGGAAGACAGCCTGCCCCGTGTGGAAGGAGCCCGCCTGCCCCGTGTGGAAGAGAGCCCGCCTGCCCCGTGTGGAAGACAGCCTGCCCCGTGTGGAAGAGAGCCCGCCTGCCCCGTGTGGAAGACAGCCTGCCCCGTGTGGAAGAGAGCCCGCCTGCCCCGTGTGGAAGAGAGCCCGCCTGCCCCGTGTGGAAGAGAGCCCGCCTGCCCCGTGTGGAAGACAGCCTGCCCCGTGTGGAAGAGAGCCCGCCTGCCCCGTGTGGAAGAGAGCCCGCCCGCCCCGTGTGGAAGAGAGCCCGCGTGCCCCGGGTGGAAGAGAGCCCGCCTGCCCCGTGTGGAAGAGAGCCCGCCTGCCCCGTGTGGAAGAGAGCCCGCGTGCCCCGTGTGGAAGAGAGCCCGCGTGCCCCGTGTGGAAGAGAGCCCGCCTGCCCCGTGTGGAAGAGAGCCCGCGTGCCCCGTGTGGAAGAGAGCCCGCGTGCCCCGTGTGGAAGAGAGCCCGCCTGCCCCGTGTGGAAGAGAGCCCGCGTGCCCCGTGTGGAAGAGAGCCCGCGTGCCCCGTGTGGAAGAGAGCCCGCGTGCCCCGTGTGGAAGAGAGCCCGCCTGCCCCGTGTGGAAGAGAGCCCGCCTGCCCCGTGTGGAAGAGAGCCCGCGTGCCCGCCTGCCCCGTGTGGAAGAGAGCCCGCATGCCCCGTGTGGAAGAGAGCCCGCCTGCCCCGTGTGGAAGGAGCCCGCCTGCCCCGTGTGGAAGAGAGCCCGCCTGCCCCGTGTGGAAGAGAGCCCGCGTGCCCCGTGTGGAAGAGAGCCCGCCTGCCCCGTGTGGAAGAGAGCCCGCCTGCCCCGTGTGGAAGAGAGCCCGCGTGCCCCGTGTGGAAGAGAGCCCGCGTGCCCCGTGTGGAAGAGAGCCCGCCTGCCCCGTGTGGAAGGAGCCCGCCTGCCCCGTGTGGAAGAGAGCCCGCCTGCCCCGTGTGGAAGAGAGCCCGCGTGCCCCGTGTGGAAGAGAGCCCGCGTGCCCGCCTGCCCCGTGTGGAAGGAGCCTGCCTGCCCCGTGTGGAAGGAGCCTGCGTGCCCCGGGTGGAAGAGAGCCTGCGTGCTCTTGCTAGCCCTCTGGTGCCCTGGCCACCACGTCCCGGGTGTGGAATGGAATACTAGAAAAGGGGGAACAGGTCGCTGTGTACAGACCAGCCGCGGGGACAGCGGCCCGGCAGTTACCACTGCGTGCTCCGGGTTAACGCTGCCATGTGTACGGTATACTAGGAGCACTGTGATGGAGACTGCCCCCCGGGCTGTGGAGAAGCCGTGCGTAAGATTCCCGTGCCTTCCCCCCCCCTGTGGTGTTAGCTAGCTTTGAGGTGAAGACGCACCGATGTGGTATCTGCACCTTGTCATTCCGTGTGTCCCCTGTGACGCTTCGCCTCGAGACGTGGGGTTACACACGTACTTACTGGGGGAATCGCTGATGCTGGAGGCTCCTGGCTCTGCGTCCACCTCTCAGTCCAGGGGAAGGCCACTGTCCAGTCGTGATAGGCTGACCGCTTCCTTGTTCCCTGACCCTTCTCTCCCTCCTCCCTGCCAAGTCCCTGAGATGAGCAGGGGCACATCACCTCTCAGGGTGCCCAGCTGTCATATGAGCTGTTGCCTGAGCGCCCCGGGGTCTGTTCAGGTGGTCGCTCACCCCGAGCGCCTGGGAAGAATGCCTTCCTGTCTCCCCCTTCTGAGCCCTAAGTGTGACGGCTCTCTTGTCACCGTCATCATCTGCTACCCTATCGCCGGAACTTGGATGACTTTTTTGTTTTCCTCTGCTCTTCCTGACGTGGGGAAACTGTTCTCATTCTCAGTTAAAATAGGTTATTCGATTTATAGTGTTTCAATGCTGGCGGTTAACACCGGCAGAGTCCAAAGCAGGTTGTCATGGGACCCAGGAGAAATGAGGCCCCTGGCATGGGATTGGGCAAGTTTAAATCCTGAGTGTCAATTTCAGCAGCTTATTCAGAAAGGAAGTAAAGAAGGACTGACAGGAAGAGGAGAGAAAAAGCAGTCAAGGTGGGGTCACGATGCCATCGATCCGCTGGAAATGGCGTGTGAGTGAGATGTGCGGCCTTTCTTCCATCCGGGGGGATGAGTCATGAAAAACTAAAAGCTGATGAGTCAGAAGGTACAACAGTTATTCTTCTTGTTCTTATCTCCTTGACGCGTGTAAATAAATGTGTTAGCGGAATGGAAACCTTCCATTCCTGGGTGAGGAGAGCGGCGAGGGCTTGCGGATACAAAGCTCCGTGGAGCTCGGACACGTGCCAGGTGCTGTCCGTCCCCTCGGGAGGTCGCCGCACAAGAATTGATGCAGACGTTCATGAAAGTGTTCGATCCCCCAGAAAGGCCGCAGAAAGGCGTGGGGCATACCTGACATTTCTGACACCGAGGTTTACCGGCGGTGAAATATTTCGGAGGCTTTGCTTTTCCTGCATATGAACGCATGGCATAGTTTTCTCGACGGCTTGAAAATAAGTTGCAGAGTTCGAGACAGCCCAACCCCCGTATTTCATCGTGCTGCAGTGAGAAGAAGGGGTCCTCCGTGGGACACCGGTGGCACCATCGCAGTGAAGAGGATGGAACATGTTTCACCGCTCCATTCAGCGGCCCACAGTTATATTTCTCTGGTTGTTCAAGAAAGTTGCTTATAGTGATTTTTTTTTTTTAGACAGAATTCACAGTGTATGCACTTACTATTTTTTTCAAGAAAATTTAATAGACTTATTTTTTTAGGGTAGTTTCAGATTCACAGAGAAGTTCAGAAAAGGTACAGAGGTTTTCTGTATACCTTCCCCCCCGACATGCTTAGGCTCCCCTATGAACACCCCTCCCCAGAGGGGAGCGTTTGTGACAGCTGATGAACGTGCGTTGACGTGCTGTTATCACCCAGAGTGCACGGTTGACATTAGGTGTTGTTCATTCTGTGGGTTCAGACGAATGTCTGATGACGTGTGTCCACTGTCACAGTGTCATGCATGCATAGTTTCACTGCCCGAAACATGCCCCCTTTGCTCCACCTGTCCATCCGATCCTCTCACCGAACTCCTGACAAACACTGATCTTTTCACGGTCTCCCTGGCTTTGCCTTTTCCAGAGCGTCATGTCATACGGTATTCCATGGTTGGACTCACGCAGTGTGTGGCCTGTTCTAGCTGACATCATCTTTCACTTTGGATATATGCCTTTAAGTTTCCTCCAGGTCATTTGACGGTTTGGTAGCTGATTTCCTTTTAACACTGAATGTCCACTGGATGGACCCATTTGTCCATTCACCTCCTGGGCATCCTGGTTGCCTCCACTCCACGTTTTGGCAATAATGAACAAGGCTGCTATAAACATCCGTGTGCAGGTGTGTGTGTGTGGACACAAGTTTTCAACTCCTTTGGGTAAATACCAAGGAGCGTGATTGCTGGATGGACATCCTGGTTGCCTCCACTCCACGTTTTGGCAATAATGAACAAGGCTGCTATAAACATCCCTGTGCAGGTGTGTGTGTGTGGACACAAGTTTTCAACTCCTTTGGGTAAATACCAAGGAGCGTGATTGCTGGATCATATAATAAGAGCATGTTTAGTTTTGTAAGGAACCGCCGCACTGTCTTCCAAAGTCGCTGACCATTGTGCATCCCCACCCACCGTGACTGAGGGGTGACTGAGGGTTCCCATTGCTCCGTCCTTGCCGGCACCTGGTGTTGTCAGTGTCCTGGGTTTGGGGCCATTCTACCAGGCGTGTAGGGGTTCTGCATGGCTGTTTTAATTTGCATTTCCATGATGACATATAATGTGGTTTCATGTGTTTATTTGTCATATTTATATTATCTTTGGTGATTTCTCTGTTAAGGCCTTTGGACCATTTTTTAGTAGGGTTGTTGTTTTTTTATTGTTGAGTTCTAAGAATTTTTTGTATATTGTGGCTACCAATCCTTAATCAGATATGTCTTTTGCAAATGTTTTCTCCCAGTCTGTAAGTTGTGGTTTTGTTTTCTTGATTAGTGGCTTTTGCAAAGTAAGACGTTATTTATTTATTTATTATTATTATTTTTTCTGAAGTGAGAAGCAGGGAGGCAGAGAGACAGACTCCCGCATGTGCCCAACTGGGATCCACCTGGCAAGGCAAGCCCACCAGGGGGCGGTGCTCTGCCCATCTGGGCCATTGCTCTGTTGCAACCGGAGCCGTTCTAGTGCCTGAGGTGGAGGCCATGGTGCCATCCCCAGCGCCCGGGCCAACTTTGCTCCAATGGAGCCTTGGCTATGGGGAGGAAGAGAGAGACAGAGAGAAAGGAGAGGGGGAGGGGTGGAGAAGCAGATGGGTGCTTCTCCTGTGTGCCCTGGCTGTTAATCAAACCTGGGACTTCCACACGCCAGGCCGATGCTCTACCAGCCAGGGCAAGATGTTTTTAATTTTAATGAAGTCTGACTCCTCAGTTCTCTCTTTCATGGACCATGTCATTAGGTTGTATCTAAAAAGTCACGGCCAAACCCAAGGCCATCTAGGTTTTTCTCCTGTGTTATCTTCTAAGAGTTTTATGTATTACATTTAGGTCTGTGATCCATTTTGAGTTATTTTTTTCAACTTTATTAGGAATAATTGACAAATATAAGTATATGTACTTAAATGCACAGCACAGAGATATTTACATATGCAGCATGGATGATTTGATATACAGATACATTGTGGAATGATTACCAAGGTCAAGATAATTGATGTATCCATCAACTCACATAGTTAACTCCTGTATTTTGTGTGTGGATACATGTGGTGAGAACACTTAAGATCTATACTCAGAAACTTGGAAGTATATGATATCATAGTGTGAATGGTAGTCACCATTGCTGTGCGTTATTAGCTCCACAGCATGCATTCTCCTTATAACTTTGCTATAAGAAGCTTTGTTGTAAAGTTCCGTACCTTACTTCTGTGGGTTTACGTAGAGACTCTGGATGGCCAGGAGCCGCCATCGTGGCCATTCACATGCAGGTTCCCATTGGATTCGGGCAGACGGTAAAGAAATGGCGGAGTCGGAGGATGGTGGGCCATTCTGTTTATTGGTGCCTCACCAAGACAGGCAAGCCACAAGAGAATCCAGCTTACAGCCTGTCTCCCACACCCAAAGCGAGCAAACATATATATTATATTTACAAATTTATTTGTGTAAGCTGGCAAAGGTATTATAGCCTAAGGCTTAGTTTTAAGACTAAGCTTTTGCCCACACCCTTGACTGTTGCATGATAGGGGGTGGTGCCCTCTCATGAGGAATCCCATTGATGCCTCAGATAAGTGACTTTGTATCAGAGACTTTCTTATTTGTATATTGAATTAAAGGTTTTGATCTCTACACTATAAAATGGGGACAGACTGGGGGCTCTCAGTTCCTGCTATCACCATTGCAGGGGCCTCCCTGATCCCTTGCCCTCCACAGGAAGAGCAGGTTTTCTGCTTCTCCCTTGGCTTCTCTTGTGGCTTGCCTGTCTTGGTGAGACACCGATAAACAGAATGGCCACCCCCTCCGACTCCACCAATTCTTTACCGTCTGCCTGAATCCAATGGGAACCTGCATGTGAGCGGCCACGATGGCGGCTCCTGGCCATACAACTGCTGTAGTCAGCGAGATTCGGAGATCGGTATGGGGCCGCCCCCTGATGACTGTGGCTGCTCCGGCTCCCCGTGGCGGTCCTTTTAGGGGCTGTGGGCTGCATGCTTTTTACTCAAGAGGAAACCAGGAGTTCTGTGTGAGAAGCTGCCTGAGGGTGAAAGTTTCAGTATGAATTGCAGATTGAATGGCAGAGGAGCCCATGCTGGAGGAGAGCAGAGAAAGGCCACGTGGAGGAGAGGAGAAGCAGCAAAGATGACGGAGTGCCGAGGGAGAAGCCAGTTTGTGCAGAGTTTGTGAAGAGAGAAGGAGATGGGGAACAGAGGTGAACAAGGCTGGTGAGCTAGAAACCTTTGATTCTAGGAAACTCGAATAAATCAGTGGCTTTGGGAGCCCTGAATGGAAAGGAAAATGTTTTCCCACTGTGTGTATTTTTTGCCCACTGGGTGCAAGCTAGGATAATGATGATGACTCACCAGTTCTTGGCTCCTTTGTTTCATTACTGTCTGTCCGAATCAAATGCGAACCTGCATGGGCCCGGCGGCTGTGATGGTGGCTGTGGCTACTGGCTTTACAGACACCTAGTCCAGATGAATTTTGAGGGGTTTTATTAAAGGAGGAGATTTATTAAATATGCTGGCCGCATGTGACTAACAGGGCATTGCAGACCCAAATCGTGTGTCCCAAATACATCGCAGAGGCTGGTTATATACCCTTTGACCACATACAGCATGACATCATGACATAATTATTAACAAGTTTATAACATTTGTTTAGGGAATCCATAGAAACATTAAAACTTTTAAGGTAACACAATCAAAGACATTTACAAATCTTTCAGTGTCTATCACGGCTCCTTTGCCTAGAGCAGCGGTTCTCAACCTGTGGGTCGTGACCCCGGTGGGGTCTAACGACCAAAACATGGCTTTAGGCGACCCCTGTGTTTTGGTCGTTAGACCCCTGCTGGGGTCGTGACCCACAGGTTGAGAACCACTGGCCTAGAGGTATGTTACTCTCAGGATTCCAGGAAGAGAGGGAGAGCTAAAATCAGTGTAGGGTGGTGTAAATTCTGTCTCCCATTGAAAGAGAAAAGAAGTTCCTCAGACAACCTTTATTCTCTAGTTAAGACTAAATGACCCATTGTCCTTGTAGGTCAGGAAGCTTCTACATTCTTCTCCCTCCCCTCCCCGAGGAAAGGACGGGACAGAAAGCCTGACATTTCTTCCTAAAATATCAATATTAATTTTGCAGCTGTTTGGTACCTTCGCAGAGCTGTGCCCTTTGCTGGCCTCCAGCTCCCTGTCCCCCTTTCTCGGCTCTGTGTCTCGACTCTCTTTTCTCTTGTTGCACACAGAGCTCCAGTTGTCAAAAGTACGTTGAGTCTCGTTATGTGAGTTTATTTCTGGGTTTTATGTTTTGTTCCATTGATCCATTTGTCTATTTTTTCACCGAAACCACACTATCTGTAGCTCTCTAGTAAGTCTTGAAGTCAGGTAGGGTCAGTCCTCCAACTCTACTTTTCTTTAATATCATGTGGGCTAGTCTGAATGTTTTGTTTTTTTTTTGCCTGTTGTCCATATAAGCTTTAGGACCAGCTTGTAAATATCCATAAAAATAACTAACTAGGAGTTTGTATGGCATTGACTCTGTCGATCAAGTTGGGGAGAATTGACATCGTGACAATATCGAGTCTTCTTATCCACGAACATGGAGTATCTTGCCATTCAGTTAATTCTTTGATTTTTTTTTATCAGAGACGTGTAGTTTTCCTTATCTAGATCTTGTATATATTTGGTTAGATCTGTGCCTATGCGTTTCATTTTTTAGGTGTGTAAAGCCAGTAGCCACAGCCACCATCACAGCTGCCAGGCCATTGCAGGTTTGGATTTGATTCGGACAGATGGTAATGAAACAACGGAGCCAAGAACTGGTGGGCCATTAGCTTTAGTCCTAGCTTGCACCCGGCAGGCAAGATATACACAAAGTAGGAAAATACTTCCTTTTCCATTCAGGGCTCCCAAAGCCACTGACTTATCTGAGTTTCCTGGAATCGAAGGTTTTTACCTCACCAGCCTTATTCGCCTCTGTTCCCCATCTCCTCTCTCTGCACAAATTGGCTTCTTCTTCAGCACTCCACCATCTTGGCTGCTTCTCCTCTCCTCCATGTGACCTTTCTCTGCTCTCCTCTCTAATGCTAATCTCAGGAACCGAGAGAGAGCAAGCTCCCGGTCTGCCCCATTTTATAGTGTAGAAATCAAAACCTTTAATCCAATATACAAACAAGGAAGTCTCTGATACAAAGTCATTTAGGGTGGGAAAGGTTTAGTCTTAAAACTAAGCCTTAGGGTATAATGACCCTGCCTGCTTACAGCCTGTCCCCCACACCCAATGCAAACTATAAGTGAGCAAACATATATATCATATTTACTAACTTATTTGACCAACAAGGTGCTAACTGTTTTATGGAAAATGAACTAGTTGTGTGGTAGGCAGAGATGAATGGCGTGTTTGACATTCAGTTGCTGGATGACAGTCTAAGTTTGAAATAAGGAAAGTGTTGTAAGGGTAACAGAATCCAAGTTGAGGTCCCCTAGGACACACAGATGTGTGCTAAAAATAGCCCCCTGGGCTGTTTTGGATAAAGAGTATAAAGACTATGTAAGCCTGGCTATTGAAAAAGAAAAATCACACACACACACACACACACACACACACACACACACGCACGCATGCACATACTCTCTCTCTCTCTGTCTCTCTCTCTCTCTCACACACACACATGCATGCATGCAAATACTCTCTCTCTCTCTCTCACACACACATGCATGCACATTCTCTCTCTCTCACACACACACACACATGCATGCATGCACATACTCTCTCTCTCTCTCTCACACACACATGCATGCACATACTCTCTCTCTCTCTCACACACACATGCGTGCACATTCTCTCTCTCTCTCACACACACACACATGCATGCATGCACATACTCTCTCTCTCTCACACACACATGTGTGCACATTCTCTCTCTCACACACACACACACACATGCATGCACATACTCTCTCTCTCTCACACACACACATGCATGCACATTCTCTCTCTCACACACACACATGCATGCACATTCTCTCTCTCTCTCTCTCACACACACACACATGCATGCATGCTCATACTCTCTCTCTCACACACACACATGCGTGCACATTCTCTCTCTCTCTCACACACACACACATGCATGCATGCACATACTCTCTCTCTCTCACACACACACATGCATGCACATTCTCTCTCTCACACACACACATGCATGCACATACTCTCTCTCTCTCTCTCTCTCTCTCTCTCTCTCTCTCACACACACACACACACACACACACACGCACACACAAGCTAGTGAAAGAATTTGGTTCCAATTCAAAGACAGTGCCTCTCTCACTGGGTACTAGCAAGCTGTGGCACGTGGTTTGCCTCTGAAGTTTGCAGAGCTACGTGACGTGACCTAGCCCAGGCTCTCAAATTTCTCTTCCCAATCCTCCACCCAGAATAACTGACTATTTGAGAAGATAGGCCAGTTTTCTTATAAAGGTCCCCACATGCTGGTGTTTTATGGTTGATATCTCATAATGCCCCTTACCTCAATTCTCTGCCCCCTTTTTTTTCAGAAACAGTAAAAAGCTCGGTCTGAGGTGATGGTGTCCAATAGCACTTTCGGTGATAATGAAAATGATCTCTATCCATTGTCCAATATGGTCACCGTCCGTCACATGTGGTTACTGAGCCCTTGAATTGCAGCTAGTACCACGAAAGGAACAGGCTTTCCCTTTAAGGTAATTAGTTTCAATGGAAGGAATCACCCGTGTCTCATGGCTCGTGATACTGCACCACACAGACCCCGGGGACTTGGATCAATTCAGCCTCAGCGTTTCAGCGAGAATATTTCTGGGCTGTTTTAAATTTGGTGTGTAGCTTTGGAAAGGTTTTGGTTCCGTTGACCCTCCGGTGAACATGAGGGTTAAATGGATCAACGTCTTCTGCAGATTCATAGCAGAGGCCCAACAGGGCCGCCTGAGGAGTATTTGGGGAAGGCAAGGATTACACAGAAGCTGAACCACCGAGGACTTATTCAGAGCTTGCCCTTTTTGAGCGGGGAGACGCATTATTGGAAAACAAGTAGGAGGAGTGCTTTGTCACCGTCTTGAGTCCTGGGACCCACTTCCCTCTCCCCACTTTGTCACACCTCCTTAAGACATATGTCCTTGTGATAATAGGCAGCGTCTCGCTGGTGACACAATCCCCTGTTCCTGAGTCACCAAAGCCAGGCGCGTATAAATTTGCCACACCGTCTCCTTCAAGAAAGAAACACATTCATCCGCCGCGATGAATGTAGACATGCTCTCTCATCTCCTGAACGAGACACACACTAGACAGAACGACACCCCAGCCCTGAGTCTAGAGAGCGAGGAGCTTTATACACAGAAGGAGGCCTTATAAACCCGTGTAGTTACTGTAAGGTATTTTTCCCCGCCGAGAAGGAAGAAACAGGTCTCGGAGCCACAAAGTGTACAATAACAAAAGGCTTTATTGAGTACGGAGCGCGCATCCCGCCTGGCAAGGTTCCCTGGCCCCGAGGTAAGATGGAGGCCAGGGAAGTTGCACGGATTAAACTGCGTGGAAGATATTTAAAGGGGTCCCTCTAGGGAAGTTGAGCCAATATGACGTGGTGAAATCCCACTGGCTGGTAGACGGTCGCTTTTTTCCAAACGGTTCCTGTGAAGCCTCTTTTGGCGCGCTTGGCTGTGGGCGGTCCCAGCCAAAGTTCGCGGGTCTGGGCTCCCCACGTGACCATCCCCCATTATCCACCGGCCTTACAGTTACTTTGGCAGAGATGTATTGGTTGGCATCCCCTCTCATCCTGTAAGACACAATGTCACCATTTTTTATTTCTGATTTTTAATTCAGTTGCTGAGTCATTAATTTCTCGAGCGAACACTGGTGAGCTGGGAACTGATTGGAGATCTCTTACATATACGGCTTCTAATTATTCGTGCACCCGTTCTTAATCTCTGTGCTGCCTGTTTCACACCATGCAGGCCTTTTTCTGGCCAGAGAAACCTCACCTCGTCCAGTGGGTCTTTGGGGACCTGAGGTCCGCCCGGGACTCACCTGCTCGTCTGCCGACCACACTGTCCCTTCCTGTGCGTTCGTTCTGACTCGCAGGCCTTCCCTCGTGTCACCTCAGGCCCGCCGCACGCTCAGCCTGACACTGACCTGCTTCTCTCTCCTGACCGAGATTCCGACCCACTCTCTGTAACTGGGTCACAGCGCAGCTGTCTTGCTCGCCACGGCCGGTCACGGTTTCGGCGCCAGAACACACGTGTCGGGAGCATGGGCCCGTCTCCTCGACTCGTAGGGGCTTGACTCCCACGAGCCCGGCGCACAGAGGGCTGAGCAGGAGGCCAGGGGCCTGGCCGTCCCAGGGGGGAGGAGGCGGCTGGCTGTTCGCAGAACTGGGCCTCTGCAGCGTCTGCTGGCCGCGTGCGGCTTCAGCAGGGGGGCCAGTGGCACAGGGCTCAGAGTGAAATGGAGGTTTCGTCTGGGGGTGGTTAGGACGGAACCAGCAGCAGGAAAGAGGAGTTCAGAAGGCAGTGTGGGACCGAGGGAAAGAGCAGGTCTCTGTGGACTTGGACGGCCCTGAGTTCCTCTTGTGACCCTGTCCCTCACCTTGCCGTCCTATGACGGAGTCATGACCTGTGTCGCCCCTCAGCGCATCTGTGAACCGGGGCTGGGATGGTCCCCTCCTGGGAAGGCGAAGATCCCGTGAGGTGCGGTCTGAGGGATCTCCGTGGGGGGCCAGGCTCAGAGTCCCCGCCTCCCCAACACCCCCGGGAAGGGCAGGGGTCATGAAGGGTGATGGGCAGGCCACGTCGGGTGTGCGCCTGTGACCTAGACGGCTCCGGTGTGCGCTGCCTCCCGTCCCCCCACGCGGCGTCCCGACGTGCGCTGCCTGGTGCCGGGCCAGCCCGCCTTGGCCCCGCGCCCCGCCCCTCCCAGCGTTCAACCTGACAGTCTGTCTCCGGCATCCACAGACTCTAATTTTCTTAATTGCATAATGGCCCTCCAGCCTATGATCCCAGCTTGTTGCTGTTCCCTCCTTAATTGTTCTTTAAACATTGAGAACAGAGATGGTCCCCCCACCCCCAACTTCGGAATGGATTCTGCGCTTGCTAAAATAGTATTACCATACGGCCAGGGGATTCTAACAGATGCTTCTAAAGCCAAGGTGAAGGCAGGAGACGGTGTCTGTCCCTCTAACCGCCCGCCCAGGGCCTGTCCTGTGCACTGAGGTCTCAGCACTGCGGTGTCTGTCCCTCTAACCGCCGGCCCAGCGCCTGCCCTGGGGTGCACTGAGGTCCCAGCACTGCGGTGTCTGTCCCTCTAACCGCCCTGCCAGGGCCTGCCCTGTGCACTGAGGTCTCAGCACTGCGGTGTCTGTGCACTGAGGTCTCAGCACTATGGTGTCTGTGCACTGAGGTCTCAGCACTATGGTGTCTGTGCACTGAGGTCTCAGCACTATGGTGTCTGTGCACTGAGGTCTCAGCACTATGGTGTCTGTGCACTGAGGTCTCAGCACTATGGTGTCTGTGCACTGAGGTCCCAGCACTATGGTGTCTGTGCACTGAGGTCTCAGCACTGCGGTGTCTGTGCACTGAGGTCTCAGCACTAAGTGTCTGTGCACTGAGGTCTCAGCACTATGGTGTCTGTGCACTGAGGTCCCAGCACTATGGTGTCTGTGCACTGAGGTCTCAGCACTGCGGTGTCTGTGCACTGAGGTCTCAGCACTGCGGTGTCTGTGCACTGAGGTCTCAGCACTATGGTGTCTGTGCACTGAGGTCTCAGCACTATGGTGTCTGTGCACTGAGGTCTCAGCACTATGGTGTCTGTGCACTGAGGTCTCAGCACTGCGGTGTCTGTGCACTGAGGTCTCAGCACTGCGGTGTCTGTGCACTGAGGTCCCAGCACTATGGTGTCTGTGCACTGAGGTCTCAGCACTATGGTGTCTGTGCACTGAGGTCTCAGCACTATGGTGTCTGTGCACTGAGGTCTCAGCACTGCGGTGTCTGTGCACTGAGGTCTCAGCACTGCGGTGTCTGTGCACTGAGGTCTCAGCACTATGGTGTCTGTGCACTGAGGTCTCAGCACTATGGTGTCTGTGCACTGAGGTCTCAGCACTGCGGTGTCTGTGCACTGAGGTCTCAGCACTAAGTGTCTGTGCACTGAGGTCTCAGCACTATGGTGTCTGTGCACTGAGGTCTCAGCACTATGGTGTCTGTGCACTGAGGTCTCAGCACTATGGTGTCTGTGCACTGAGGTCTCAGCACTATGGTGTCTGTGCACTGAGGTCTCAGCACTAAGTGTCTGTGCACTGAGGTCTCAGCACTATGGTGTCTGTGCACTGAGGTCTCAGCACTATGGTGTCTGTGCACTGAGGTCTCAGCACTGCGGTGTCTGTGCACTGAGGTCTCAGCACTATGGTGTCTGTGCACTGAGGTCCCAGCACTATGGTGTCTGTGCACTGAGGTCTCAGCACTATGGCGTCTGTGCACTGAGGTCTCAGCACTATGGTGTCTGTGCACTGAGGTCTCAGCACTATGGTGTCTGTGCACTGAGGTCCCAGCACTGCGGTGTCTGTGCACTGAGGTCTCAGCACTATGGTGTCTGTGCACTGAGGTCTCAGCACTGCGGTGTCTGTGCACTGAGGTCTCAGCACTGCGGTGTCTGTGCACTGAGGTCTCAGCACTATGGTGTCTGTGCACTGAGGTCTCAGCACTATGGTGTCTGTGCACTGAGGTCTCAGCACTGCGGTGTCTGTGCACTGAGGTCTCAGCACTGCGGTGTCTGTGCACTGAGGTCTCAGCACTATGGTGTCTGTGCACTGAGGTCTCAGCACTATGGTGTCTGTGCACTGAGGTCTCAGCACTAAGTGTCTGTGCACTGAGGTCTCAGCACTATGGTGTCTGTGCACTGAGGTCTCAGCACTATGGTGTCTGTGCACTGAGGTCTCAGCACTGCGGTGTCTGTGCACTGAGGTCTCAGCACTATGGTGTCTGTGCACTGAGGTCTCAGCACTGCAGTGTCTGTGCACTGAGGTCTCAGCACTATGGTGTCTGTGCACTGAGGTCTCAGCACTATGGTGTCTGTGCACTGAGGTCTCAGCACTGCGGTGTCTGTGCACTGAGGTCTCAGCACTATGGTGTCTGTGCACTGAGGTCTCAGCACTATGGTGTCTGTGCACTGAGGTCTCAGCACTATGGTGTCTGTGCACTGAGGTCCCAGCACTGCGGTGTCTGTGCACTGAGTTCTCAGCACTGCGGTGTCTGTGCACTGAGTTCTCAGCACTGCGGTGTCTGTGCACTGAGGTCTCAGCACTGCGGTGTCTGTGCACTGAGGTCTCAGCACTATGGTGTCTGTGCACTGAGGTCTCAGCACTAAGTGTCTGTGCACTGAGGTCTCAGCACTATGGTGTCTGTGCACTGAGGTCTCAGCACTATGGTGTCTGTGCACTGAGGTCTCAGCACTGCGGTGTCTGTGCACTGAGGTCCCAGCACTATGGTGTCTGTGCACTGAGGTCTCAGCACTATGGTGTCTGTGCACTGAGTTCTCAGCACTATGGTGTCTGTGCACTGAGTTCTCAGCACTGCGGTGTCTGTGCACTGAGGTCTCAGCACTATGGTGTCTGTGCACTGAGGTCTCAGCACTACGGTGTCTGTGCACTGAGGTCTCAGCACTGCGGTGTCTGTGCACTGAGGTCTCAGCACTATGGTGTCTGTGCACTGAGGTCTCAGCACTAAGTGTCTGTTCACTGAGGTCTCAGCACGATGGTGTCTGTGCACTGAGGTCTCAGCACTATGGTGTCTGTGCACTGAGGTCTCAGCACTGCGGTGTCTGTGCACTGAGGTCCCAGCACTATGGTGTCTGTGCACTGAGGTCTCAGCACTATGGTGTCTGTGCACTGAGGTCTCAGCACTATGGTGTCTGTGCACTGAGGTCTCAGCACTGCGGTGTCTGTGCACTGAGGTCTCAGCACTATGGTGTCTGTGCACTGAGGTCTCAGCACTATGGTGTCTGTGCACTGAGGTCTCAGCACTGCGGTGTCTGTGCACTGAGGTCTCAGCACTGCGGTGTCTGTGCACTGAGGTCTCAGCACTATGGTGTCTGTGCACTGAGGTCTCAGCACTATGGTGTCTGTGCACTGAGGTCTCAGCACTATGGTGTCTGTGCACTGAGGTCTCAGCACTATGGTGTCTGTGCACTGAGGTCTCAGCACTATGGTGTCTGTGCACTGAGGTCTCAGCACTATGGTGTCTGTGCACTGAGGTCTCAGCTCTGTGGTGTCTGTGCACTGAGGTCTCAGCACTATGGTGTCTGTGCACTGAGGTCTCAGCACTATGGTGTCTGTGCACTGAGGTCTCAGCACTGCGGTGTCTGTGCACTGAGGTCTCAGCACTATGGTGTCTGTGCACTGAGGTCTCAGCACTATGGTGTCTGTGCACTGAGGTCTCAGCACTATGGTGTCTGTGCACTGAGGTCTCAGCACTGCGGTGTCTGTGCACTGAGGTCTCAGCACTATGGTGTCTGTGCACTGAGGTCTCAGCACTATGGTGTCTGTGCACTGAGGTCTCAGCACTATGGTGTCTGTGCACTGAGGTCTCAGCACTATGGTGTCTGTGCACTGAGGTCTCAGCACTATGGTGTCTGTGCACTGAGGTCTCAGCACTGCGGTGTCTGTGCACTGAGGTCTCAGCACTATGGTGTCTGTGCACTGAGGTCCCAGCACTATGGTGTCTGTGCACTGAGGTCTCAGCACTATGGTGTCTGTGCACTGAGGTCTCAGCACTGCGGTGTCTGTGCACTGAGGTCTCAGCACTATGGTGTCTGTGCACTGAGGTCTCAGCACTGCGGTGTCTGTGCACTGAGGTCTCAGCACTATGGTGTCTGTGCACTGAGGTCTCAGCACTATGGTGTCTGTGCACTGAGGTCTCAGCACTGCGGTGTCTGTGCACTGAGGTCCCAGCACTATGGTGTCTGTGCACTGAGGTCCCAGCACTGCGGTGTCTGTGCACTGAGGTCTCAGCACTATGGTGTCTGTGCACTGAGGTCTCAGCACTATGGTGTCTGTGCACTGAGGTCTCAGCACTAAGTGTCTGTGCACTGAGGTCCCAGCACTATGGTGTCTGTGCACTGAGGTCCCAGCACTGCGGTGTCTGTGCACTGAGGTCTCAGCACTATGGTGTCTGTGCACTGAGGTCTCAGCACTATGGTGTCTGTGCACTGAGGTCCCAGCACTATGGTGTCTGTGCACTGAGGTCTCAGCACTATGGTGTCTGTGCACTGAGGTCTCAGCACTAAGTGTCTGTGCACTGAGGTCTCAGCACTATGGTGTCTGTGCACTGAGGTCTCAGCACTATGGTGTCTGTGCACTGAGGTCTCAGCACTGCGGTGTCTGTGCACTGAGGTCCCAGCACTATGGTGTCTGTGCACTGAGGTCTCAGCACTATGCTGTCTGTGCACTGAGGTCTCAGCACTATGGTGTCTGTGCACTGAGGTCTCAGCACTATGGTGTCTGTGCACTGAGGTCTCAGCACTATGGTGTCTGTGCACTGAGGTCTCAGCAATATGGTGTCTGTGCACTGAGGTCTCAGCACTAAGTGTCTGTGCACTGAGGTCTCAGCACTATGGTGTCTGTGCACTGAGGTCTCAGCACTATGGTGTCTGTGCACTGAGGTCTCAGCACTGCGGTGTCTGTGCACTGAGGTCCCAGCACTATGGTGTCTGTGCACTGAGGTCTCAGCACTATGGTGTCTGTGCACTGAGGTCCCAGCACTATGGTGTCTGTGCACTGAGGTCTCAGCACTATGGTGTCTGTGCACTGAGGTCCCAGCACTGCGGTGTCTGTGCACTGAGGTCTCAGCACTATGGTGTCTGTGCACTGAGGTCTCAGCACTATGGTGTCTGTGCACTGAGGTCTCAGCACTATGGTGTCTGTGCACTGAGGTCCCAGCACTATGGTGTCTGTGCACTGAGGTCTCAGCACTATGGTGTCTGTGCACTGAGGTCCCAGCACTGCGGTGTCTGTGCACTGAGGTCTCAGCACTATGGTGTCTGTGCACTGAGGTCTCAGCACTATGGTGTCTGTGCACTGAGGTCTCAGCACTGCGGTGTCTGTGCACTGAGGTCCCAGCACTATGGTGTCTGTGCACTGAGGTCCCAGCACTATGGTGTCTGTGCACTGAGGTCTCAGCACTATGGTGTCTGTGCACTGAGGTCTCAGCACTATGGTGTCTGTGCACTGAGGTCCCAGCACTATGGTGTCTGTGCACTGAGGTCTCAGCACTATGGTGTCTGTGCACTGAGGTCTCAGCACTGCGGTGTCTGTGCACTGAGGTCTCAGCACTAAGTGTCTGTGCACTGAGGTCTCAGCACTATGGTGTCTGTGCACTGAGGTCTCAGCACTATGGTGTCTGTGCACTGAGGTCTCAGCACTATGGTGTCTGTGCACTGAGGTCTCAGCACTATGGTGTCTGTGCACTGAGGTCTCAGCACTATGGTGTCTGTGCACTGAGGTCTCAGCACTGCGGTGTCTGTGCACTGAGGTCTCAGCACTATGGTGTCTGTGCACTGAGGTCCCAGCACTATGGTGTCTGTGCACTGAGGTCTCAGCACTATGGTGTCTGTGCACTGAGGTCTCAGCACTATGGTGTCTGTGCACTGAGGTCTCAGCACTATGGTGTCTGTGCACTGAGGTCCCAGCACTGCGGTGTCTGTGCACTGAGGTCTCAGCACTATGGTGTCTGTGCACTGAGGTCTCAGCACTGCGGTGTCTGTGCACTGAGGTCTCAGCACTATGGTGTCTGTGCACTGAGGTCTCAGCACTATGGTGTCTGTGCACTGAGGTCTCAGCACTATGGTGTCTGTGCACTGAGGTCTCAGCACTGCGGTGTCTGTGCACTGAGGTCTCAGCACTATGGTGTCTGTGCACTGAGGTCTCAGCACTGCGGTGTCTGTGCACTGAGGTCTCAGCACTATGGTGTCTGTGCACTGAGGTCTCAGCACTATGGTGTCTGTGCACTGAGGTCTCAGCACTATGGTGTCTGTGCACTGAGGTCTCAGCACTAAGTGTCTGTGCACTGAGGTCTCAGCACTATGGTGTCTGTGCACTGAGGTCTCAGCACTATGGTGTCTGTGCACTGAGGTCTCAGCACTGCGGTGTCTGTGCACTGAGGTCTCAGCACTATGGTGTCTGTGCACTGAGGTCTCAGCACTGCAGTGTCTGTGCACTGAGGTCTCAGCACTATGGTGTCTGTGCACTGAGGTCTCAGCACTATGGTGTCTGTGCACTGAGGTCTCAGCACTGCGGTGTCTGTGCACTGAGGTCCCAGCACTATGGTGTCTGTGCACTGAGGTCTCAGCACTATGGTGTCTGTGCACTGAGGTCTCAGCACTATGGTGTCTGTGCACTGAGGTCCCAGCACTGCGGTGTCTGTGCACTGAGGTCTCAGCACTATGGTGTCTGTGCACTGAGGTCTCAGCACTGCGGTGTCTGTGCACTGAGGTCTCAGCACTGCGGTGTCTGTGCACTGAGGTCTCAGCACTATGGTGTCTGTGCACTGAGGTCTCAGCACTAAGTGTCTGTGCACTGAGGTCTCAGCACTATGGTGTCTGTGCACTGAGGTCTCAGCACTATGGTGTCTGTGCACTGAGGTCTCAGCACTGCGGTGTCTGTGCACTGAGGTCCCAGCACTATGGTGTCTGTGCACTGAGGTCTCAGCACTATGGTGTCTGTGCACTGAGGTCTCAGCACTATGGTGTCTGTGCACTGAGGTCTCAGCACTGCGGTGTCTGTGCACTGAGGTCTCAGCACTATGGTGTCTGTGCACTGAGGTCTCAGCACTATGGTGTCTGTGCACTGAGGTCTCAGCACTGCGGTGTCTGTGCACTGAGGTCTCAGCACTATGGTGTCTGTGCACTGAGGTCTCAGCACTAAGTGTCTGTGCACTGAGGTCTCAGCACTATGGTGTCTGTGCACTGAGGTCTCAGCACTATGGTGTCTGTGCACTGAGGTCTCAGCACTGCGGTGTCTGTGCACTGAGGTCCCAGCACTATGGTGTCTGTGCACTGAGGTCTCAGCACTATGGTGTCTGTGCACTGAGGTCTCAGCACTATGGTGTCTGTGCACTGAGGTCTCAGCACTGCGGTGTCTGTGCACTGAGGTCTCAGCACTATGGTGTCTGTGCACTGAGGTCTCAGCACTATGGTGTCTGTGCACTGAGGTCTCAGCACTGCGGTGTCTGTGCACTGAGGTCCCAGCACTATGGTGTCTGTGCACTGAGGTCTCAGCACTATGGTGTCTGTGCACTGAGGTCTCAGCACTATGGTGTCTGTGCACTGAGGTCTCAGCACTGCGGTGTCTGTGCACTGAGGTCTCAGCACTATGGTGTCTGTGCACTGAGGTCTCAGCACTATGGTGTCTGTGCACTGAGGTCTCAGCACTATGGTGTCTGTGCACTGAGGTCTCAGCACTGCGGTGTCTGTGCACTGAGGTCTCAGCACTATGGTGTCTGTGCACTGAGGTCTCAGCACTATGGTGTCTGTGCACTGAGGTCTCAGCACTATGGTGTCTGTGCACTGAGGTCTCAGCACTATGGTGTCTGTGCACTGAGGTCTCAGCACTATGGTGTCTGTGCACTGAGGTCTCAGCACTATGGTGTCTGTGCACTGAGGTCTCAGCACTGCGGTGTCTGTGCACTGAGGTCTCAGCACTATGGTGTCTGTGCACTGAGGTCTCAGCACTATGGTGTCTGTGCACTGAGGTCTCAGCACTGCGGTGTCTGTGCACTGAGGTCTCAGCACTATGGTGTCTGTGCACTGAGGTCTCAGCACTATGGTGTCTGTGCACTGAGGTCTCAGCACTATGGTGTCTGTGCACTGAGGTCTCAGCACTGCGGTGTCTGTGCACTGAGGTCTCAGCACTATGGTGTCTGTGCACTGAGGTCTCAGCACTATGGTGTCTGTGCACTGAGGTCTCAGCACTATGGTGTCTGTGCACTGAGGTCTCAGCACTATGGTGTCTGTGCACTGAGGTCTCAGCACTATGGTGTCTGTGCACTGAGGTCTCAGCACTGCGGTGTCTGTGCACTGAGGTCTCAGCACTATGGTGTCTGTGCACTGAGGTCCCAGCACTATGGTGTCTGTGCACTGAGGTCTCAGCACTATGGTGTCTGTGCACTGAGGTCTCAGCACTGCGGTGTCTGTGCACTGAGGTCTCAGCACTATGGTGTCTGTGCACTGAGGTCTCAGCACTGCGGTGTCTGTGCACTGAGGTCTCAGCACTATGGTGTCTGTGCACTGAGGTCTCAGCACTGTGGTGTCTGTGCACTGAGTTCTCAGCACTGCGGTGTCTGTGCACTGAGGTCCCAGCACTGCGGTGTCTGTGCACTGAGGTCCCAGCACTGCGGTGTCTGTGCACTGAGGTCTCAGCACTATGGTGTCTGTGCACTGAGGTCTCAGCACTATGGTGTCTGTGCACTGAGGTCTCAGCACTAAGTGTCTGTGCACTGAGGTCCCAGCACTATGGTGTCTGTGCACTGAGGTCCCAGCACTGCGGTGTCTGTGCACTGAGGTCTCAGCACTATGGTGTCTGTGCACTGAGGTCTCAGCACTATGGTGTCTGTGCACTGAGGTCCCAGCACTATGGTGTCTGTGCACTGAGGTCTCAGCACTATGGTGTCTGTGCACTGAGGTCTCAGCACTAAGTGTCTGTGCACTGAGGTCTCAGCACTATGGTGTCTGTGCACTGAGGTCTCAGCACTATGGTGTCTGTGCACTGAGGTCTCAGCACTGCGGTGTCTGTGCACTGAGGTCCCAGCACTATGGTGTCTGTGCACTGAGGTCTCAGCACTATGCTGTCTGTGCACTGAGGTCTCAGCACTATGGTGTCTGTGCACTGAGGTCTCAGCACTATGGTGTCTGTGCACTGAGGTCTCAGCACTATGGTGTCTGTGCACTGAGGTCTCAGCACTATGGTGTCTGTGCACTGAGGTCTCAGCACTAAGTGTCTGTGCACTGAGGTCTCAGCACTATGGTGTCTGTGCACTGAGGTCTCAGCACTGCGGTGTCTGTGCACTGAGGTCCCAGCACTATGGTGTCTGTGCACTGAGGTCTCAGCACTATGGTGTCTGTGCACTGAGGTCCCAGCACTATGGTGTCTGTGCACTGAGGTCTCAGCACTATGGTGTCTGTGCACTGAGGTCCCAGCACTGCGGTGTCTGTGCACTGAGGTCTCAGCACTATGGTGTCTGTGCACTGAGGTCTCAGCACTATGGTGTCTGTGCACTGAGGTCTCAGCACTATGGTGTCTGTGCACTGAGGTCCCAGCACTATGGTGTCTGTGCACTGAGGTCTCAGCACTATGGTGTCTGTGCACTGAGGTCCCAGCACTGCGGTGTCTGTGCACTGAGGTCTCAGCACTATGGTGTCTGTGCACTGAGGTCTCAGCACTATGGTGTCTGTGCACTGAGGTCTCAGCACTGCGGTGTCTGTGCACTGAGGTCCCAGCACTATGGTGTCTGTGCACTGAGGTCCCAGCACTATGGTGTCTGTGCACTGAGGTCTCAGCACTATGGTGTCTGTGCACTGAGGTCTCAGCACTATGGTGTCTGTGCACTGAGGTCCCAGCACTATGGTGTCTGTGCACTGAGGTCTCAGCACTATGGTGTCTGTGCACTGAGGTCTCAGCACTGCGGTGTCTGTGCACTGAGGTCTCAGCACTATGGTGTCTGTGCACTGAGGTCTCAGCACTATGGTGTCTGTGCACTGAGGTCTCAGCACTGCGGTGTCTGTGCACTGAGGTCTCAGCACTATGGTGTCTGTGCACTGAGGTCTCAGCACTGCGGTGTCTGTGCACTGAGGTCTCAGCACTATGGTGTCTGTGCACTGAGGTCTCAGCACTATGGTGTCTGTGCACTGAGGTCTCAGCACTATGGTGTCTGTGCACTGAGGTCTCAGCACTGCGGTGTCTGTGCACTGAGGTCTCAGCACTATGGTGTCTGTGCACTGAGGTCTCAGCACTGCGGTGTCTGTGCACTGAGGTCCCAGCACTATGGTGTCTGTGCACTGAGGTCTCAGCACTATGGTGTCTGTGCACTGAGGTCTCAGCACTATGGTGTCTGTGCACTGAGGTCTCAGCACTGCGGTGTCTGTGCACTGAGGTCTCAGCACTATGGTGTCTGTGCACTGAGGTCTCAGCACTACGGTGTCTGTGCACTGAGGTCTCAGCACTATGGTGTCTGTGCACTGAGGTCTCAGCACTATGGTGTCTGTGCACTGAGGTCTCAGCACTATGGTGTCTGTGCACTGAGGTCTCAGCACTGCGGTGTCTGTGCACTGAGGTCTCAGCACTATGGTGTCTGTGCACTGAGGTCCCAGCACTGCGGTGTCTGTGCACTGAGGTCTCAGCACTGCGGTGTCTGTGCACTGAGGTCTCAGCACTGCGGTGTCTGTGCACTGAGGTCTCAGCACTGCGGTGTCTGTGCACTGAGGTCTCAGCACTGCGGTGTCTGTGCACTGAGGTCCCAGCACTATGGTGTCTGTGCACTGAGGTCTCAGCACTATGGTGTCTGTGCACTGAGGTCTCAGCACTATGGTGTCTGTGCACTGAGGTCTCAGCACTATGGTGTCTGTGCACTGAGGTCTCAGCACTATGGTGTCTGTGCACTGAGGTCTCAGCACTGCGGTGTCTGTGCACTGAGGTCTCAGCACTGCGGTGTCTGTGCACTGAGGTCTCAGCACTGCGGTGTCTGTGCACTGAGGTCTCAGCACTATGGTGTCTGTGCACTGAGGTCCCAGCACTATGGTGTCTGTGCACTGAGGTCTCAGCACTATGGTGTCTGTGCACTGAGGTCTCAGCACTGCGGTGTCTGTGCACTGAGGTCTCAGCACTGCGGTGTCTGTGCACTGAGGTCTCAGCACTACGGTGTCTGTCCCTCTAACCGCCTCGCCCAGGGGTGCACTGAGGTCTCAGCACTTAAATGCGAAGTTGCAGAGTGTTTGGACGCATTTGCTGTGACACTTGTTTTCCCAGCGTCTGGGCAGCCGGCCCACTGCCATCAGCCCCAAGGATCGGTTGGGATGATGGCAGAACACCCTGAGAGCCTTCCGCTCTGGTTTTTTCCATCTCAGACCCGCACTGCAGCCTGGGGAGCCTGCCTCCCTCCCCTCCTGTCTCAGCGCACCCCCTCACCCTGACTCCAAGCCTCGCTCTCCTGGTACTTAGAGGGCCCTGGAAGAGGCCCGAGGGTGCAGAGATGCCCGTGGGACTCTTGCTCCGAGGGGCCAAGGCTGTCCTTCCTGTCCTTCTGTCTTGGTACGGAGCGCCTGCAGGACAGACAGGCTTTTGTGAAGTCCTTCCCGGGACGTCTGGATCTGAATGGGGGACAGTCTTATGAGGTCCGCCCCAGGAACTGGGCGTCGCGGTCCCAAGAGCTGCCTGCTCCCCCCTCAGGAGGGGTCAGAGCCCCCCGTCCCGAGCACGAGCGTCACGTCCACCCCTGCGTCCACCCGGCTGACTTCGGGTCAGTCGCACCTCAGCCATCTTACTGCCCCCCATGCTGGACTGCGGCCTTCCTGCGCTCAGAGATGGGGCTCCACCTTTCTTGTTTCTTTTTTTTTTCTTTTTATTTTATTGAGGTAACATTGGCTTACAACACCATACACGTTTCAGGTGCACAACATTGTGATTCTACGTCCATATACATAGAGCGTGCCTACCACCAAAACTAGTTTCCCCTCGTCTCCAACGACAGACCCTTTACCCGAAGTGTCTCCCCCCCACCGCACCCCCTCCGGGAACCCCCAATCAGTTTTTCTGCATCTCTGAGTTTTTGTTTTGTTTTGTTTGTTTGTTTGTTAGGTTTCACATGAGTTACATTGTAGCTATTTATTTTTCTGTCTGAGTGTATTATGTAACGCCCTCCTTAGCGTACTACCTACCCTCTAGTCCGTCCGTGTAGTTGCAAATGCCAAGATGTCATATTTTTTTTATGGCTGAGTAGTATTCCATTGCGCGATGAGATATACATATATCTCATCATCATCATCATCTTTTTGTTTTTTAAATTGTCCGGTCATGCCCATGGTTTTGACAGTCAAGTAGTAGCTGGTGAAGACCTGACTGGACACAGCTATTTCACTTCTCAGAGCCTCGACCGTTTTATTGACCGTTTTATTCGTAACAATAGGTGGAGTGTTAGCCTCCTGTCATTGGAGAGCAGGTGGAATGAGACCCTGGAGCTTAAGGGTGTGGGGGGAAGCTTGCTGTTTTTAAGGACCCGTGATTGTTGGTTTTTATTGCTGTTGTTATTGCCGCTATGATGATGACTGCCCCAGAAAGAGGTTCTCCACCCATGGGCCTTTCTTGACACCTTCAATTCTTCCCTACGGGTCCTTCTGCTCAGGCGGGCCTGTCTGTTTCCTCCTCCTGAAGTCCCGCTCCCTTCTGCTACAGTGTAGCAGCTACGCCTTGACTTGCCTCATGCTCCCTCCCCCGCTTTCTCCACTCCCTCCCCGAGGGAGCTGCCCACCCCTGCTGCTTCCTCGTGCCTGTCCACAGTCTCAGCCGGGTGGAGCAGGCTCCCGCCGGGCTCTGGGGAGCATGCAGGCGGGACCATGTGCCTGGGTCCTTCCCGCATCCCGAGGGGCGAGCCTGGGCACCCCCGTTTGACACGGGGGAGCCGAGGCACTGGCCCTGTGGCCGGGAGGTGGTGCAGCTGGGATTCCACGCGCGGCCGGGAGGTGGTACAGCTGGGATTCCACGCGTGGCCCACTCCAGGATGGCTTCAGACCTCTTGTACCAGGTGTTCGCTCTGTCCACGAGGCCCACGGCCCTCCAGCCTGGGCGCCGTCCTCTTCCTCCTCCGTGAGTTGCCAGTTCAGTTGTTTCTTCCTTCTCGGCTCCTGCTGGGCCCGCCCCCCCTCCACCCCTCACCACCCACACCCTGGTGTCCTGCCTTCCAGGGTGAGTATTTGCTGCTTGGACTCGGTACCCCCATTCGATGTTAGGGAATCTGAAGGGAAGACCATCTCTTCTCTCTTTCTTCCAACCTGCTCAGCAACGGACCTGATGGTGTCTGTACCCCGGATTTAGTTTTTCACCCCAAAGCCTCAGGAATAGAGGCTTCTTGGGCTTTGACCTCTGTAATCTTCAACTTTGTTTTCTAACACGGCGTGGGTGCTTGTGGATGGGGCTTACAGGAGACTTGAGGGCTCTTTTCTCTGGTAAATAATTTACTGTTATGTCTTACTCTCTGAATTATTATTATTATTATTTTTTGTGACAGAGGCAGAGAGAGGGACAGATAGGGACAGACAGCAGTGAAGGAAGAGAGATGAGAAGCATCAATTCTTTGTTGCGGCACCTTAGTTGCTCATTCATTGCTTTCTCATACGTGCCTTGCTGGGAGGGGAGGGGCTACAGCAGACTGAGTGACCCCTCGCTCAAGCCAGCAACCTCGGGGTGTCAAACTTGGGTCCTCTGCGTCCCAGTCTGATGCTCTGTCCACTGCACCACTGCCTGGTCAGGCTCTGAATTATTTTTAAAAGAAGTAATGGAAATGGTCAACCAGTCGTTGATTTTGGGGCGAGTATGTAGAGTCAACTATTGATCCTGAGCCCCGGGAGGCAGTGGGGACGCTGTGACGGCTCAGCTGGGTTGGCCTGGGGACCCGTGCTGCCCGCTCTGGGCCCATCCAGGTGTGCTCAGGGTCCCGCTCTGGTGTTGGCCTGGGGACCCGTGCTGCCCGCTCTGGGCCCGTCCAGGTGCGCTCAGGGTCCCGCTCTGGTGTTGGCCTGGGGACCCGTGCTGCCCGCTCTGGGCCCGTCCAGGTTAGGGTCAGGGTCCCGCTCTGGTGTTGGCCTGGGGACCCGTGCTGCCCACTCTGGGCCCATCCAGGTGTGCTCAGGGTCCCGCTCTGGTGTTGGCCTGGGGACCCGTGCTGCCCGCTCTGGGCCCGTCCAGGTTAGGGTCAGGGTCCCGCTCTGGTGTTGGCCTGGGGACCCGTGCTGCCCACTCTGGGCCCATCCAGGTGCGCTCAGGGTCCCGCTCTGGTGTTGGCCTGGGGACCCGTGCTGCCCGCTCTGGGCCCATCCAGGTGCGCTCAGGGTCCCGCTCTGGTGTTGGCCTGGGGACCCGTGCTGCCCGCTCTGGGCCCGTCCAGGTTAGGGTCAGGGTCCCGCTCTGGTGTTGGCCTGGGGACCCGTGCTGCCCACTCTGGGCCCATCCAGGTGCGCTCAGGGTCCCGCTCTGGTGTTGGCCTGGGGACCCGTGCTGCCCGCTCTGGGCCCATCCAGGTGTGCTCAGGGTCCCGCTCTGGTGTTGGCCTGGGGACCCGTGCTGCCCGCTCTGGGCCCGTCCAGGTGCGCTCAGGGTCCTGCTCTGGTGTTGGCCTGGGGACCCGTGCTGCCCGCTCTGGGCCCATCCAGGTGCGCTCAGGGTCCCGCTCTGGTGTTGGCCTGGGGACCCGTGCTGCCCGCTCTGGGCCCATCCAGGTGCGCTCAGGGCCCTGCTCTGGTGTTGGCCTGGGGACCCGTGCTGCCCGCTCTGGGCCCATCCAGGTGCGCTCAGGGTCCTGCTCTGGTGTTGGCCTGGGGACCCGTGCTGCCCGCTCTGGGCCCATCCAGGTGCGCTCAGGGTCCTGCTCTGGTGTTGGCCTGGGGACCCGTGCTGCCCGCTCTGGGCCCATCCAGGTTAGGGTCAGGGTCCTGCTCTGGTGTTGGCCTGGGGACCCGTGCTGCCCGGTCTGGGCCCATCCAGGTGCGCTCAGGGTCCTGCTCTGGTGTTGGCCTGGGGACCCGTGCTGCCCGCTCTGGGCTCGTCCAGGTGTGCTCAGGGTCCCGCTCTGGTGTTGGCCTGGGGACCCGTGCTGCCCGCTCTGGGCCCATCCAGGTGCGCTCAGGGTCCCGCTCTGGTGTTGGCCTGGGGACCCGTGCTGCCCGCTCTGGGCCCATCCAGGTGTGCTCAGGGTCCCGCTCTGGTGTTGGCCTGGGGACCCGTGCTGCCCGCTCTGGGCCCGTCCAGGTGCGCTCAGGGTCCTGCTCTGGTGTTGGCCTGGGGACCCGTGCTGCCCGCTCTGGGCCCATCCAGGTGCGCTCAGGGTCCTGCTCTGGTGTTGGCCTGGGGACCCGTGCTGCCCGCTCTGGGCCCATCCAGGTTAGGGTCAGGGTCCTGCTCTGGTGTTGGCCTGGGGACCCGTGCTGCCCGGTCTGGGCCCATCCAGGTGCGCTCAGGGTCCTGCTCTGGTGTTGGCCTGGGGACCCGTGCTGCCCGCTCTGGGCCCATCCAGGTTAGGGTCAGGGTCCTGCTCTGGTGTTGGCCTGGGGACCCGTGCTGCCCGGTCTGGGCCCATCCAGGTGCGCTCAGGGTCCTGCTCTGGTGTTGGCCTGGGGACCCGTGCTGCCCGCTCTGGGCTCGTCCAGGTGTGCTCAGGGTCCTGCTCTGGTGTTGGCCTGGGGACCCGTGCTGCCCGCTCTGGGCCCGTCCAGGTGCGCTCAGGGTCCTGCTCTGGTGTTGGCCTGGGGACCCGTGCTGCCCGCTCTGGGCCCATCCAGGTGCGCTCAGGGTCCTGCTCTGGTGTTGGCCTGGGGACCCGTGCTGCCCGCTCTGGGCCCGTCCAGGTGCGCTCAGGGTCCTGCTCTGGTGTTGGCCTGGGGACCCGTGCTGCCCGCTCTGGGCCCGTCCAGGTGCGCTCAGGGTCCTGCTCTGGTGTTGGCCTGGGGACCCGTGCTGCCCGCTCTGGGCCCGTCCAGGTGCGCTCAGGGCCCTGCTCTGGTGTTGGCCTGGGGACCCGTGCTGCCCGCTCTGGGCCCATCCAGGTGCGCTCAGGGCCCTGCTCTGGTGTTGGCCTGGGGACCCGTGCTGCCCGCTCTGGGCCCATCCAGGTGCGCTCAGGGTCCTGCTCTGGTGTTGGCCTGGGGACCCGTGCTGCCCGCTCTGGGCCCATCCAGGTGCGCTCAGGGCCCTGCTCTGGTGTTGGCCTGGGGACCCGTGCTGCCCGCTCTGGGCCCATCCAGGTTAGGGTCAGGGTCCTGCTCTGGTGTTGGCCTGGGGACCCGTGCTGCCCGCTCTGGGCCCATCCAGGTTAGGGTCAGGGTCCTGCTCTGGTGTTGGCCTGGGGACCCGTGCTGCCCGCTCTGGGCCCGTCCAGGTGCGCTCAGGGCCCTGCTCTGGTGTTGGCCTGGGGACCCGTGCTGCCCGCTCTGGGCCCATCCAGGTTAGGGTCAGGGTCCTGCTCTGGTGTTGGCCTGGGGACCCGTGCTGCCCGCTCTGGGCCCATCCAGGTTAGGGTCAGGGTCCTGCTCTGGTGTTGGCCTGGGGACCCGTGCTGCCCGGTCTGGGCCCATCCAGGTTAGGGTCAGGGTCCTGCTCTGGTGTTGGCCTGGGGACCCGTGCTGCCCGGTCTGGGCCCATCCAGGTGCGCTCAGGGCCCTGCTCTGGTGTCTGAAGCTTGAGTGACCTTGTTTCCTGATATGTCCTGCTGGTGCTTGCGAGGTGGATGGCTCTAGTGTTTTTCTTTTCATACTTATGGAAAGGCACAACTTCCTATTTTTCAAGTGAAGTTGAACAAGTGCGTCCGCATGGAGAGAATGGACAGAGAGGAGGGCTACTTGGGTCGCATGGTGGGTGGGGGCTCCAGGCCTCCCTTGCCTGCCCTGGCTCTCTCACAGGGCCCACTTCACCCTGAGCCTTGGGCCGCGGTCCAGCCCCCCACCCCTGCCCCCCAGGCTCTGAGAGAGATGGAGGGCACTCAGCTCTCCAGCGCTCTCCTGACTCCCACTGCAGAGACACGCTCAGCAGTAACCCCGCGTCCCTGGGAGATGACTTGGTTTGTAGCAGAACCCTGGGGCTCCACCCCCCACCCCCCCCCCGCCCTCGCCAATCTTTGAGAGGACTTGGATGTCACTTGCTCTACCAAATAGGGAAGCGTTCTGCAAAGCAGCACCACCGGAAATAAATGCAATAGAGCAAGATGTGTTGTCCCCAAACACCCTTTAGTATATGAGAACATAGAGATCAATGGGAGGAAAAGAAACAATTGAGTTATCACATGGATGTTCTTTCTTTGTTTCCAGAAGTATTTACATTGGATGGCTATATTATTATTATTATTATTATTCTGTATCGACAAAGCCAGCCTTGGGTAACTGGCTCAGCTGGCCATAAAGTTGACTCAAGTTCCTGAGAGGAGACCAGAGGATCAATAATGATTTGTGTCATTTGAACAGGATGATGGCCACGAGTCATGCTGCTTTAGGTGGGTGGTTATTAGCGACAGTCCTTCCCCGGGTGGTCAAAGACAGTGGAGAGAAGATCATTGTGTTTGGGTGTGTGCTAAGTTTGAGAAGACCCCGGGGGCAAGGAGAGTGTCACTGTGACCGTGGCGTAGAGAGGGTGTCAGGCCTGGGGTCAGACCTGCCGTGGTCGGAGCTGGCTGTGGGGTCCTGCGGGGACTTGGACTGTTGAAGTCTGAGCGTTATGTTTTGTTTCACCAGAGTCAACCTCCTCATTCCACGGGGTTTGTGGGAAGACGGAGTGAGCCATGCGTGAGAAGCCCTGTTGGCTCCTCCACCTGGGGGCCCCACAGAAATGGGGTACTGGGTCACATGTCATTTGCGTACCCTGTCATGAATTTAAAATCCAAGAGCGAGTTGCATGTCAGTCCCGGGGCCATCTTTACCTGATTTGTCTGGAAGTTTCTTGTATGTATACAATGCCTTTACCATGTCACATTGACGCTCCAATCCCCTGCCTGAATCCCTCCCTGAGAAAAGTCACGAAATCTCCTCACTGAATAGGAGACCTTTTCTGAAAGCTGGCTTCGCTTCCCTGTTTGCAAAGGGGAACTGCCGTCCCAGAGGGCGAGTGTTTCCCGGAGGAACAAGGACCCGGGGAGCTGCCGTCCCAGAGGGCGAGTGTTTCCCGGAGGAACAAGGACCCAACCCCATGTACTGGGCTCACTGTCTGGTTTATGGGAAGAACTTAATGGTCCCTGCAGATCTGAGCTTCCCGGAAGTGTCAGCCAGGGTGACGGTCCACTCTCAGGAACAGTAGACTTGACTCATGGTGGCTTCCGCTCTTGTTTACTTAACAAGCCTGGGGATCGTTAGTTCCTGACATTGTTCTTCTTCATCCTAATAAAAAGGGGCCAGCTCTGTGTTTTTCAAATGCTATTCTTGGCCATCTTCTGCTATGGGGCTTGTTGTCTCATGGTTGCAGCATGATGATCACAGCTCCAGACGTCACATCCGTGTTCGAGGAAGAAAGGTAGGGGAAGTGCAGCCCCAGCCATGCACCTCTATTGTCTGTCACTTTGTAACAATGACAAAAAATCATTCTGGAAGCTTTACAGAGTATCTCCCCTTTTAACTCCTTAGCCAAAGCTGGGTCACAGGGCTATTTTAACAAGAGGAAGTGCTGGAGGGGTGGATAGCTGTCTTTTTCTTTAGGCCTCACCCTCAGAGCAGGTACAGGAGGAGGAACCTGGGCATGCGGAGCCCTTGGGTCAGATGGCCAGTCACAGCTGCTGCCAGGCTTGGGTTAACACCAGTGGGCATGAATTCACTGCACAACTTTACCTGTACCCTTTCTCCCCTCCATTTCCAGGGTGGGCGTGTTTCATTCTCCAGGCCCATATTTTAGGCTGAGAAGGAAGAGGCCAGCTCCCAGGACTGTGGGCATCTTGGGAAGAGCAATATGGCACTGGCCTGCGCCTCCTGGGCTTCAAAGCCAGGTGTTCCCTGGGAATCTTCCCGTCCCGACCCTGCTACTTACTGTGACCCTTATCTGTGCCTGGGCGCCCTCCTTGGGAGGGTGTGGGGTGCCTCCAGCTGGCAGGCGGTCGTGAGGAATGAAAGTGGTGCGGAATGGGCAGTGCCCGGCCTGGGGCTCTGTCATGGCGAGCGCTTGGTGGCCGGGAGGTGGAGAAGCCACAGTGAATGCAATGGGACGCGTATGGGAGCCCAGCGCCACAGCCCGGAGTGTCTGCATGTATTAAAGCAGTTCGTCTTCATAACCGAGTCTGGAGGAAGGTTCTATCATCGTCTTCATCCTACAGCTGAGGGGCTGAGCCCAGGGAGGTGGAGGAACTACCTCAGGGCGTCTGGGGTTCCCCCGAGGCCGGCTGGACCCGCTCAGGGGACTCTTAGAGACTTTAAAAGGAGCCCGGTGGTTATTTCTCCCGTTCCCTGTCCCTGGGTTGGGAGAGAAGACAGACGCCCTGACTCTCTGACCGTGGGAAGCCAGGAGCCCTCTACCGCGGTCTGAGCCCTGCTCACTCGGGATTTGAATGTGAGTCTAGGCAGAGCTGAGGTTCAGGTTTGGGGCGAAGTTATCCTCGAAGGGGGTGGGGTCAGGTGAGACCGAGTGTGCACCAGCGTCCCCCAGATTGGAGGAGTGGATCCTCACGGCCGGCCTGTGAGGCTGCCGGGTCTGAAGGGATTGCTGATACGGACGGCGTCGTCCTGGTTGTTGCTCACCTGAGCGCAGCGCTCTCTGGCTGCCGTCTGGACAAGCAATGGAAGGAAACGTCTTCTGAAGCATCTCTTCAACTTTCCGTTTTCATGGCCCCCCCAGTCCTGGGGGTTGGCAGCTGTCCTTGACACCCCAGCCCCGGGCCTGCGGCTCCCCACAGGGGTCTCTGCATCGCTCATCTGGCTCTGCCTCCTTCCAGCGTTTGGGCAGCTGTGAGCAGTGGTTCTGGATCGGAGTCATCAGATCCCCTCAGTGCCGGGAGCCAGGGCCTCCGGAGCCTGGGGTCCCGGGATGTCTGACTCTGTGTCACTGTCCCGTTGGTGACTGCTCCTGCTGAGTCCCTGTCCTTCTACATCACGGAATTTCCAAGCCTCCGTGGCCAGGCTTTCCCCAGTTCCTCTGCTCCAGGCAGATTTGGGTGTGTGTGTGTGGGGGGGGGGGGTTGGAAGCCAGGGCTTTGCTGTGTGTGCCAGGCTGCTCTGCGGGAGGAGTGTCCACGTGCCCGCACTCCGTGGCCCCGGGACCTGCCGGCAATCGGCACGTCAGACAGCCCACGTCCCACTTCTCTGCTGTGTCAGCCAGCCCTGCGTGGCTTGGCAGAAAAGTCATCATTTGCTAACCCCTCTGAATTCGGCCGTGAACTCCTAAAACAGCAGGGGGTGGGGTGAGACCCTGAGCTAGGGGTTGGCAAAGGGCCAGACAGCTGGTGCCTTAGCTGAGTTTTTCCAGGCCAGGTGATCTCCGTCTACTGAACTCTGCGCTTACAGCAGGAGAGCAGCCACAGGCTCTGTATAAACTAATGGCTTTGGCCGTGTTCCAATAAAGCTTTATTGACACAGACCGGGCGGGGGCAGGGGCAGGGGGAGGGGCAGGGCTGTGCTATTCTTCCTAGGTTTGGAGCCAGGAAGGAAGCGAGAGACTCTCCGGGCCTGTCTGCTCTCTCCCGTATCAGGCAGTCTTTCCCAGAGTCTGTGGATCCTGACCCTTCTCCATACAGTAAGCCTTGGCTCCTTACCCTTCAGGTCATCATTTTTTCACCTGAAGGGTGTATGTAAGCTTCCCATGAAGGCGCTAGCTCCATCACGGAGCTCCAGCCCCGTGACCTCCTCCAAACCTAATTTCCTCCCAAAGGCCCCATCTCCCAAGTACCATCACGTCGGGGACTAGGTTTCAGCGTAGGGATTCTGGTGGGGGCACACGTGGGCCACCGCCGAGGGACGCAGTTCCGCCCATCACGCCTCAGCGAGGGCCCAGGATCTGAATCTTTAACGACTGTCCCTGGGTGGTGTTGAGGCCGGCAGTTTGTGCATCACGCTGCAGCAGCCGTGGCCTGGACAACG
This sequence comes from Saccopteryx leptura, assembly GCF_036850995.1. Taxonomy (NCBI): domain Eukaryota; kingdom Metazoa; phylum Chordata; class Mammalia; order Chiroptera; family Emballonuridae; genus Saccopteryx; species Saccopteryx leptura. The sequence continues at coordinate 368,543,259 of NC_089505.1, read as the reverse complement.
TGATGAAGCCCGTGGGGGAACGCCGCAGCCTCCGTGATCCGCCGGATTCTGCGGCCTCCGTCCCGCAGTGCCGGGGAGCTGGAGCGTCTCCAGGTCCCACGCGTCTCCCACATCTGGGAGCCCTGCCCCCGCCCTGTGATTGCACACGTGCCCAGGCTGGGCCCCGCCCCGGTGATCCCCGCCCCCATCATCTTCCCAGCTCCCGCAGGGACACTGGGCTGCTCCGCCCTTTCCTTTCCGGAGACACCTGGGCTGTTCTTTTATGACAGTGTGTTGTAAATTCCAGATGAAAGTTTCCTGTTCGTTCCTTTCATTTTTCTTTTCACGTCTGCGCCGTGTTGCAGTTTTCTTCTCCCCAGAGTTTCCCAGAATGACTATCCTGGCTGTCATTCCTCTTACCTCGTCACGTGGGAGAGGCAAGGGGGCCGTTGGAGAAGGGGGCGTGGCTCGGGTCTGCGCCTTCTGCTTTCCCTTTGTTGACCGCGTGCAGGTCCAGGGAGAGCACGAGGCTGAGACCTCTACTTTCACCCCCTACAGCCTGAACCCCTTTTCATCTTCCCTTTGATAGGGAAAAGAAATGGTGAGTACAGCGAGCAAATAGCAAGACTATGGAGACTTTGCAACAATCTTGTTTTTCTAGCTGGGTGCCCCAGTTGTACCTAAGTGTTGGCGGATTGGCTCAGCCAACTCAGATATAAACCCACGCGGACCTTGAGGACCGGGGGCTGCCCACGTGAGTGCTCGAGAATGCCTTCTGCATAGGCTGGGCGCTTGGGTGAAAGAGAAGTCGCAAACCAGAAAAGTGAACAGCTTGTCCCCACCATGCAGTCTCCCGGTAAGAAATGCTTTCTCCCCACTCCTTCTACGCCAGGGTTCTCAAACTCAACTCAGCATGTGGGCTGCAGAGCAAGATCACAGCCGTTCGGCGGGCCGCACTAGGTCTACAAAAGGCAACTGTTACGCAACACTTTTCTCACTGCAGTTGAAAACAAACAAAAAAAAATCAGTACAACAAGCACAATCGTACATGCAGTTTACTGCGGGCCGCGAGTTTGAGACCCCTGTCTACGCACTTTGGAAATGCACTTGCTTTTGGCAGAGTGGAAGTGTGCTGTTCAAAGATGGCCAGGATTAGGGGGATTATCTGGCTTTCCGGATCGCAATTTGCAGTGCATTTATTTTTGATGACTTGATTGTGAGCGAAGCCAGAGCATTTCGACTACGTGTCCAATGATATGCATGAGGGTTTAAAATATCAACCTGGAGGTTTTTCATGGTTTTGTAGCTTTGGGGGGCGGGGGAGATTTAGTAGCTGAAACCATACTGCAGGGAGACCCGCTGAGTCCCGGGTTTCATTCAGAACCCTTGCACTTCTTCTTTCGACATGCATTTTACTGAGCACCTACTATGTGCCAGCATAATAACTGATCTTCAGACACTCTTCTGAGTTGATAATGAATTTCTCCCCCGTTTTCTAGAGATAGAAATGGAGGCTCAGAGATGTCACACTCAGGGCCAGACAGCTTGTGACACTGTGGAGCTGGCATACGGATGGGCGTATCTGACTGCAGAGCCTGCCCACAGAACTGCCGTTCTTGGCCTCCCCAACAGTTCCCAGCATGACTCAGCCCACACGACAGTTATTCACGTTATGAATTATGGATTAAGTTGGATACTTAGTGATCGTATACCCACAGCAGTGGCACCCCCTTAACTGTTTCCTACCCCTTTCTCTTCCTTTATTCACCCACCTATCTGTCTATCTATCATCCATCCATCCATACATACATACATACATCTACCCAACCCCCCCACATATCGATTCACAAGGAGAGTAATACCTGTTAGGAAGAAGCAGAGCCAGAATTTAGAAGTAGTTGGTCTATTTGACTTGCATATTTCTGTCTTCCTCAGTTCCTCGTCTGTAAAATGGGGATGATTCCAGCAATAATGATAACCCACTTGCTAGATTGTTGTGATGATGAAATAATGTGCTGCATTTAAAGCTCTTAGGACAGGTCAAGCGCTGACACCTTGTCATTATTATTACATCACTATTCTTATCATTATTTCAACTATAGTATGCTTACTTAATTTCACATGGTTGACTGAAACTTATCAAGAGGGGGCTGTCAGACCAGCTTCACGGCGTCTATAGATTAGGAGACAGACCCTGGTGAACTTTGGACTTCAGTGACCGTTGTGTGGACTTTGTTTGTTGAATGCCTGCTGCACGCCGAGCCCTGGGCCGGGGCCAGTGATGCAGGAACGAGCCACAGTGGGCAGAGTCTTTGTTCTCATTGATCCGTGCTCTGTGGGGAGCACAGACCTTCACTCAGCACATGTGGCTGAGTCGCTGGCACACAGAGGGTCCCAGTAAGGAGTTGTCCCCAACCAGTGAACTTCTACTAAATCCATGGCTACAAGTTTGTTTTTTGTTTTTTGGGTTTTTTTTTTTGGTAAAGTGTTGACCAAAGACGAAGAGGGGTGCTAAGCTGTCCCCTCACACTCATCATCGTTCTGCACGCTGTGCTCGGTCACATCAAGATGCTTTTTTTTTTTTTTTTTTTTTTTTTTCCTGAAGCTGGAAACAGGGAGAGACAGTCAGACAGACTCCCGCATGCGCCCAACCGGGATCCACCCGGCACACCCACCAGGGGGCGATGCTTTGCCCCACCGGGGCATCGCTTCATTGCGACCAGAGCCACTCTAGCGCCTGGGGCAGAGGCCAAGGAGCCATCCCCAGCGCCCGGGCCATCTTTGTTCCAATGGAGCCTTGGCTGCGGGAGGGGAAGAGAGAGACAGAGAGAAAGGAGGGGGGGGGTTGGAGAAGCAAATGGGCGCTTCTCCTATATGCCCTGGCCGGGAATCGAACCTGGGTCCCCCGCACGCCAGGCTGATGCTCTACCGCTGAGCCAACCGGCCAGGGCACATCAAGATGCTTTTATAGTGTGTGACGTCGGTTTCTCCCCCTGCTGCGTGATGTCGTTCAGACAGGTCGACTCCCCCGTCCCATCCGTTCTGGGGGACGACGCTGGGACGTGACCGCTGCTTTCTAACCACCGTCGGGCACACTCCGCCCACGCCTTCCTCAAAAGCCGTCATTTCAGGGAGGCGTTGGGGGCCGGGGTTCTCCACGTGACGAATGGAGGAGTAAAGGGGACGCCGGAGCGTGGCTGCGTGCCAGGCGCCCGCTTTCGCTCGCCCCGAGCCTGTGGCCCGGCTGGCCCGGGGAACTGGCCTTGGCGAGAGCCTGGACCAGCGCCACGGCGCGCACATGTAGGCAGCCTCGTGTAGAGGCGTTTTCAAAATTAATCCTCCCCTCTGGAAAGGCAGCGGACCTGAAAGGAGCCCATGGGGTTACCCCCCTCTCCCCTGCCTGAGCGGGTGGCCCTCGTCACCGCAGCCGGTCTGGGGGGCTAACGCCGCCGTCAGCCGGGCCTGGAGTCAGAGGCTCAGCTTTCGTAGAGGGGACAGACAGCGCACGTCCCCTCCTGGAAGGCAGGTGCTTCTTTAGTGACAATCAGAGAAGGGTGTCAAGTTGTCCTGTTGAAGACCCTCATGCGTGACGGGGACTACCGGGTTTAATTTGCGCCTCAGCGGGCAGGGTCAGTCCTGTTATCTCCGCTGCACAGATGCTGCCCGGGACCCGGAGACTTTAGTCACCTGGCAAACGGCACGGAGGTAAGGTGTGAGCTGCGAGCTGAGCCGGGCAGTCTGGCTCCAGGGCCTCTCCCCGAGCCCCACACTCCACACGGGTAAGGAGACACCAGCACACACGGGGGCTGGTCATCCCACGGGGTCGCTTGGCTGTGGACCCCACACCCCTTAGCTCCGGTGGTCCCTGGCTTCTGCCTATTTCCTGAACTTACTGTCACCATTTGGCTAATTGAATTAATCCCGGGGAGGAGCCCCCGGGATGAGTGGAGAGCATCATTTTGCCTGTTAGATTTTTATTTTATTTTTTTCCTGTGGACCTCAGTGGGAGAAGAAGGGGGTGGGAAGCAAGAATTCATCTGGGCGCCTGCAGTGAAGAGTCCCGTCTGGGCGACGGGCGTTTGGAGCGGAGATCTTTGTCGAGACTTCTCAGCACATCTCAGACCAGACGTCTGCCCCGCACGTGGAGTTCTGACCTGGAGGATGTGAGCAGAGGGAGGCATGTCCCCACGGTGGGCGGTGGTGTCACGGCATCGCGAGGTCAGGCCCGGGGGTTTCTTGGCTTCCTGTCTTGCAGACTTGTGCCTGTCCTCGGCCTCATTGTTAAGTTCTGAATGGGGCCCCGAGGAAGCCCTCCTGATGTCCTGTTCGCATGCTGATGCTGGCCTCTCCCACGCTGACCTGTGGGCACCATAGGCCACGGCAGAGGCGACAGAGCTTCACTTGTCAGGGAGGGTCATCGAAGACACTGTCACTTTGCTCTTGTTCCCTTGGATGATCTGCTCTGGGTAAAACCAGCTGCGGTGTCCTGGGGACCCTGAAAGAGTCCTGTGGAGAGGCCCACGGGGGAGAGGGAGGCAACCCAGGTCCGACTGATACCCAATGCCAGTGTTCCAGGCAGGCGAGGGATGTCTGGGGCCTGAGTCCTCCAGCCCCAGCGGAGCCCTGAGAGGACACAGCCCTGGCTCCCATCTGGACGGCAGTCTCAGGAGAGGGTCTGAGCCGGGAACACCTGGCCGAGGTCCTCTGTAACCCCAGGCCCCCAGGCACTGTGAGATAACACGTCTTGTTTGTGGGATGCTCCGTGCGAGGTGGCTTGTTACGCGGTGTGGATAGAGAGGACAGTCCTCTCGCGATAGGGGTGCGGGAAGGAGACGATGAGGGCTAGTGTCACCCCTCTGTCCCTTGGTTGTGGTCACATCAGACCTTCTTCCTGGCTTCTCCTTTCTTCTCTCTGATTTGTAGGCGGTGGTTATCTCTGCTTTCAGAGACAGAGTGGGTTGATGAAATACGGTGGGGTATGTTACGATAGAATTCCTATCGGTATGTACTGTCTATGCCTCCAAAGTGGTACTTCCTTTTGGAAATAGCATTATTATTATTATTATTTTCTGTTTAAATGCAGTTTATATCTTAGCCTTACTCCCGGTCAGCCGCGGCCCGCGTCGTGGCCCTGGAGGTCAGGTCAGGTCAGCCCCCCCCCGTGGGCTCTCTCCGTGGCCTGCAGATGGCTCTGCACCACTTCATACCACCGAGCCACTTCACTGTGTGTGAGGAGCAGGTGGCCGTCTCTCTCGCCCGTTAGGCCACCGAGCCACTTCACTCTGTGTGAGGAGCAGGTGGCCGTCTCTCTCGCCCGTTAGGCCACCGAGCCACTTCACTCTGTGTGAGGAGCAGGTGGCCGTCTCGCTCGCCCGTTAGGCCACCGAGCCACTTCACTCTGTGTGAGGAGCAGGTGGCCGTCTCGCTCGCCCGTCAGGCCACCGAGCCACTTCACTGTGTGTGAGGAGCAGGTGGCCGTCTCTCTCGCCCGTCAGGCCACCGAGCCACTTCACTCTGTGTGAGGAGCAGGTGGCCGTCTCTCTCGCCCGTTAGGCCACCGAGCCACTTCACTCTGTGTGTGAGGAGCAGGTGGCCGTCTCTCTCACCCGTTAGGCCACCGAGCCACTTCACTCTGTGTGAGGAGCAGGTGGCCGTCTCGCTCGCCCGTTAGGCTCTAGGTCCTTGTTCATCACGTGTCCTTAGTGGTCAGCCTGCATCAGGCGCCCGGGCAGCAATGTGTCCCGTGAATCGGCTGGGACTGCACGTGGCCTCCACTTATTTACAGTAAATACATGACATTATTGTTGAAAAGCCACGACGGTGAGGCAGTGCCAACAACAGAAGGGAAGAAACTGAGGTAGCAGAAACGCTCCCCCAACAAAGGTGGGTGTGTAGAGAGGGCTTCCTGCGTGAAGCGCGGGGAATCGTCTTCGAGTCCTCACGTCCTCTCCTTGCTCAGTCCGGTGCTCGGCACGCGCACAGCCGTCTCCCCAGAACCTTCCCCCGGGCGCCTCGTTCCCTTCCAAAAACCTCTCCACACACCCGCGCCCGAGACGCGCTGCCCTCCTCTGCCTCCCTCCCCAGCCTCCGCCCTTTGCTGCAGTGCCTCTCTCTATTCCTTCCCGAGATGAGCTCAGGCCCCGGTCAGCTCAGTGAGTCGGAGCGCAGGAGCGGACCCGGCGGGGAAGGCCCGGTCAGCCCCGCGGGGGTGGGCAGGGGCGGGACAGAGACGCAGAGGCTGCAGCCACCTGCACTGGTGTTGGCACAGCTTCCTGGCGCGTGCCCCCTCCTCGTCTCTGTCTTCCTGTAACCCGCTGCCACTGTCCGCGCGGTCTGTTCTCTGCTGTTCTAGTTGCGCTGGTTTCCCCGTTCGGCTGGTGGTTCCCGGGTCTCTCCTGACAACAGGGTTTCAGCCCCAGGTCACAGTTGTGCCCACTGCTCTGTTCTCGGCGCCCTGAGCCCTGCTTGTCCCAGGGGTCCGCGTGTGCTAAACACTTAGTGGGTTCCTCGGATGGACGGCAGTGTTGGAAATAAAGATGTCCCGGGTTGACTAAATTAGCCATTTTATTTCTGTGAGTTCTGCCTTCCAGGTTCGGTGTAAGATTTTAGAGGGTCACACATGGTCCCTCCCTGTCCGCCTTTTATTTCCTCATTCTGATCCCTGTGGGGAACAGCGGAGACCGCGGGTGGTACTGAATTCAGGGGTGAGTGCATCTCCTTGCTCCTTTTTTGCAGAACGTTTCGTGAAACCAGTACGAGTCAAAAAAAATAATAATAATGGAAAAGATTATTTGAGTCAGAGGGACAAGACCTCAAATTTTGTCCCAGTCACTAGTCGGGGAACAAGTGTTTCCTGTCCACGACTCGGGGTTGACCAGATCTACTTCCCCCAGATGGGTGAGCGGCGAGGGTTTTAGTGCCTGGCGTTCTGCGAGACCCTGAACTGTATCTCCACCCCGCACGGCTCCACACACGCACACCGCCATCTGCTGGGGGCACCTGGTGGGGTTGTTCCATTCCCCTGGTGCAAGCCTCAGGTGGAGTCCTGACCCCAGGAGAAGCTGCCATCCCGTCCGGCTGTGACCCTCTCCCTTAATCAGAGGTAACCCATCCACAAGTTAAAGTTCTCCTGAGAGCCATTGTCCGGTCCTCTCTGACTTGTCAGGGGCATCGCGTTGAAATCGCCCCCTTTCCAAGTCCACGGCTGTTCTCAATGCACTGCAGACCCTGCACCAGCGCCCCCGCCCTTCCGCTGGGAGCAGGCGCTCCCTCGCCCGGTGAGGCCCTTGGACACAATGTGGTTTGCTGGGAACTCATGGCTCAGGGGAGCTGGTGAGTTGGAGAGCTGTTACTTTCCCGTCTTGCCGTCTGGGGCGTGCCTGGCGTGCGTTCTGGCTACCCTCCAGAATCGTTCCGTTTGGACCGATTTTATTTCTCTGTCTCTCTCTCCTGCTCTTTGTCTTATTTTGCTTTGTCTTTGGTGGTGGAGGTTAGCTGAAGACCACATAGTTGATAAACATATTGATCCTGTATCTGAAAGGTAGCGCCTGAGTCCCAGCTACGCACAGTCGTTCGGCATTTTGGAAACCTGCTGAAAGGGGATGATTGACAGCATCTGTATGAGGAATGTTGTCCGTGCCTGTGCATAGTAGGTGCTCAGTAAGTATGTGTTAAGAAAATGAAAAACACAATGCCACCCCCCCCACACACACACACACAGTGGACTCGAGAGTTTTTCAGCTCTCAAGAGTTATTGCAATTCCCATCGTTGGACTCACAGTAAAGCTGGTTATTTTTCAGTGGAAGACTCTGGACTAAGACTAAGACAAGCTCAATTCTAACCTGGCTTGTGCAGCACACCTTGGACAAGTCCTGTCGTATTCTGAGACCTCTACTTTCTCATCTGTAAAACGGGAGGGACGGGTAACAATCTTTTGCATCCTTTGCATACTGCTTACTTACTCAGCTTGTCATATCACGTATTCGACTAACTGGCTCTAATCTGCATCTCTGGGTATAAATAGACATAATTTCCGAGGACTCTCCTCCTTCCTCCTTTCCTCTTCCCTCCCAAACTTCTTCCATTACGCCCCTTTGCTCAATAATTATTCAGTGTCTACTATGAAAAGGCATTGTTTTAGGTAGGGAATAAAGCAACGGACACATAAAAACAGCCTTGCTCTCATGGAGCATATTTGCTAGCGGGCAAAGCATAAAAAAGGAAGAATCAATTAGTGTGTCAGGATGTTTTAAATGCAATGTGCTGAGTTCTTTATGTAATGGCAGTGACGATGGATACTAGTTGAAGGTTCCGTTGAGTCTGAATCCAACCAAGTGTCCCCATCAAAGTGTCTGTGTCCCACTCCTTCTGATGCCTGAAAGTTCACGTAAGGGACTTGCTGAAAGCACTGTGTTCCACTTAAAGACCTGAAGTGAACCAGTCTTTGGGTGCTATCCTTGCGGGTGGGCAGAGCAAGGAGTGGGCATTGGGGTGGCTCCGTGACTAATAATGAGTAATTATGATCATGAAGGATTTCATGAATATTGATGAATTGATTGATGGATTACTGAACAATAATATTGCAAGAAGAGCTCTTGCTTGCTATGCTTGGAGGAATGGGAGTCACCAGAATTAAGAGCCGAGACCGGCAGGGAGAGCTGCGCGCAGCAGCACTGAGACCTCCAGACCTCCAGGGGGGGCTGCTTGCCGCCTGGCGATAGCCGGGCTCTCTAGGAAGGACTCTTTGCAGACGGTATTTTGACCGACAGGGAAACAGTTCATTTTCTGTTGCCGGTAGCTTTGGAGGGATGACGCTTGAAGTGCGCAGGAAACCGACGTGTGAAGTGGCGCTGTGCTTTGCCGCTGGGACTGCGCAGACAGGAGCTGGAAGAGGAGGGAACCCCGCTTGCCCTCTCGGTGGCGTCCTGGTCTCCCTCCTGACCTCCCATGAGCAGCGTGCGACAGGAAGTCCCTGGGAGATGTGGGTAGTGGGGTTTGCGGGTCCCCCCTCCAGGATCACAGAACATGAAGAGGTGGGCCCGGAGCTATACGAGGGGACAAGGTGGATGGATAACCCAGACAGAGCCGCGGGAGGACACGTCACCTGCCCTTCCAGGGTCTCCGCTGAGTCCTGGGAGCCAAGGAGGTCCGTCCCCTATCATAGTGACCGTGATGAGAGTTCACAAAGATGACTTCTCTTTCCTGGAGGTCCCATGCGCAGGTGGCTCGCCACCCACCCCACTGTCATCCTGTTGTCCTTGTGCCTCCATCTCCTTCGTTGCCCACCTGCAGTTAATCGTCTGAAGTTGTGCTAATTTCCACCTCCTGGGTGTCCTTATGGTCCACTCCCCTCCTGTGTCCCCTCAGCACCATGGTTTCAGGTTTGGACAGTGTGTTGCTTTTATTATTATAGGATTGACCCCATCTCCTTCCTTCCCTGTGCGTTCCTGCCATCCTTCCTTGATACTGCTCTGAGATAATCTTCCTTACAAAAAAAAAAGTGTCTATTATCCTCTAGCTAAAGCTCCGTAAGGGCGACAGTGGAGTCCCACTCCCACTGGGAACATCCAGACGTCCTGTGCGTCGGATCTCTAGCCCTCGGAGGTCCAGCTTCGTCAGTTTATTCTTACCTGTCACGGGCTTTCACGCACTCTTTACCTACGGTTCCCTTCCTAGCCCGGGACCATCTGCACGCCGTCTGCTCACACCCGGGCCTTCCTTCAGGTCCCGCGTCCTCTCTGAAGCCCTTATCTCAGCCCGTGTGTGTGTGTGTGTGTGTGTGATCAGAAAGCTCTTTGTACCTCCGCTCTGTTGTTTTATTATCGTGACACTGTACGCATGGGTGAGAGGTGAAGGGCGTGGGGCTGGGGGCGGCCCCGTCTCGAGGTTGGACGGGAGGTGCGACCCCCACTCGCTGGATGACTTTGCCCCCGTAACTTTGGCGGCTGCGTCTGCTGCCTACCGCGGAGCGTCGTCCGATACGTGAATGACATCGCATCAAGGGGTCTCCTACCACAGCGCTGAACACGCAGCGGGCGTTTTAAAAACTCCCGTCCGTTCTTTGCTTTGCGTGGAGGGCGGCCTGCCCCTCCCCTCGGTCTCTACGCTTCCTGAAGCCACGGAAACAAGTTCATGGTCATCATCGTATTCTCGCGGGTCCTAGGACAGCGTCTGACGTGGAGATGACGAATGCGTTCCCGGTGCCGGGGTGGCCCTGCCCTCCTTGTCGCTGGTGTGCGGGTCCTAGGACAGCGTCTGACGTGGAGATGACGAATGCGTTCCCGGTGCCGGGGGCGGCCCTGCCCTCCCTGTCGCTGGTGTGCTCCGTGGTCCGCCCCTGCCCTCCCTGTCGCTGGCGTGCTCCGTGGTCCGCCCCATTCCTGTGCGCCTGGAGCCCAGCAGCATCCACTTGGCGGAGGAGCTGGGGTTAAATTGGAGAGCAGCTGTGCGGCACCTCGGAGGGCCTGGGCACACGGAGACCCGGAGTAAGAGCCAAGTTCTTCCCCACTTTGTGAACGTGCAGCACCCCAGTCCCAGGGTCAGGGGCCCCTCTCCATGGCCTCTGGTCACAGAGAAGCCCCTTTCCTGATGTGACGCCCCTCCCTAGTGTGGCATGGCCTTGTCCCTGAAGCGTTTCCTCTCAGACTCAAGGTGGGACTGGCGCACTGCGGGCACGCAGACCAGGGGGCGTAGAGTGGGATTTGGGGTGAGGAGTGCCAAGGCTCACCCCCAACAGCACCCCACGTGAGTCGTTACTCCGTCCTCAGACCTCACCTTTCGTTCTGCGGGCTGTGGGTGTCCCTTCTGCAGCTGTGATGAGATGACACTGGCATGCGCGTGACGGTTCTTTGTGACCAGAAGAACACCTTCTCTGTGCTGGCCCCAACAAAGATGTCCACGGATACATGCCCTGCAAGCTCTGCTGGGGAAAGCTCCCTGTGGATAAATGAAGGCCTTCCCCTGGGCAGGAACTAATCTAATTCCCGTGGAAGTTAATTGAGATCTGTGCTCTCTAAGGACTAATGGCCTGGTGAGGGATGTCCTGAGTCAAGCTAATGTGATAAAAGCTACTTCTTCCTTCAGGTACCGGTTATGGGATGGAAGTCCTGTCTGTTCCTGTTCCCCTGTTTGCACAGTGGCCTCTCCGGCCCCACCCTCGAGGTATCTATGGCAATCACACAGGAAGTCTGTCGTTCCATTGAGGAAGATGAAATGCTAATGAGCAAAAGCGCAGCTCTTAGAAAGCAGACTGGTAGTGATTGCCGCATTTCATTAAGCGGCCGGACCAGTATTTTCCTAGAGCCTCTGTGTGCCAGGCAGCGGGGCAGGCGAAATCTCAAGAAGAAGAAGAAGAAGAAGAAGAAGAAGAAGAAGAAGCAGCCGTGACTCCCATACTTAGAGGGTGTGGCTTTATATTGGGGGTGGGGTGGGAAGAAGGTCTGAAACAAAAGTAATGTATATGACAAGAGCAGCCACAATTCTATATAAAGTACACATGGGGTGAGGACGAGAGAGAGAGAGAGAGAGAGAGAATGAGAGAATATAATTATGAATCAAATCTGTGTGCATCTCCAATGCATACGGAGAGCCAATCTTTTGATGCCGAGGTGGGGAGAGAAGCTGAGGACAGAATGCGGGAAATAATGTTTAAAAAGACCCAGATAAGCCTGACCAGGCGGTGGCACAGTGGATAGAGCGTCGGACTGGGGTGTGGAAGACCCAGGTTCAAGACACTGAGGTCTCCAGCTTGAGCATGGGCTCATCTGGTTTGAGCAAAGCTCACCAGCTTGAGCCCAAGGTCGCTGGCTCCAGTAAGGGGTCACTTGGTCTGCTGTAGCTCCCTGGTCAAGACACATATGAGAAAGCAATCAATGAACAACTAAGGAGCCACAACGAAGAATTGATGTTTCTCATCTCTCTCCCTTTCTATCTGTCTGTCCCTCTCTCTGACTCTCTATGTCTCTGTCACCACCAAAAAATAAAATAAAATAAAAATAAATAAAATCTCCATTAAAAAAATAAAAATAAATAAATAAATAAATAAAAAGACCCAGATAAAATAGTTTCCACTGTTAATTGCTTAATGTAAACCAATCATCTCACACAAAGCAAGGATCATCTAAGGCGAATGTATCAATATAACAGAAGGTCCCAGAAAGCCAGTCACTTCTGTAGATCAATTCTAGAACTATGCTTGGAACCCAGGACGGAATTATCCGTCGAGTTAATTAGTTAGTTAGTGGTTATATTGCACTTCCCAGCCTCCTAGAGCTGGTCTAATAAAAATTATTGTCCCGGATAAAAAATGTGGCCTTTCCGACTATCTCTGTGAGATAAGAACTTTCCGGCTCCACGTGACTTTTCGTTTCCAGCTGAGGCCCAGTGGATAGGCGAGCGTGGAGCTCATTTTCAGTCACAATGAGCCTATTTTCCGTGTGTGTCGTCGGGCCTGGTTGTAACAGGTTCTCATCCCAATATCTGGGTCGCCTCGGACTCAGTCTCCGTTATCTGTGCTTCTCAGAAAGGGCCACGTGCTCCTGCTGCCCCTCGTGCTGAGCAGCTCCGGCCTCTGTCTCAGATATTGCAGCTGCTGCGTCGTGGAGACTCCAGACTGCATGGCGTCTTCTCGTGCGGGTGTGGCTCTCGGTGTTATTTGTTGGTGGATTTGCTGTCCTGGACAGGGAACTTGGTCGCACGCAAACCGTAACCTCTGCCTTTTGGGCGTCAGTTTAGTTGTTTTAGATCCTAACTAAGTCCAGCTGCTTGGGGTTCCCGCCCACACCTGCGTGGTTCGGGGGTCAGCGAGAGGTCTGGACGGAAGGTCCACACGGAACGGATGGCTTTCCTCCCTGCCTCTCTCCTGTCCTGGTTTCGCCCTCGCCCAACAGAGGTTGGCGTGGCCCTGACTTCTGTCCTCTGGTCGTTTGGGCCACACATGCGACAGCCTTTCATAGGAGGGGTGCCCTGCCCTGTGCTCCAGTCACACGAGCGGAAAACGGGGAGGGCAGTTTGAACTAGATTTACGAGGAGTCAGCCTTTAGCTGGTGCTTGAAAACACTCAACTTCTTCCTTTTGCTACCTTTTGCTAGATTTTCCATGTTTTTGCCCCAGAAGCGGAGTTCCAAGAACTCTCAGAAGTCCCCAGGGTTCCGGCCCTCAGCTGGGCCGTACGGGGCTGTCTCGGGGCTGAGAGGCCCCCTCAGCTGGGCCGTACGGGGCTGTGTCCGGGCTGAGAGGCCCCCTCAGCTGGGCCGTACGGGGCTGTCTCGGGGCTGAGAGATCGCCCTCAGCTGGGCCGTACGGGGCTGTCTCGGGGCTGAGAGGTCCCCTCAGCTGGGCCGTACGGGGCTGTCTCGGGGCTGAGAGGCCCCCTCAGCCGGGCCGTACGGGGCTGTCTCGGGGCTGAGAGGCCCCCTCAGCCGGGCCGTACGGGGCTGTCTCGGGGCTGAGAGGCCCCCTCAGCTGGGCCGTACGGGGCTGTCTCGGGGCTGAGAGGTCCCCTCAGCTGGGCCGTACGGGGCTGTCTCGGGGCTGAGAGACCCCCTCAGCTGGGCCGTACGGGGCTGTCTCGGGGCTGAGAGACCCCCTCAGCCGGGCCGTACGGGGCTGTCTCGGGGCTGAGAGGTCCCCTCAGCTGCTGGGCCGTACGGGGCTGTCTCGGGGCTGAGAGGCCCCCTCAGCCGGGCCGTACGGGGCTGTCTCGGGGCTGAGAGGTCGGCCCTCAGCTGGGCCGTACGGGGCTGTCTCGGGGCTGAGAGGTCCCCTCAGCTGGGCCGTACGGGGCTGTCTCGGGGCTGAGAGGCCCCCTCAGCTGGGCCGTACGGGGCTGTGTCCGGGCTGAGAGGCCCCCTCAGCCGGGCCGTACGGGGCTGTCTCGGGGCTGAGAGACCCCCTCAGCCGGGCCGTACGGGGCTGTCTCGGGGCTGAGAGGCCCCCTCAGCTGGGCCGTACGGGGCTGTGTCCGGGCTGAGAGGTCCCCTCAGCCGGGCCGTACGGGGCTGTCTCGGGGCTGAGAGGCCCCCTCAGCTGGGCCGTACGGGGCTGTCTCGGGGCTGAGAGACCCCCTCAGCCGGGCCGTACGGGGCTGTCTCGGGGCTGAGAGGCCCCCTCAGCTGGGCCGTACGGGGCTGTGTCCGGGCTGAGAGGCCCCCTCAGCTGGGCCGTACGGGGCTGTGTCCGGGCTGAGAGGTCCCCTCAGCCGGGCCGTACGGGGCTGTCTCGGGGCTGAGAGGTCCCCTCAGCTGGGCCGTACGGGGCTGTCTCGGGGCTGAGAGACCCCCTCAGCCGGGCCGTACGGGGCTGTCTCGGGGCTGAGAGACCCCCTCAGCCGGGCCGTACGGGGCTGTCTCGGGGCTGAGAGGCCCCCTCAGCTGGGCCGTACGGGGCTGTCTCGGGGCTGAGAGACCCCCTCAGCTGGGCCGTACGGGGCTGTCTCGGGGCTGAGAGGTCGGCCCTCAGCTGGGCCGTACGGGGCTGTGTCCGGGCTGAGAGGCCCCCTCAGCTGGGCCGTACGGGGCTGTCTCGGGGCTGAGAGGCCCCCTCAGCTGGGCCGTACGGGGCTGTGTCGGGGCTGAGAGGTCCCCTCAGCTGGGCCGTACGGGGCTGTCTCGGGGCTGAGAGGCCCCCTCAGCTGGGCCGTACGGGGCTGTCTCGGGGCTGAGAGACCCCCTCAGCTGGGCCGTACGGGGCTGTCTCGGGGCTGAGAGACCCCCTCAGCCGGGCCGTACGGGGCTGTCTCGGGGCTGAGAGACCCCTCAGCCGGGCCGTACGGGGCTGTCTCGGGGCTGAGAGGCCCCCTCAGCTGGGCCGTACGGGGCTGTCTCGGGGCTGAGAGATCGCCCTCAGCTGGGCCGTACGGGGCTGTCTCGGGGCTGAGAGGCCCCCTCAGCTGGGCCGTACGGGGCTGTCTCGGGGCTGAGAGGCCCCCTCAGCTGGGCCGTACGGGGCTGTCTCGGGGCTGAGAGACCCCCTCAGCTGGGCCGTACGGGGCTGTGTCCGGGCTGAGAGGCCCCCTCAGCTGGGCCGTCCGGGGCTGTCTCGGGGCTGAGAGGTCGGCCCTCAGCTGGGCCGTACGGGGCTGTCTCGGGGCTGAGAGGGGCAGCGTTCCAGGGCTCCTTATGCGGGAGCCCCATGGGCAGTGATCCTAAACAGATATTATAATAAACCTGGGCATTGAGATGGCCTCCTAATCTTAGGATGTCAGAGAGCTTTACAAACACAGATTGCTGGAAGCCTTTCGGGGCAATTAATAGGAGAAGTTGTGCCAGAAAATGAAGGTGACTTTTTTTGTACTTTGGGGTGGTTTTTTGTTTTGTTTTTACAGGTGAGTGAACTCAGACTCAAATAGGTTCTTTGACTAGTGAGTGGAAGGGAGCAGGGGGACACGGGGGACACAGGGACACGGGGACACAGGGGACACGGGGGGCAGGGGAGCACGGGGAGCACGGGGAGCACGGGGACACGGGGAACACGGGGGCACGGGGAGCACGGGGACACGGGGACACGAGGAACACGGGGACACGGGACACGGGGACATGGGGACACGAGCTGCCGGGCCAGATTCGGTTGCTCTGCCGAGCAGCGGTCACACCAGTGATTCGTGAATCCTGGTGCTCCTGGGAGGCTGTGAGTGCCACCCTCTGCCGAGTGTCGGTCAGGTGTCGTGCCCGCCACGTGCTCCTCCCCGTGCTCCTCCCCGTGTCTCCTCAGGTGGGTCTGCCCCTCCCCTAGGCTGCTGTCCACTGAGTCAGCTCAGGTCCCTGAGGCTGCAAACAGTGCCACAGCTGGCCGGGGTGGGGGGCGGGGGGAGTCCCAGCTGGGCAGTAGCTGCACCGGGGTCTCCACTCAGGTTTATCTGACCCTTATGCCTCAGTCCTTCTCTTCCAATGCCATTACTCCCCTGCCCACCTCTGTCCCTGAACTCCTGAGGACGGTAACGCACTCTCCTCGGGAGTAGAAGCTGATCACGGCCTCGTGGACTTGGGATGGGAGCGCAGGACGGGCGGCGAGAGAAGGTGGACGGCTGGTGGGAGTCCGGACGTGGGGGGCCTGCAGGACCAGCCAAGGCACTTGGACTAGATTCTGCCGCAGACAGCACCCCCTCTGCCGGCGTCAGTCCTCAGCACGCAGCGCTCCGGGCGGCCGAGGGGAGGAGACTGCCGTGCTCTCGGGCGGGCACCAGGGGCGGACACGGCTGTACACGCCGTGCCGACTGTCACTCTCCCCAGAACCCTAGCCGGGGGGTCTCGTCTTCATGTTGCAGAACTGGAAACTAAGAAATATAAAAAGAGTTTCCCAAGGTTGCACAGCCTTTGCCCTTGGCCGGATGGCTCGGTTGGTTAGAGCATCGTCCCACAGTGCAGGGGTTGCCGGTTCGATCCCTGGTCAGGGCACACACAGGAGCAGATCGATGTTCCTGCATCTCTCTTTCTCCCTTCCTCTCTGGCCAAAATCAATAAATACAAATAAAAAAACAATGCCAGCAGCTTGTTTAACTCCAAGGCAGGTTCCTGCCGTTCTCACACTGTTTAAAAAGTCACATTCTGGTCAGGTCTGATGGCCAACCTGGTCTGAATTGAGTGTGCCCACCTGTGTCGACCTGCTGTGTGAGGGTTTTCTGCTCCGGGGCGGACACGGGGTGGCTACGTTTGCGTTTGGAGACTATTGTGATTTTTCAAACTGGTTGTACGAGCAAAACACGCGACTGCCCGTTCTATTATTAAACCCGTGCTGGCCGCAGCGTGCTGGCCTGGGCGTGCTCGTGTTTGTGCACAGACAGCCTCGCCCGGGATCAGCCCAGGGCCGTTCCTTTGCAGCCCCCGTTTCTATCTTGTTCCTAGAATTGTTTGTGAGGCCGGGAGTCCCTCCTGGGCCTCAGCCTGTGCGTTCGTTGGGAGCAGGTTGGTGAGATGTGGACACAGACCAGCCGACCATGCACCTGTCACAGAAGGTCAGTCTCCAGGCACGGGGTTCTCTGGCAAAGCCAGCAGACACCAGGACCCTGCCGTTCACCTCAGGTGAGGGCATTCCGACAGACGTTTCTATGGAGTGAGCCGCACCTCCGGCCAGGTCGCCGTCACCGCCTTCTGTCCCGGTGACAAAGTACGTCTGTCTCATAAAAGACGGCACGGGCTTGTTTCCCAGAAAAACGGAAGAAGTGACCGTGCAAGGGGGGATCTTTTCACCGACTCAGATACGCTGGCCTCACCCAGTTATGTCCAGTGAACTTCTCCTCTCGTGAATGCAGGTCCTCTCACCATTTCATCACCAGGGACGTTGCTTGCCCTGTGTTTGCCCTGCCCAGGGCCCATGGTCACGTCACAGATAAGCTTGGTGTTCAGTGCTCCCTGTGTGCACTGGGTGAAGGTGAAGGCACTCTCCCAGCTCCTCCGTCCCCAGTGCAGTGGGGAAGGCGGGCTGTCACGGTGGGTGCGGCCCAAGGAGCAGGAAATGCAGGGCGTTCGAAGGCAAACAGCCCCGGTCCGCACGGCAGTGGGTACATGTGGCTTTACTGGAGTTCCCAGTGGGGAATCCCATTGGCTGTCTCCCCCCATCCCACCTAACAGTGTTTAAACAGAAGAATCACACGATCGAAACGGTGATTTAGAAAGATCCCTGTGTGAGCGGACCAGAAGGCAACGTGTGATTGCCGACGTGTGTCTCGATTTGTTTGTGTGGATTTATTGAGAAATATGTTTTGTTTTGTTTTCTGGTGGACCTAAGTCGCATAAAAAAACAACAGCAACACATTCAAGACCTGATGAAATAATGTAATTGAAAATTCATGAAACCTTTCTCAACTCTGTACATAAACTATTTATATGATTATTGCATTTGAGAAGTGATGTCTACTACCGTAAGGTTATGACTGCGTTTTAGTAAGTGATGGAGTAGTGTTGTCATCGTACTGAATCACAGCAGCGCTACGGAGAGGCAGAGCAGCGCAGACGCAGTGCGGCGAGGGTAGCACTCCGAGCTTCCCGCACGGCTCTCAACCCCGAGAACCAGGCTTGGTGGGTAAACGCTGGTTCATGTACAGGTCACAGGTTCACAGATAATTAGCCTCCCAACTGCTATGCGTGGTAATAAGCAACAAATGGAGCCATATTTGGGAGAGCTTTGAATGCCATTTCCAAAGCCATCTGTGAGGTGGAGTCATTCTGATTCCTTCCTTCCTTCCTTCCTTCCTTCTTTCCTTCCCTCCCTCCCTCCCTCTCTTCCTCTCTCTCTCTCTTTTTTCTTTCTTTCTTTCTTTCTTTCTTTCTTTCTTTCTTTCTTTCTTTCTTTCATGAGGTGAGGAGAGATAGTGAGATAGACTCCCACATGCACCCTGACCAGGATCCACCTGGCAACTTCCTCTGGGGACAATGCTTGAGTACCGAGCTATTTTTAACACCTGAGGCTGACCCACTCTAACAGAGTTATCCTCAGTGCCTGGGGCCACACTCAAACCAATTACAAATATTGATCGATTTACGACCTATGCAACTTATGGCCATTTGACTTTATGACCACAATCGCTAGCCACGACTGCTCCATGTCTGGCAGCACAAGCGATGCCCAGCTGGGCGTACGACAGTGCGGACCAGCTTCCGGCAGCACTACCATCTCCGCGTGCACCGTTTCAACTGTTATCCCAGACTCGGTGCAGCAATTTGTGTTTTGTGTCTTGGATACTTTTCATCAAACCCTTCCCAAGATGTCTACCAAGAGGAAATTGTCTTTGCAAACATTAAACCAGTTGTACTGGTAATGCAGTATTTTACTTAAACCTGACGAATGTAAAAATAAGGAACAAAATGGTGTAGAGATGATACAAATGGCATAAAATGAACAAAGAAAATTATAATATATAACAATAATGAAAGAAAATAATGATAAAATATGACTTAAAGATTTTTATAACATCATTTCACAGTACTGTACACATAGCCTACTCAACTTACGACCAAATTGTGTCGTAAGTCGAGCACTAGCTGTAAGTCATTGGCTGTGGGAGAGGAAGAGAGAGAGAAGGAGGTGGGGGGAGGGGAGAAGCAGATGGTTGCTTCTCCTGTGTGCCCTGACCTGAAATCCAACCCAGGACTTCCATAAACTGGGCCGACACTCTAGCCATTGAGCCACCAGCTAGCGCCTCTGATGATTTCTTATGCTGTCACGGGGGCGGGGGGCAGGGCAGGAACATCGGAAGCACAGAGTTCAGTGCCTGACACACCTTAACTGAATCCTACATCCCACTTTTTTTGAGCTGTGTGATTCCGGGCCCATAAAGGGCTTCTGTGAGCCTCAGGTTCGTCATCTATGAAGTGGGATCGACTGCGTCTGCCTTGACTTGCAACGGTGTGAGCAGAGGCAGGTTTGTCATCTATGAAGTGGGATCGGCTAGTCTGCCTTGACTTGCAACGGCGTGAGCAGAGGCACGGACAGGGCAGACGCTCCGTGGATGCTCGATAGATATAGCACATTATTATTATTATTATTATTATTATTATTAGCTTTTCTGGTTATTTGCACTCCCAAAGAAAAGGCAGGCTCAGAATTGAATAAATCCAGGCCCTTCAGAAACAACATTAGGTTCGCATTTAGGCAGCAATTTATTCCTTTTCTTAGGAAAGAAGAAATTATCCGCTCGCCTCTAAAATCCAAAGAGGGCGATGATGATTCATGCACGTGTGATTCAGAGAGAAAGCGGGAGCTAAAACACGGCTAGACTAATAATAACACTTCGTCCTTGTGGCTGAAGCTGGGCTGCGCAGAGGCCGTGCCCCGGGGGTGAGGGCAGGGGCCCCCCGCGGGTGGGTCTGCTGCTGCGTGGACGTACATCAGGGGCAGCAGCAGGGGAGGCGGGGGTCTCCTTGCAGCCCAGCCCCCCACGGCGATGCTACAGTAACATCTGCGGCTGTTCCTTCTCCTCACCCGCTGCGTTTCCAAGTCTGATCTAATTCTGGAAGCGATGCCTAGAGCCAGCCTTCCTCCTCTCTTACGATGATGATCGTCACAGCTCCGAACAGGTGTTCCCGACCTCTAGTGGCTCCGCCTTCTCCAGCCAGCCTGTCCTCTCTCTTCTTGCTAAAGAGAATTGTTCGAGCATCGGTCAACTGTGTGGCTGAGAAGAAAGGCCAAAGACTCGGGCATCGGTCATCCTGAGACCCTAGCCGCTTCCCCCGGCTGAGCACGGAGCTCACCGCGTCTGCTGTGGAGCTCAGGTCCGCGGGACAGCCTGTTCGAGGAGGAGCCCGTGGATTCACGCAGTTCCCGGAACACAGTCGGTCATCAGTAAGTGCCGTTTGCTCCCCAGTGCTTCCTCCTTGCTGGGAACATCAGACCTCCATTTATTTTGGCATTCTGGGCCCCCCCACGTCCATCCTCCACCCGGGGACGTCCGGACACAGCACTTCTGCCTCAGCGTTCTGTCTGACTTTGAACTTTCCCCATCAGAGTTCCTAAAACCGTTGCTGGATGGCTACTATCCCATTGTTTTTCCTTCCCACGTTCCTTCCTATTGGACACTTGGACATTGCAAGAAAATCAGGGTCTTCTGGGTCCAATCACCCAGAAGTTGAGGCACATGATGTCGCCGTAGCTAATCCAGTGGACAGCCATCGGAAATACAGTGTGTTAGATATTATCATGGTCACCTTGGGTCTGAGTCAGGCCTGGTCACTAGTCCCAAGGGGTTCACACCCGTACAGAAGAGGAGGGCCAAGGAGAGTACACCAAGGAGAGTGAGAAGAGCCCCAGGACTGTCTGGGGAAGACGGGCTGAATAAGGCAGAGAACACATCTGGTTTGGAGGCCACGATCAGAGACTTCCAGGAAGACCGTGACGGCAGCCACTGTGCCCGAGAGCAGGTGCCGTTTCCGCAGACAGCTGGGAGCCCTGGAGAGGCACCTCGCACCTTCCAGCCCCACCTGCCAGCCAGCTTCCTTCCCGGCTGGAGGTGGAGCCGCCCAGCCGGGTTCCGCTTCTGCGTCTGATCCCTGATCCGCTAAATTGGGAGCGAGCAGCATCTCCGTGGCGGCTGTCATCGTCACGGCGGAGTCTCGGGTGGCTTTGCTGTGCGTCTTTGTGTCTTTGTGTTTTTCATTTTGTCACAGAGACCCAGACTCGTACTCAAGTTCCTCAGGGTGCTCTGAGCTGAGAAGCGCTGCCTGCCAAGTGTCCGATGGTGGCGGGGGCCAGGGGGAGGGCGTGTGACTCATCGCAGGTGACGCGCAGAGTGGCCACTGTTGTCGGCAGCATGCCGGGTGGCACTGCAGCAGCTGGCATAGCAGGTGGCACTGCAGCAGCTGACTGAGGTGTGTGTGTGGAGCCCAGCAGAGGGGGCCGGGGGGAGGGCGTGTGACTCATCGCAGGTGACGCGCAGAGCGTGGCCACTGTTGTCGGCAGCATGCCGGGTGGCACTGCAGCAGCTGGCATGGAAGGTGGCACTGCAGCAGCTGACTGAGGTGTGTGTGTGGAGCCCAGCAGAGGGGGCCGGGGGGAGGGCGTGTGACTCATCGCAGGTGACGCACAGAGAGTGGCCCCTGGTGTCGGCAGCATGGCGGGTGGCCCTGCAGCAGCTGACTGAGGTGTGTGTGTGGAGCCCAGCAGGGGGGGCATGGGGGGCGGGCGTGTGACTCATCGCAGGTGACGCGCAGAGCGTGGCCCCTGGTGTCGGCAGCATGGCGGGTGGCCCTGCAGCAGCTGACTGAGGTGTGTGTGTGGAGCCCAGCAGAGGGGCCAGGGAGGCGGCCCAGGGAGGGAAGGGACTGAGGCCGCATGAAGAATTCACGTGCCCCGTGCCCTCGGCAGCCTGCCCTCACTAGGAACGCGGCCTTAGCTGGGATTTGGCTGTTTGGTGCCAGGGGCACAAAGGTTCAGTTGTACCAGGTGCGTGAGCTCTAGAAATCTGCTGCCCGGCAGTCGTGCCCACGGATGTTCTGTGCCCTGAAAAGTCTGTTAGGAGGACATGTCTCCTGTTCCGTGTTCTTATCACAAAAAAAGAGAAAGAAAACAGGTGCAACGTAAGTCCATGAGTCCTAGGGGGAAAGCAAGAATGGGGGGGGGGGCCCTGGCCGGTTGGCTCAGCGGTAGAGCGTCGGCCTGGCATGCGGGGGACCCAGGTTCGATTCCCGGCCAGGGCACATAGGAGAAGCGCCCATTTGCTTCTCCACACCCCCCTCCTTCCTCTCTCTCTCTTCCCCTCCCGCAGCCAAGGCTCCATTGGAGCAAAGATGGCCCGGGTGCTGGGGATGGCTCCTTGGCCTCTGCCCCAGGCGCTAGAGTGGCTCTGGTCGCGGCAGGGCGACGCCCCGGAGGGGCAGAGCATCGCCCCCTGGTGGGCAGATCATAGCTCCTGGTGGGCGTGCCGGGTGGATCCCGGTCGGGCGCATGCGGGAGTCTGTCTGACTGTCTCTCCCCGTTTCCAGCTTCAGAAAAATACAAAAAAAAAAAAAAAAAAAAGAATAGTGGGGGGCTCTTCTTGCACAAACAAACAAACAAACTGACTCCCACAGAGCCCAAGACCCAGTTCTGTCCTTCCTTGCTGTGTGTCCTGGAGTTTATCTCCTTGAGTCTCCGTCAGTTTCTTTGGTCTATTGTGGCAATCAGAGAGGATTTTCTTGGAGATGTTTAAAAGAGAAAAAACAAACCCCTTTCTGATGTTTAAAGAACCGAAAAGTAAACCCCTTGTTTTGAGTCGGCTTCTGTGATCTCCGCTCTGGGCTGGGTGGCATCTCTGTGCCTGCCGTCCCTCTTGGAAGCCGGTGTTCTTACTAGTCTTGACACAAAACACGGTCCTGGTGTGGGATTTGCAAACAGGCATGACTAGGAAGCCCCCCCCCCCGCCCCCAGCTTGGAGGGGGCTCCGAGGGGCCTGGCAGGAGGTTCCAGGAGCAAATGAGCATTTCCGAGAAAGAGCTGGAGTGGTCAGCGTTCTGGCCTCTTGGTCAGCAACCCACGGTGGTTTTCTTCCTTCAGGCGCCCAGAAGGTGCCTTTCAAACGGAGCTCAGCACAGCACACGGGGCTCACTCAGACAGCATTTGCATTTTCCTCCCATAATGGGGGCGCCCCCCACCCCCGGGGATAGCTGGAGGATGGGAATGGTAATAAACGTCAGGGCAGGAGAGCTCTGTCGGGCCCCCCGTGACAAACAGGCCACGCACGTCTCCTAGGACCTGAGCTCCAGGCGCGAAGGAGACATGGTGCTGCCCTTGAGTTGCTCGTGGGCTGTCGTGGAAACAGGTAGGAAAATAAATGACAGGAAAATAAATGAAGGGCGTGTGAAGGCGGAGGTGCCGGTGGTACCCGGTGGGTGAGCTCGGCCCGGGGAAGGGCCCCCTGCCCTCCAGCCTGGCCCCCAGGCCCCACCACGCTGCCCTGGGCTCCCTGTGCCCGTCAGCCATTGGAGTCACTCGCCACTGCTGGAAATCACACGTGAGAGCCATGCATGGAGCCCCCACCCCTTAGAGAAATGTAAGTCCCAGGCCAGCAGGCGGTGGTGGGGCTGTGGATTTGCCACTGAGTCCTCAGAGCCTTGGCCACTGCCTACCAGGGAGGAGGCCCTCGGAACGGTCTGTCCCACAAAACAAGTGAGTAAAAGATCAGAGAAGAGACTTCAAGAGAACGAGGCATTTGAATTAGGTTTTGAAGGGCGAGTCCTAAACAGCAGGGACAGAAGTAAATCCAAAAATGAGGACAGTGCGACCGTGTTAGTCCTTTGTTACGGACTCGGCAGGGATTCCTCATGAAGACAGTTGGACAGGTGGGTTTGTGGTGGGAGGAGCCTGGCGTAAAATCACTCAGATTGATGCTTCTGAGCCCTGGTCCCACTGCAACCCGTCTGAGCCCCAGTTAACACATATGTGAATGTCAGAGACTGTTCTGTCCCCGGGGGGGGGGAGGTGTCAGGAGAAGTAACAGAGTTCTTAGACAGCTGCAGATGACGCCTAGCCCCCCAGGACTCTTAATTTTGTGATGCCTCTATTGTGTCAATTACGATAGTGACCTAGGCACTGAAATAGGTCCCTGCCTCAGGGCTCCTCACTGTAAACGGACAAAGCATGATTGTGTTCTGGCAAGAGACGGCCTAGTGTCTGGACCGGCCCTGCTGGAAGCCTGTGACTGGCGTCGTCAACGGCAGGTGGAGGCTCTCTGGGATGGAACCTTCGGCTCGGTCGTCCACCAAGACCTGGTTTGGAATCCCAGGCCCTCGAGTCGCCAACTGGGTGGGTCGCTGGATTAGTGAGGGAGTTGGAGCCTCTGTTTCCTTATGTAGACATGGGGTAATAGTGCCTAAGTTCTTGTCTTTATTTAAATTAAAACATATTCAATAGTGCATCAGTCTCATCTCAGATAGACTAGAGGACAAGTCCGTGGGTAGAAAGCACTGACCTCAGAGCTTGACAAATGGTTGGTACCCAGTAAACAGCACCTGATCATGCTGTTGGTACTGTCACGGCTTTGGGGGCAGTAGACAAAGTACGAGAGTCAAAAAGAGGAGGAGGACTCTGAGGACGGGGCCTGTACTACGCGTGACATTGGAAAAATAGGAATGCCCTGGACAGGTGGACATGATGGGAATACCAAGGAGACAGAACAATCCAGGTCGAAACCAGGGACAGAAACACACGGAGGCCTGTGTGGAATGAGTAGGGGAGTATATTTTTTCTTTTTATTATTTGATTTTGTTTTTCTTATTAAATGGATTAATAGGATCATATAGGTTTCAGGTATATATCTCTATGGTACATAATCTGTGTATTACATTGTGAATAAGGTTTATTATAGGAAGAATGAAAGGTGTCTTAGGCAATATAAATTGAAATTCAGGAAGTTATCAGGGAATGGTATAACGTCTGTTTAAATATCCTACGTTCTATGTACAGATGGGCATGGCTGTGTTACAGGAAACATACGTAAATCTAGTTTTAGAAGATATTGCTACATAGTTACATAGTTTTCAAAGCTATGGAATAGTCTCATGTTAAAGTAACAGCATTGCTTCAAACATTTATTGTTCCAGTAAGTTGTTGCAATGGGAGTCTTCCAATTTAATTCTCATATCTATTTGGGAAGGTATAGATCGTATTTCTTGTCTTTTAGGTCAAGGCTCAAAAAGTTTAACTTGTTATCTTTGAGGAGTTTAGTTTTTGTTTCAGGATATAGGACTTTTGGAGAAATCAACCCCAAAGGCATATCTCAACCTACTGGTGCCACAGAAGATAGTTTTAAATAGTTTTTAATTGAAATGTACATTTGTATGCTGTAATTCCAATGGATTTCCCCCCAAACTCAAAGATCTGGTTTAACCAGCACCCCGATAAAGAATTAGCATGACCCCCCTGCTCCCAGAACCCCTCTGTGGTTTTTCCCAGTCACTGCCCACCACCGTCAGCAAGCGCAGCTGCCGGCCCGGTTTCTGACGCTGCAGGTCAAACTTGACTGTGTTTTGAACTTTACATAAATGGAATTGCACTGTGCATATTCTTTTCTGTTTCGCTTCTTGGCTCAAACACGATTATGCAATTCATCCATATTGGTGTGCATAGTAGCATTTCATTCTCTTGTGTATAGTGTGCAAAGCATGAACATAATCATGACTCATTTCCCTATTCTACTGAGATTGGTGTAATTTTCAGTCTTGGAGTGTTACAAAAAATGATAAGGACATTCTTACACATGTCATTTAATGCATGCATCTATGCATTTTTTAAATATATTACTAAGAACGGCCTATGCTACAAGGTGTGTGTATGTTTAGTGCTAGTAGTCATTAATACTTAATTTCCCAAAGCGATCAGACCAATTTATGCCCCTCCCAGTACTGCATCAAATTCTCACTTGTTCCACATCCTCACACACACTTGGGGTCATCTGCCTTGTGCATGTTGGCTGTTCTGGTCAATGTGAAGTGGTATCCTATTTTGATTTTAATTCATGTTTAGCAGATTACAAAGTTGAATACTTTTTTATGTGATGGTTAGTCCCTTGACACATTAGTTTGATGTGTCGGTGGAGGCTCAGGCTTCTTTCTTGCTGTACTTACCACACTGTCTTCAGTTCTAGTGAACTCTCAGTGGCATAAACTGAGCCTAGGTCTTGCGTGTGGCTTCAGCACCAAGGACAGCGTCCATCTGGTTGTCAGCCACAGCTCAGGTGAAAGCTCAGAGTCCACCCCCAGTGAGAACAGAAGCCAGGATGGAAACTCAAGCCCGGCTGATGTTAAGCCTGTGCTCTGTCCACTCTAAGGAGGCCGAATAAGTTTCAGGTCACCCTTCCGTCTCCGTTACATCAGAGCTATTGCGAACAGGATGCTCGATAAAGCCACTGAGGGGAGTCCTGAGGAACGATGGACATTCTCATACGGCCTCCTTAGGGTGCACATCGGCAAGGCATAGAACTGCATTCTCTCTGGATGGTTTTGTGAAGTCCTGAGGGGGCCCTGTCCCAATCCCCTCTGCAAGACATCCCCTTGACGAGGGGCCTTGCTCGGAGCGGCGTTTGTCCTCTCCACGACTCTGCTTGATGTTTCCAAGGTACGTGCTCCAGGCTGAGACGCAGTGCCTGCAGGTGTGCGCTTTGGGGTCCAGTTTTGCTTCTTATTTATTCTACTTGAGCTTTGTTCGCGTGGCTTGTCCTCTCTGAGCCTTTGTCAGTGGGGATATTGGAGTAATCTCACCTTCCTCAAAAGTCATTGTAAAGATCAAATCGTCCACGGGCATAAAACACACAGCAGAGCTCCTGGAAACTAGTGATCACTCACACCTTGGGGTGTGCAATTTTGGAACTTAGTAAAAAGAGGATGAGTCTGTGGTGGGCTCAGCACGGCTCTGGGACGCCCGTGTGATGGACCTGTTTTGAGTAAAAGACAAGTCGATACGGCTCTCTGAGCAGTGCACAAGTTGCAGAGTAGCAACACACATTAGCTCTACTCTGAAAAGCCATCTGAGAAGCAATATTGGTAAAATGTGGTACACAGTTCCAAAAATGTTGCGGATTCCAATTACAGAAGGAGAAGCCCCAATAGGATCCTGAAAAGATTTCCCCCCTCTTATTTTTTTTTTTTTTATTTGTTGATCCAACCACCAACTATCCAGTAATGCTGGCACTCAAGTCTAGTGGGAAGGAAGGCAGTTTTAGGTCAGGCTGACCCGAGTTTGAAACCTGGTGCTGTTGCTTTGTAAGTGCCCAGAACAAAGTATGCAGTCCAACAGAGCCACGATCTAAAATTGGGGAGAACACGGAAGCATCATAAATCTTCACTGCGATAATGTGTCGAGATTGTTTCGTCTAATGCTTCAAATCGAGAAAGAAAGTACTTCATCCAGGGTAGACTTTATTAAAGTTCAAAACCCACTTTGTACAGGTCATTGTCCTAGTTTAGAAATGTACTACATGTCTTTTTCCCCAAATAGTACAGCCTTTGAGAATGGGGGAACGTGTGTGGTTTTTGTTTTGTTTTTGTTTGTTTTTAGCTGAGTCTCTCTGGTGCTTAAGAGAATGTCTGATGTGTATTGATAGTGACTTATTTTTTTTCTTCTTTTCTAAGTGAGAGGAGGGGAGATAGAGAGACAGAATCCTGCATGCACCCAGACCGGAATCTACCCGGCAAATCCTGTCTGGGCCATGCTCTCAACCTAGTTATTTTTAGTGCCTGAGGCAGAGGCTCTACAGAGCCCGGGGCTGATGGGCTCAAATCAGTTGAGCCATGGCTGCAGGAAGGGAAGAGAGAGACAGAAAGAGAGAGAGAGAAGCGAGACGGTGAGGGGTGGAGAAGCAGATGAGCGCTTCTCCTGTGTGCCCTGACTGGGAATTGAATGTGGGACATCCACACGCCAGGCTGATGCTCTACCGCTGAGCCAGCCGCCCAAGACCAGTAACTGATTTTTGGATGAACAAATGAACAAGGGAGAGATCTGGCTAGCATTACAGCCTGGACCAGCGGTTGAGGACCAAATATGGTTGGGTCGAGGGAAGGAGAGGGGTGAGAGAGGAGGCCAGGTCAGAGTGGGTCTTGAATGCCATGTCCGAGAGGTGGACATTCATGTCCAGACACTGCTAAGGGAGCCGGTAGGTGAAGTTGCATGTCAGGAGACAGCAATATAGGGCGGAGGGATTAGTCAGTTAAGTCACTTTGTCACTGCCCTTCATTCTTGGGCTCTGGAGAATAATAGGATTCTCCTTGAGGCCACGTCCTCTTAATTAGCTCTTTGCACTAATTAATGGCCACTTGTCCTTCTGTTGCGAGCTGCTTAAATAACTCAGGGTCCCCAGCAAGGTCAGCATTAGCCCTGCTCCTCGGGAAGCTGTGGGGGAAATAGCAGCGGGTCCGCCATGGGTTTGAGAGACCTGGGTCCCAGCCCTGTCTCTGCTGCCACCGTGCTGTGTCCTGGGTGTGGGGTGGGCTGGGGGTGTCTCTTCGGCTCCCCGGGTTTTATTTCTCAAACTCTGTATTGAGGGGACTGGCCTGGCACGTTCCCCTACCAAGCAAAGACTGTGATTGCAGCCTCTGTCATCGTCCCCATGGACAGGTGAACGAGGATCTGTGGAGCGGGGGTGGGGGGGGGCAGGGGCAGGGGCAGGGTCAGAGCAGCATCCCAGAGAGGGAACTGGTACTGAACGGGCTCCCTCTCGGAGCCGGGTACTGTGTGCGCAGCTCTTCGCTCAGGGCACACAGCTGCCCTGCTCAGCTCTGCCAGAGTGTGGCTGGGTCTCTGTAGTTGGACCCCTCCCCTGGGGACAGACACCTCCCTCCTCAGGGGCAGGTGAGCTGATGCGGGGGGAGAGGGCCACTGCGCAGTGTCTGGGCCAGGATGCGTGCTCTGTGCGCGTCACTTATCGTGGTTATTTGAGGGCGAAGCTGTGACAGAGGTGGGGGTCCTGCTGGAGGCGGGTGTGGTGGGACGGAAGCTGTCCAAGTCCTTTCCCACCTGGGTCAGGAGCATCCAGGGATGAGCACGGAATCAGACGTGAAAGACAGTTCTCCCCAGTCTTTCTTTTCTCTCTCTCTCTCTCTGGATTAATAACTTTATTATTTATTTACTTACAAGGGGAACACTGTCCCTGCTGAGGATTTCTTAAAACCATTTTATTGAAGTATGATTGGCACGTGAGACGTTGTACCTGTTGAATGTCTACAGCGCGATGAGCCTGGGGTTAAGCGTACGCCCGGGAAGCCGTCACCACCACCG
The DNA here is from genome assembly GCF_036850995.1 of Saccopteryx leptura. Lineage (NCBI taxonomy): Eukaryota > Metazoa > Chordata > Mammalia > Chiroptera > Emballonuridae > Saccopteryx > Saccopteryx leptura. Next base: position 368,514,107 of record NC_089505.1, on the reverse strand, counting down.
AGGCCACAGACGCCTCCGTCCCCTCCTAAAGCCTCCACCTGTCTCTATCGTTGTTGTTGTTGTTGTTTTGGTGTGGTAGGAAGACCTAGCATGAGATCTGTCCTCCTCTCGAATGTTGAACGCAGCACCCAGCATGGCTGGCTCTCGGCTCTGAGCTGCAGAGCGGCGCCCAGGACGGATCTGTCCTGCGTAGCCGAGGCTCTGTCCCTGTGGGCTGGTCCTCTCGCTGCCCCTGGCGACAGCTTTTCTGCTCCTTGCTTCTGGGAGTTGGACTTCTTACGATTCCTCGCGTAGGGAAGATCAGACGGTGTTTGGTTTTCCGTGTCCGGCTTATTTCACTCAAGCGCCGGGTCCCCGGGTCCCTCCACGTTTTCACAGTGGCAGATTTCCCTCTTCGTGAGGCTGAACAGTATCGCACTGTGTATATAGACCGCCGTTTCCTTACCCGGTCCCCCGTCGACGGGCATTTGCGTGGTGTTCAAGTCTCGGCTGTGGGAATGAGGCTGCCGTGAACACCAGCGTGCGGGCCTCTCTCAGGACCCTGCCTCTCCCGCCTTTGGACAGCGCCCCAGCAGTGGGATGGCTGCCTCACAACATGCTTGTTCTATTTGGAGTTGTTTGAGGGACCTCCGATCTGTTTTCCACAGTGGCTGCACCAACTTCCATCCCTACCCTGTTTCCTTCTTGAGTAGGCATCTGTTTCGTTGGCAAAACGAGAAACTCCTCATCCGTAAGTGCCCGGGCACCATGGAGCCCCAGCGTCATGCCAGAAATAGCCTGTGTGTGTCACCCCCCCGGGGAGGGTTGGCTCCGTCTGGGAGGGAACGTTCCGGGTCCTTCTGAGTCTGCAGGCTTCTTAGAGCCCGTGAATCACTGCTCCTCACTCTCCTCGTTCTCTCTGCTCAAGAGCCCTGTCACTTGGAGAGCTTGTGTGCCCAGCCTCTCTCTCCCTCCCTCTCTCCCTCCCGTGTGTGCACACACACACACATACACACACACGCACACACACGCACACGCACACGCTCGCACACACAGACACACACCAGAGACAGACGCCTAGGAGGCTCTCATTAACCGTCTGGTCCCCACCTAGCTGACCGGCGAACACAGTGCAGGTGGGTGGAGGTCACGGCTTACCCGGGTAGCCCAGGCCAAAGTTCCCAGAATGCCGATACTTTGTACGCCGAGCCTGTGAAACCGGCGGTGCTCAGAAACAACGGGGTGAGCTTGCCCCTCAGGGCCTGACCCCCAAATGCATTTCCCGGAGCTGACCCTTCTTGCCGGTTGGTCACAGCCGTTGCCAGGCTCTCGAGGAAGGAGAGGCGACCCAGCCGTTTTCTCTGTAGGAAAGTCCTGCATTCGAGAGTCAGACGGTCATCCCTGCCCTCCTGGGGCTCTGTTGCTGTGTCAGCCGGTGTGAAAGGGGCGTTTTTCTTTCTTTTTCTCTGAAGGCTGGGAATTAGATGTGGAAACATCCTGGAGGCCCACAGTTGGCTCCGAGCCCGGGCTGCTAAACAGATGGGCTCCTTTCGAGCCTGTGGCTATCACCAGCTCGGGGAAGAAAGGGGATCGAGTGCCATGTGACTCCAGGGCTTGCTAGTGAAGATTTTCATGGTTCCACTTTGACTCCTCAGCTGCCAGCTGGGGGTCGCTAAGGAGGCAGCCAAGGTTCAGACAGTTTCAATCCGGGCGGGTAGAGAGACGTTCTGTGCTAGCCATGCGCCCGTAGAAGGAACCGTCCCAGCGAAGGCTTTGAGACGTCCTGCCGCCGTGACATCTGCCTGCCCCACAGCCTCTGTGTTGGGCTGAGCACGGGAACCTCTTTGGATGTAACGCCAACCGACAGTCCGTACGCCGGAGTGTGCAGTTCATAGTGTGGCGATGCCATGCTCAGTGGTGGGGTTCCGGGGGGCTCTCCTCTGGGGCCCCAGACCTTCTCTGAGTGTTCTGAATCCCCCCGCGCTGTGCAATCCTGTCCGGGGGATTGGAGCGGTGGGTGGGGGAGTTTCTGCAGACACCAGGCTGCAGGCAGTCAATTACATACAGCCTGCCAGTGTCTCCGCTCTGCACCAAAGACGGTGTTTCTCAAACGTCCTGGTTTCTTGGGGGCACGGCCCTCCGTGCAGGGCCCGCTCCAGTCTGGGATCTGGAGTTGTCTAAAAGCAGGGGCAACGCCCTCTGTAAGTGTGGAGTCAGCCTGTGGGTGGCCCACGGGAGGGAGAAGACAAAGGTGGTGGCCGTTCTGGAAGGCATCGAGTTTCCTGTCTTGGGTGGGTTTCCACCAGGCCGGACAGCAGCAAGCTAAGGAATGAAAGGGGCTCCGCAGGCTGCACCCGGAAACACCTTCCAGGCTCGGGTTCTGCTGGCCAGGAGGCGGCTGACCCACTTTTCCCTGACTCATCTCTGCCGTCCGTCCTCCTCCTCCTCCTCTTCCTCGTTTTCCTCCTCCTCCTCCTCTCATTCTTTCCTTCCTCTCACTTCCATCCAAAGGCAGTGGGTAGACGGTGAGGCTGACACAAACCAGCAGAGACCCTGGAGCATCAGCCTATGGGAACGACCAGGCTTCTGTCTCCCACCCAGTCCCCAGCCCCTGGACCCGCCTCCTACGGCTCAGCCGTTCCAGAGCTGAGAGTTGGCAGCCTGTTATTCTAGACAGGGTCCTGGGTACGTGGCATCCATTTGCCTTCTGTCTCCTGGTCTGGGGCATTTGAGTTCTCCCACCCTGTCTGAGCTGGGCGTCTCTGAGAGGGATGCCCCTGACTCCTGCATTAGCCAAGCCTCCTTCTGACTTTAGGCAGAATCCCAGCTAAGATCCCTGCTTCTGGAATGCCCAGTGCCCAGAGATCCAGCACAGGGGTCTCCTCCACCTTAAACATCCCTTCACCCATCTGATGATTGTTGAAGCTTGACACAGAGCCAATAATTCCGCAGCCCCTGGGGATAGATACGCACAAGACCCACTTCCCGGGGCTCCTGGCGTACAGGGAACACAGGCGAAGGAGGAATTTACCTGGGCCCTGGATAGGTGTGTATAGCGGAGGCCCATGCAGGCCCTCGGGGTCACAGAGGATGCATGCCAGTTAAAGCCCAGCTTTAAGGAGAGAGTGAAATGTGCATGGCTTGGTGATTTCAGTGGTGAAGATGTAACCGTGCCCAGGGTGCTCATTCTACCTCCAGGGCCAGGAGAGCTCCGAGTTCCCCGTGTCGGGACTTCCTGCCGTCTCGTCTCTCCGCATTATGCCCTCCGAGGTCGGGGCGGGGAGGTCCAGACGTGAATGTCTTGGTCACGTATTTTGATGCAAGTGTAACTGGTCACCAGGACGTCTGGCTGTGTCAGGCACGTTCAAAGTCGCAGTCGGCTGGGGGTTTGTTAGGTGATGACGGCTGTTCGTTTATTTACTCGGTAAGAATCGACTGGGGACCCGTTGTGTCCATCACTGTTCTAGGCACTGTTGATACATAAATACATAAGATTGTTTTGTTCAGTTATTTTTTATGTTAGACCTTTTTATTTCTTTTTTTTTCACCAACGAAGTCTTGCAGAGGCCCCTGCCTTCTATAAAATGGAAGGCTCGGTTTCTTAGTGGTGGGGGTGGTGGGACCTCTGAGCTCACTCACCTGGTTCCCCGAAGTGCCCTGGCGGGGATCCTACGGAATGCCTCTCCCCTGGCCGGCAGCACCCGGACCGTTATCTGAAAACCACTCGTTTTGAGAGGCAGTGGTTGGGTAGAGCGTTTGGCTCAGTCTCTCTTACAGACAGACTGGATTCGAACTCCGCTCTGCCGCTCAGCGGGAATTCTCCATCCGTCTGAGCCTCCACCTCTCTGTAGGTCAGCAGCAGCCAGGCACGTCACAGGGCATTGCTGCGGACCAGACGGTCACAGGTTGTCTTGTTCACACCTGGCCACTCTGAGACTGAATGGGGACACTGTTACTAGTTCTGTGGGGACACCGGATGTTACCTGGGACCGTCCCTGGAAAATAAGGACACGTGATAATTAAGAGGATGGTAGAAGAGGAGAGCCCTAAGTTGGTGTTTTAAACAATGTATTGTTGTTATTTCCTGTTACTCTTTTACTAATGCGGGACTAAGTCTGAAGCTCCCTAGCCAGGTGTTGGGGGAGAGAGGCCTGGCTCAGGGTCTTGGAGGTCTGGGTTTAAGTCCTAGTAACAAGTTGTGTGTTATTCTCCTGTCAGTCTCAGAGCCAGAGCCGGTGAAAGACACTTACCAGATTCAGCCGCAGGGGAGGTAGAGGCTGGAGGCAGGGCCAGGGTGGACGGGGGCTGAGCCCCTGTGGAAGACAAGCATTTTTACTCCTTTGTACTGGGGTCTGACCCCTGACATCTCAATAGCACGTAGTTTCCATGGCTGCTTTGAGCCCCTTTAAATCATAAGCTTTAAAATAATTTCATCAACATTTTGCTTAAGATTAAAGACCCCCGCTTTAGGGGGATGTCCCCCACTCAGTCTCTGCTCCCTACACCGCCCACTCTCCGGCCCCGCCCCTAGGAGCCTAGTGTCTGCAGCCTTGTTCCTCAAAACAGGCAGTCACCCACACCCTGGGGGGCCGGTGGGTGCACAGAGCCTCCCTCTGGGGTCTCTGAACTGGGCTGATGTTTACTTAAACCCCTGGCTCACCCTTCCACACACTGTGAGCCTCTGTCCCAGGTTACCTGAGGCTGCAGGGGTGGGGGAGGAAGGCAGTAACGTTTTGACATGTAAATTGAGCAGATTTAATGTGAAATCATCCAGGGGAGAACTGCTATTTTTAACAGCATCCTTCTGGTTAGAAATGTACCCTCATACCCTTGACAATCCAGTCAGGGCCTCCTCCTCCTCCCTCCTCCTTTCTCCTCCTCTTTCCTTTTCCTCTTCCTCCACCCCCCCCCATTCCCGGGGTCCTTTCTGTGCAGGCTCAAGGAGCCCCCACCTGGAGGGAGAGGGTCTCCGGCTTGACCACTCTCAGCCCTGCAGGTGCTGCAGGTGGCACGCTGCCATGCTACAGAAGGCCTGAAGGAGTCCTCCGCCGTCACACAGTGCGTGGAGAGCTGGGCTCAGAACCGGGTGTCCCCCCTGCGTCTGCGTGTCCACAGGACACAGACTGGGACTGAGCCTCCTGCCGGAGAGCCCCGCCCCAGGCCAGGGATGTGCAAGGACTCGGGGGGCTGGGGCGCCCCTGCTTAGGCTGTGAGCATGGAGCCCGTGTCCAGGGGCGGAGGCGGCTGCCCTGGCTGGCCCGGCCACTCCCAGAGGGCCAGGAAGCCTTCCTTCGGGGCACTCAGGGATGTGATGGGTGTGTGTGTGTGGGGGGGGGGTTGGCCGAGCCTGGGCATCGGAGGCTTGAAGGACCCCAGCGATGCAGTGTTCAGGGGGGAGGTTTCCAGGGACGTGAGCTCTGAGGCCCCTCCTGGAGCTCCATCTTGCAGGAGATAGGGACCTAATCTGTAGAGTTTAAACCCAGAGTTGGAACCCAGGGAGGAAGGGTCAGGCCGCCTTGAAGCCAGAGAGCTGAGCCCTGCAGGAAAACCATGATAGCTCAAGTACGAAATAGCTTAGTTTGTTTTTACTGAGCCAGTGGAGATGTGAGTAGCATCACCAAAGCATGTGTGATGTTGGAGATTGCATATTTTTTAATTGAGGTGGAGTTCACATAACATAACATTTACAGCTTGAAGGGTGCCATCCTGTGACATTTAGCACATTCCCCGTGTTGTACAACCGTCACCTCTATCCCGTTCCAAACAGCTCCATCACTCCTAAAGGACACCCCGTGTTCACTCAGCATCCCCTCCCTGCTGCCTCCCCCTGGGCCCCTGGAAACCACCCACTCCTCATCTCTGCAGGTCGACCGGGTCTGGACGCCTCGTGAGAACAGACTCCCACAAAGTGTGGCATCTAGCTTCTCTCCTGTAGCCTGGTGTTTCTGAGGCTCGCCCCTGTGGTGGGCACTGATTTGGCACTCTGGCCTCTGGCTCCAGAGTTCTTGGAAGCATTTCACCTGTTCCGGAGCCGGGCTCTGTGCAGGGTCCCACGTGCTGGTGGCACCTGCATCTACCGGAGCTGCTCGTGCCGTTGCTGGGCAGCTCAGGATGGGGTGGGCTGGCTGGTTCGGTGCTTCACTCCACGATCTGCTCTCCAGCCCCCTGGCTCGGGCACAGGTTAGCTGGGACCTGGGACAGGCTGGCCCAGGAGACCTCCTCTCTCTATACAAGTGTACGTTGTCCCTTGGGCCCTCTAGTTATGCGACTGAAAGAGCCACATTCGTTCTGTGGATAGCCGGGAGGGGCATGCACACCCTTTGCAGCAGAAGCAGGTGCTGCCTGGGGGGCAGACCCGGGGACAGGGCCACCGGACGGGGACGGGCCCTGCTCTGCACAGGGGCAGACTGCGATCTGGGTGGGAGACTGGGTGAGCGGAGTCGGTGCCCCTGCAGCTCTGGGCGGGGTTTCCCCACCATTAATAGCGGTCATGCAGGGCAGCTCTGAGGTTTCTATACATCAGGGGTCGGGAATGTTTGTGGCTGAGAGCCATGAACACCACATATTTTAAAATGTAATTCTGCGAAAGCCATACAATATGTTTAACACTAAATACAAGTAAATGTGTGCATTTTATATAAGACCAACACATTTAAAGTACAATAAGTCTCTGAATTCTTTTTAATAACGTTGTTATGCTGTTGCTAACCAATGATGAATAAAGTACTTCTTACCATTAATGCGACTTCTGGTGCTGCATGGTTTTGCTGATGGCTTTGTAGTCTGGTTGATACATGGTGAGGTTAAGCTTCATGCAGGCATTGAGACTTCCATCCATTAAACATGATTGTTAGTCCTAACGTTCTTTAGATGTGAGAAAGAAAAAGACTGCTCACATGCATATGTACAGCCAAACATTGTCAGTACAGCAATATTCACACACTGCAGTGTGTGGTATGTGACGAGAAGCGTGTTCCAAGTTTTGACAATCAGCTGGTCCACGGGTTGAAGTTTTTTCATTTCTCCCCACTTGTGTTTGCTTACCAACTCTGCTTGCTGTCGTGCAAGTCTTTCCAAATCTTCATTCAGTGATTTGAACTTATTCACCCACATGTCTGAGGACTTCAGGTCAGCAGCTTGTAGCACAAAATCTCTGACGGAGACACCGGGGATATAACTCAGGTCGGCGCTGTCCACTGCACACTCGTGTGGATGGATGATGAACTTAAAAAGATGAGTGCGCTCATGAAATTCTCCAAAACACGCTTTGAATGACTGCAGGGGATCAGATGTGAAGCCCGCTAGCTGCTGGAGATCAAGATGTTGAGCAGGGTCACTTGCTGTGCGTGCATCTTTAAACTCTCCCAGTTTTTTAAAGTGTAGTAAACGACTTGTTTCAATGTCTGCGATGAAGAGTTCCAGCTTGTTTTCAGATGCAAACAATGCTTGTTGAAGGGATAAGACTGTATTTCCAACGCTTTGCATTTTCACATTGAGCTGGTTCAGATGTTCAGTCATGTCCACGAGATAGTAGAACTTCAGGAGCCACTCAGTGTTAGCTAACTCAGGATGCTCGATGTTTTTCATTTCAAGAAAAGTCTGAATTTCGCTCAGACAAGCCGCAAAACGGCTGAGCACCTTCCCTCTTGACAACCAACGCCCATTGCTGCGCAGAAGCAGACCAGGATAATTATTCCCAACTTCATCCAGCAGTGTTTTAAACTGGCGATCATTTAAAGCTCGGGCAACAATCAAGTTGACCACCCAAATGACCAGCGACATCACCTCACCAAGCTGCTCACCACTCATCTGAGCACAAAGCACCTCCTGATGTAGGATGCAGTGAAATCTTAGGATGAGTCTCTTTTCATGTTCACTAAGAAGCGCTACGAATCCTCTGTTTTTCCCCACCATGCACGGAGCACCATCAGTACACACCGAAATAAGTTTATCCATCGGTAGATTTTTTTCTTTAGTGAACTCAGTGAAAGACTTGAATAAATCCTCCCCTCTTGTTGTCTCTTTCATAGGCAAAACAGAAAGACTTTCCTCACGTAGTGTGTCACCAACAGCATACCTTGCGATCACGCTGAACTGGGATAAATGGCTTACGTCTGTTGACTCATCCAAAGCAAGAGAAAAGAATGGTGCTGCATTTATGTTCTTCACTTGTGTTGCCTCAATTTAATTTGCCATTGTGATGGTACGATTGTGAAGTTCTTGCAGAGAGAGGCATGTCTTTTATTCATTTGATTATCTTGTCTTTATCCGAAAAGTCGTCAAAAAGTTCATTGGCAACATCAAGCATGAATGTTTTGGCATAGTCCCCATCTGTGAATGGCTTTCTGTTTCTCACAATTGTTAAAGCACCACAAAGCTAGCAGAATTCCTGTCACCTTGCTGGGTTCAAACATGGAGTTTCCGCTGACTAGCTTGCACTCTCTACAGCAGCCCTTGACATGATTTCTTCCTGCTGTCCCCCACTGGATATTTCAATGCAAATGTAGTATGGCGTGTGTCAAAGTGCCGCTTTATATTTGACCGTCTCATTGATGCAATTTTATCATTGCATATTAGACACACTGCAGAACCTGCTCTCTCCACAAAGGCGAATTCCTCTGTCCATTCCTGCTGTAAAGTACGATACTCCTCATCTTTTTTTCTTTTAGCCATCTTCTTCGTCGAAAGGGTTTCTGCAATTAGCTAACTAACTACTTGATTAAAAGGAAGTTTACTTCCTGATCTCACAACAACCTGTGTATGTTATGCATTATCCAATAAAAATTTGGTGTTGTCCCAGAGGACAGCTGTGATTGGCTCCAGCCACCCGCAACCATGAACATGAGCGATAGGAAATGAATGGATTGTAATACATGAGAATGATTTATATTTTTAACGTTATTATTTTTTTTATTAAAGATTTGTCTGCAAGCCAGATGTAGCCATCGAAAGAGCCACATCTGGCTCGCAAGCCACAGGTTCCTGACCCCTGCTGTACGTGAATGAACACACCCGTAGACTTACGGTCATTGCACCTTCGCTCACAATGCTGGGCGCTGGGGAGAATGGACGCAGCGAACCTGTGTGTGCTTGACCCTCTCTGTCTACCCTCCCCGCCCTGTCCCTGTGTCCTGGGGACTCGGAGAGCCCAGCATCATCAAGGAAGAGTTTAAGCTCTTTTATTAGGTCTTCACAGCAAAGCTATGATGCGGCTATCTTTTCTTTCCTTCCTTTATTTGCTATAAATGATTTGGGAGCTGCATGCTGGCCACTGGGCTTCCCTTACAGACGCAAGGCCAGGGGCGTGCATGGGACACATGGTCCCGTGGGGCTGAAAGACACCATCAGAGGTTCTGTGGCCCAAGGACCATATGGCTAGTGAGTCCAGTCTGACCCCAGAACCCACCCACTGTCTTTCCAGAAAGCAGAGCTGCCCTTTCACTGAGCAGGTGTGTAAACTGAGGTCCATACTCAGGAAAATGAATGGCACGGATTCACTCCAGAGAAGCCCATGTTGCAATCCTGGGGTGCCCTGAGTCCGAGCTGCGGGCGATCCGTAGAGTCACCTCAGTTAGTGGGGAACAGGCTGGGACCCAGATGGGGTTATTTGAGTCATCACAGACATGTGAGGAACATGTTACCATTTTCTCATTTTGCAGTTAATGAGGATGAGGTACCGCAAGCTAAACAATCTGCCCAACTCCTTTGACAAACAGTAGAGAGTCAAAATCAGGGTCATTTACGCGTCCAGATGTTTTCTGCTTCTGCCTTTCTCCCCCCAAAGCACGCAGATCACCAGTTCTCTTTCCTGTCCCAGTGTCCGGTGGCATAGGTACTATTTGGCACGTGATATGTGAGCGGCATATATGAGACCTGGTTCCAAGGAGACCCCGCTGGGACCCAGGAAGATGAGAGTCATCCTCACACCACTCACATTCAAGCTCTGGAATCTGATAGGACTGAAAGGGAGGCGTCAGGTGGTGGGAGGCGTCAGGTGGTGGGAGAGGTCAGGTGGTGGGAGAGGTCAGGTGGTGGGAGAGGTCAGGTGGTGGGAGAGGTCAGGTGGTGGGAGAGGTCAGGTGGTGGGAGAGTCAGGTGGTGGGAGAGGTCAGGTGGTGGGAGAGTCAGGTGGTGGGAGAGTCAGGTGGTGGGAGAGTCAGGTGATGGGAGAGTCAGGTGGTGGGAGAGTCAGGTGGTGGGAGAGGTCAGGTGGTGGGAGAGTCAGGTGGTGGGAGAGTCAGGTGGTGGGAGAGGTCAGGTGGTGGGAGAGTCAGGTGGTGGGAGAGTCAGGTGGTGGGAGGGGTCAGGTGGTGGGAGGGGTCAGGTGGTGGGAGGGGTCAGGTGGTGGGAGGGGTCAGGTGGTGGGAGGGGTCAGGTGGTGTGAGAGTCAGGTGTTGGGAGAGGTCAGGTGTTGGGAGAGGTCAGGTGTTGGGAGAGGTCAGGTGGTGGGAGAGTCAGGTGTTGGGAGAGGTCAGGTGTTGGGAGAGGTCAGGTGTTAGGAGAGGTCAGGTGGTGGGAGAGTCAGGTGGTGGGAGGGGTCAGGTGGTGGGCAGCCTCTGGGCAGTGAATGGCAGAGCCTGTATGCACACGCAGGTGTCCCTGCCCCTGGGTCATGGCCCAGCCCCCTCCCACAGGCTCCTTTCCTTTCCCAAGCTCTGTGTCTGGCTCACAGGGGAGCCCACCTGCAGGGCAAACTCGAGGACCTCCCAGGCTAACCCTGCACATTCTGCATCTCCCTGTCCTGCTTCATCCATTGTGGGGGCAGGTGGTTCGGCAGGGGACTCCTCAGAGGACCCGGAGACCACGGGAGGGATGAGAGGGCAGAGATAGATAACGGTAGAGCTGTGCAGGCAGATTTATCGTACAAGTGGTGACACGGAAATATAATTAATGTAACTGCAGGCTTATTAGATAATTAGCACTTGGGATTCAGGACATGCTTCCCCCTCAGGCGTGGGGACAGCGGCAGTGGGAAGGCATTTATTCCCTGTGCCAGGAGCCTCCTGCTGGGTCAGCACAAGTGGCTTAACAGGGTGAGGTGGACAAGGGCAGAGAAGTGGAGCACGGTGAAGGTCTGGAGAAGGAACACAAGTGACCCGACTGTCCCCATGCCGATTAAATGATTTGTCTGACATGGCTCTGCCTGCCACCACCTCCCTCCCCATCTTTCAAAACCTTGTGTGAAGCACCAGCTTCCCCATGTGGGCACAGCCGGTGGCTTCCCTCCAGGGCTGACGTTTTCGGGTGCAGGCACCTGAGCTGGCACTTGTCTCTATCAGTCAGGGGCGCTGGGACAAGGGCATCGTGGCCAGTTTGAACCTCAGTGAACTCTTGGGTCAGCTAGGAGCTGGCCCTCCCCGGCCTGCTGAGGGCTGAGAGCCCGTACCAAGGGCAGAACATGGCAGGGCTCCGTGAGTGCGTGCCATCCACGGCAGAGGGGCTACAAGCTCTCCCCGACTCCACTGCTGTCCCCTGATGACGGGGATGTCCCTGAGCCTTCCTGAGCCTCTCTTTCCTCTTCTGTAAAGTGGAGATAAGAGTAGTAACCACTCCCGGGGGGGGTGGGAGATGGAGTGAGGTGACGTCATAGCATGCTCAGCCCGGCTCCTGGCACACGCAGCGGTAGAATAAATACGGCTCATTGTCACCTGGTCCACGGCTCACGCCCTGGTGGCCTTGAGACAAACACACCCCATAGATGGGCTTTGTTCGGGCTGCGGAGGGTTTTGAAAATCTCTCAGTTGGTTTCCAACAACTGATATCAGGACATTGTACCAAGTAAGGAAGGTGTGGGTCTTCTGTTGGGGAAGCATGGGACAGCCCCAGGCGTACTTGGCTCAAAAGTCACTGTCTCTGGAGCTCAGGGTGCTGTTGTTTGCTTCATCACATGGCCCAGTCTCCATTCACATGTGCATGTCACCTGCCTGGCCTGCGCTGGCCAAGTTCCCATTTCATAAATGCGGGGTCCAGGGCCCAGGGGCTCCACGGCTGGGTCTTGGGCGAGTGGTGTGCTCACGGGAGATGTGGTGTTAGAAATCCTTGCACACAGCGTTGGCGCTCATAGTAGTCTTGTCTGTGCCTTTGTTGATCCATCCGTCCATTTAACAGTTATTACAGAGACTTATACTATGGCTCCCCAGACATCAGAACAAAGGATAGGGCGGGGAAGGGGGTGCCAGGCATTGGGGGGGCGGTCAGGGGCTGGAAAGCCGACTGCCTGAAGGTTCCAGCCCGGGGCCACTGAGCTCCCACTTCCATGCAGGGGTCCCCACACTCAGATCACCATCCTTGTTCCAGGCAACCAGGGGCTTCCTGCCAGCACATCGGCCCCTGCAGCCTGTGAGCTGCGCCTGAGGAAGTGAGGTCCCTGTTCACAGACAACACCGCTCATGGCACACGGCACACTCCCAACGTGCCTGATTGGGGTTAAATCATTGTCAGAGCGCGTACTCTACCTCGGAGGTTCAGACCGAATCCCGGCATGTCAGAGTCCCCGAGAAGTCCTTCAGGGGAGGGGGAGGCATCTCCAATTCCTTCCTGGAGGACTGGGAGGGAAGAGAGGGTAGAGAGGTTGGCGTGGGCAAGAGGAACCAACACAGTGCACGGTTCCTGCTTGTGCCGGAGCTCATCTCACCTTCTCCCTTCCCCCCGACCCCGACCCATTGTGCCTAGATGCTGAGAAGACGCTCAGTGACTTGCCCAAGGTCGCAAGGCTAGAATGTGGTGGGATTCAAACTCAGGTCTACCAAAGCACTGTTCTGCTCCCATGTGGCTCAGGAAAATCCTATGGGAGTGGACAAGAGAGTTTAGCCTGGCTTTGTGACTCCACGGAGCCAGGGAGGGAGGTGGACAGGCTGATGGGGAGTGTTCCTGGGGACCCCGAGTTTCAGAACGAGCGGGCACGTGCCACAAGTACACTCGCTCCTGCTCTAGAATGCATTCCCTCCCTACTGCTGCCAACTGTTGTCTTCATTCACACTCTAGTGTGAGTTACTCTCATTAGCTAATGTCTTCACACATAGCAAAGTGCTACTTAGTCTTCTGGCCCAGAGAGTTTCCTGAAACAGGTCTAGAAGTACAAAAATTGAGAAGAGAAGCTAGATTTGGGTGGGAGGGTCTCCCGGGCCAGGGGCCAGAAGAGGAAAGAACAGTTTGCAGAGACCGTCTGCAAAGACAGGAAAGGCAAACATTTATTTAAACGAGATGGTTAAATTCCAAACCTGATTTGAATGTGTGACATTCAGTATGAGAGGTGTTTCCATATGTTAGCCAGTTCCATCCAGTTAATGGACACGTATCCAGTCCTGTGCTGCTTATCTGCTGGGGGCTGGGCCTCCTGCCCGGCCTGGGTAGTGCCCGCCGGAGGGCCAGCAGCGTAGTGGTGAGGAGCTGGGACCAGGCCAGACCGCCTGGGGTATACTCCTGGCTTTGGCTGCTGTGTGACCCTAGGCAAGTTGCTGAACCTCTCTGTGCCTCATCTGCAGAATAGGGATGGTAAGAGTCGTACTCACTGCGTGCAGTTGTTGGGCAGATTACATTAATTATGTAACAGTCTCAGCGTGGGGACCCACGGACAGGGTGCACTCAGGAAATACTGGCTAATGTGATCTTTACCACATGGGGGTTGGGACTAAGCAGAGGCACGCCTGACGCTCGCCGGCCTGCTCCGTCTCCAGGGGCGGCTGGGGAGTGGATGCATCCAGAGGGGAGAGTGGGACGTTCCCGGGTGGGAGAGCTGAGGTCAAGGCCTGGGAGTGGTCTGTGCGGGGGGGCCCGGGAAGTGAGCAGTGAGCCATGGAACCCAGAGGGCCCCCTGTGGTGCAGGCCGGTAGCGTGAGGCTGATGGGGCGGGGGCGGCTCTGGTGCTGGAGGGGGCTGGGGAGAAGCCAGTCTGGGGGAGGGAGGGCTTGGGGGCTCTGGGTCCCCATCTGTAAGTAGCAGTAGTGACACCCACCGGCAGCCAGACACGCCCTGGAGGGGACCTGGGTGAGCCTTGCTCCCACGGTGCCCTGGGGTTTTACTGTCTCTGCGGGGCAGAGGCCCACGTTCCGTGACGCTTCCCGGGCTTTGCTCTGCGTCTGCTCTGCCCTAGAGGCTGTGGACTGTGGACAAGCACAGAGGCAAGGCCATTGCCACCTCCGCCCTCTCTTTCCACTGTCTCTGCTCACTTGTGTATTAGTGTGCCCCGACACACTGTGTGTGTGTAATATATATGTATGTGTAGTGTGAGATAGATATACCTACATAACAACGTGTAGGTTGGACTTTGAAGAAGTGAAATAAGATGATGAAGTTTCCAGTATCATAGTTGTTACCACACTTCAGTGATATATTGTGTATATATGCTTGTGTCTCTGTGTGTATATACAGTGTGTATGTGTGCATGTATATGTGTGTGCGTGCATGTATGTGTGTGTGCGCACGTGTGCATGTGTATATGTCTGTGTATGCGTGTATGTGTGTATGTGCGTATGTGTGTATGTCCAGTTTAGGCTCACGTGGATTGGTGTGGGGTCCCCCCTGGGTCTGGCAGGGTGCAGGGCTCTGGGAAACGGGGCGCCCTCCCTGGAGCAGCTTCAGGGCCTGAGCCGGTTGAACGAGGCCTGCTGGGCCTTGGGAGCGTGGTCTCAGCAGCCCGATCCCTCTGGTCTCCGTCTCCTGTCCGTGGGGTTGGGGGGGGGCAGCCAAAGAGCAGAGGGAGGGAGGTGGGGTGGAGAGAGGACACACCTGAGACTGCATTCCTCTCCCCCCCCCCCGTTCTCTTCTCTGTCTGTCTGTCTGTCTGCCATCCCCAGCTTTATTCCGGGGACTCCCTTGTCCCTGACCACCGAGCAGCCAGGGGCCTGAGCCTCCTGGGTCTGTGCGGCGCTGGGTGTCGGGGGCTTTGGAGGCTGGAGGGGGGACAGAGGGCCCCTTAGACAGTCCCGCTCTGCTATCCCCTCCCCCTACCCAGCCCGCTCCCGAAGTCATGCTTGTCTTGTCTGAACAGCTGTTTATGCGAGCTGTTTACCGCTTTAATTCCTGAATGTTGAGTATCGCTTTGCCTGTGGTTAAACCTGTCAGGCTCAGCGGCTGGCAAGGCTGCCCGGTGATGGTGCCTCGCAGGGGCTTAGTCTTCAGAGGGAGGGGCCCCGTGGGGCCGTGTCCACCTCCCGCCATGGCTCACGCAGGGGAGCGAGCGCTCAGGCCACTGCCACGCTCCTGGGACAGGCTTCCTGCAGCCGCCCCTGCTCCACATGCCACCCTGCGGGCATGTCTGTGGTCTCAGTTCCCTTTCTCGAGCTCCCGCCCTACACACTCGTGTGGTCCTCGCACTGGGGGGAGCGCTGGCCCTTCTGTGACAGTCGCGTCTTCTGAGGACCGTGGAGGTCCGGGCAGCATTTGCCGGGACACTTACAGAGGGAAGATTGTTTCTAAAAATTAAAAAGCACAAACGCGCGATTAATTCATGCCCCAAAGTAGCTTGTTCCTTGTCATTTTATGAAGATTAATATCCCCACCAGTTTGAGGTTCCCTTCTTCAAGTGTGTCATACATGACATGCATAGGTGACAACCATCCTTCACATGGCCAGGCCCGTCCTGCATGGCCCTCCCCCCACCCCATGCCTCCCTCTGAGCCATGAGCCCCCCCCAAGTCCATGGCCCTTCCCCCACCCCGGGCCTCCCTCTGAGCCATGAGCCCCCCCAAGTCCATGGCCCTCCCCCCACCCCGGGCTTCCCTCTGAGCCATGAGCCCCCCCCAAGTCCATGGCCCTCCCCCCACCCTGGGCCTCCCTCTGAGCCATGAACCTCCCCGCCCCAAGTCCATGGCCCTCCCCCCACCCCGGGCCTCCCTCTGAGCCATGAGCCCCCCCCAAGTCCATGGCCCTCCCCCCACCCCGGGCCTCCCTCTGAGCCATGAGCCTGCCCCGCCCCCAAGTCCATGGCCCTCCCCCCACCCCGGGCCTCCCTCTGTGCCATGAGCCTCCCCGCCCCCAAGTCCCCAGCACAAGCCTGGCTCCCTTCTCTTGCACCCGGGACTCACGGCACGGCCCATGCTGACGCGGGCCCTCATGTCCCCAGCACAAGCCCGGCTCCCTGCTCTGGGACCCGGGACTCACAGCACGGCCCATGCTGACGCGGGCCCGTCGTGTCCCTCACGAGCCGTGTGGCCTTGAGGAGTCGTGGCTGCCCCCCTTCGTGTCAGTGCCCGCCCCCCCAAAGCACACCCCTTCCCATAATACTCTGTTAGCTTGCATTCGAAGATTAAATGAAATAAAACAGTGAACAATCCAGTATAATAACTTTGGCAAAAGCTCGTCCCCTCTCGCCAGGCATCCCTGGTCCCCTTTACTTTACTCCTTAGGTCGGCCCTCACCCCCTGCACCCCGGACTTTCTTCAGGTCTCGGCTCAGGGCTGACCTTGCGTTTGCTGAACACCTCTGCATGGGGCTCCGCCCCGGGGTCGAGCATTGGCTGCCCACTGGGGCTGCGGTGGCCCCGGGGCCGACACAGCTGCCCTCCCGGGGTGACAGCCTGGGAGTGGAGACAGAGACCAGGCAGGCGAAGGATCCCACGGGGTGGCTGATGGTCCCAAGATACTAAGAGGGCGGGGTGCTGGGAAGGCGCAGGGAGGAGGTAGATGGCTGGTGTGGAGGTGACCCCGGAGCGGAGCCAGGAGGAGTGAGGACCAGCTCTGGGCGGTGCTCGGACAGAGTGTTTCAGGCCCGGGGAAGGTCCAGGCCGAGTGTCACGCCGCCCCGGGGGTGAGGACTGTGAGGAACCTGCAGCCTCACCTTCCACAGAGCACAGGCCGGGGAGGCCTCCTGTCCCCTGGGCTCCCAGGAGGCTCCGGGGACGCTGTCTCAGGGCGTCCCCTGGGCTCCCAGGAGGCTCCGGGGACGCTGTCTCAGGGCGTCCCCTGGGCTCCCAGGAGGCTCCGGGGACGCTGTCTCAGGGCGTCCCCTGGGCTCCCAGGAGGCTCCGGGGACGCTGTCTCAGGGCGCCCCCTGGGCTCCCAGGAGGCTCCGGGGACGCTGTCTCAGGGCGCCCCCTGGGCTCCCAGGAGGCTCCGGGGACGCTGTCTCAGGACGTCCCCTGGGCTCCCAGGAGGCGCCGGGGACGCTGTCTCAGGACGTCCCCTGGGCTCCCAGGAGGCGCCGGGGACGCTGTCTCAGGACGTCCCCTGGGCTCCCAGGAGGCTCCGGGGACGCTGTCTCAGGGCGCCCCCTGGGCTCCCAGGAGGCGCCGGGGACGCTGTCTCAGGGCCTGGTTCAGGCCTCTCCGTCTTGTCCTTGCCTGTCCTTTTCTTCTGACTGGGGGGGGGTGGCGCTGGGAGGTGGACAGCAGCCCACGCCTGTGAAGAAGGTTGGCCATGGAGGCTTGGAGGTCCGTCTGGGACCACAGACGCAGGCTGAGTCATTGTCACACTCAGGGAAGCTGGTGACAGGTGCGAGCAAACAGAAGCACCAGCCCGATAGCAGGTCGGAAATGCCAGGCTTGACTCATTCAGGGGCGGCCGGGCGGCTGGGTCTCACCTCCTCCCCTGTGTGCGCTGGGGCTCCAGGAAGGATAAATAGTGAGTCCCGGCGCGGTGGGGTGGGGGCGCCCTGGTTTACGGCACCCCACCCCCGGGTGCTGGAGCCTCTGTGGCCCCCCTCAGGCAGGAGGGGCGGTACGTGCCCGCCTTCCTTTCCCTCCGTGGGCACACCCAGAGGGCACGAGGCGCCCAGGCTTGCATCATAAAACCAGAGCCAGGGGGCTGTGTCGGTCTCGCAGCCTGAGCAGGGGGCAGCCTCCGGGCGCTCAGGCCAGGTTCCCATTTGCTTGGACAGAAGGGGAATTGAGTTGTGCGTTCCTACGCGCATTTCTCTTGTGTGCACTGGTGGTTTCCTGCCTTCTCTTTTTCATCCCGTGTCATTGTTGCATATGCTTCTCCGCCCTGGTTTTGTTCTGCTCCGAGGCCGTCCTCCGAGGACACATGGTGTGCTTCCCGAATGCAACATGGTCAGGGCTGTTTCGGGAGGCACGCAGCAGGAGGGGGCCTGTGCGGGGAGGGCATCCTGGGGGGCCACCTTGGACCTGTAAGGCCTGGGAGCTCCTCAGGTAGGGAGGGGACAGGCGGGCCATCCTGGGGTGTGTGTGCGAAGGAAGGAGCCCTCTGATGAGGCCGTCTGGAAGGTTCTGGTGGGCTGGGCTGAAGTCGGGAGAGCAGGTGGGCCGGCTGGGCGGGGTCTGACCCTCCTGGCTCTCATGTGTCGGTGGTGGGTGTGTTTGGGCAAAGTCTAAAGAGCTGGAGAACCGAGGTCCAGAGGGGCTCCTCTGTCGGTTGGCTCTGAGACCGAGACATCCCAAAGCCACGTACAGGTCCCATTTCCTCAGCCCCAGTACGAGGCGGCTGAGCTATAGGACCCCCGGGTCTCTTGGGAGGTCCAGAGTCCGGAGAGCCTGATGAACCTCGGTCACATCCCTTCCCTCCCCATCCCCGTGCCCATGTCGGTGATGTCATTTCCTGTCCCTTCCCTCCCCATCCCCGTGCCCATGTCGGTGATGTCATTTCCTGTTCCTTTCACCTGGTGGGCCACCTTTGATGATCAGATGAGACCATGGATGTGAAAACTCTGACCACCAGAAGTGCAGCGGTCACAGGGCTAGAAATGGGGTAATGGGGTCCTGAGGGCTCTCGCTCTGTGACGGTGGGCGGGCACTCCCCTCACTGGGCCTCACAACTCTCATCGGTGTGATGAGGGCAGGGGACGTGAATGTGGGGCCCACTGAATCGCTGTGCTTCAAGGTACAGGTCCTGTTACCTGCATCATCCGATGCGCTCAAAGGGTTAGAGAGGGAATCCCCGATGCTCCCCCCGCGGCCGTCTTCTCCTGACTCGACCCGAAACGTGCGCGCGGCCGCTCTGCAGACAGTGCTCCCGAACCGTCCTCGCGAGACGTGTGCGCGGCCGCTCTGCACAGAGTGCTCCCGAACCGTCCTTGCGAGACGTGCGCGCGGCCGCTCTGAAAACAGTGCTCCCGAGCCGTCCTCGCAAGACGTGCGCGGCCGCTCTGCACAGAGTGCTCCCGAGCCGTCCTCGCGAGACGTGCGCGCGGCCGCTCTGCAGACAGTGCTCCCGAACCGTCCTCGCGACACGTGCGTGCGGCCGCTCTGCACAGAGTACTCCCGAACCGTCCTCGCGAATGTGGAACTTTAAGATGAGCTGGTCTGGCGGTCACGGGCTGGAGACATCGGGAATCGGGTAGCACAGGGTCGGGGACTCGAGCTCGCGGCCGTCAGTGTCTGCGGGGCTGGGTGGGGACAGGGGAGACTTGGCATCCGCGGACGCCTACCCCGGCACAGCGACCAGATGCCTTCCAAGGCAGGACTGTCTGTTCTTTCCACCTGGTGTCATCTCTGTCATGGCACTGAACTCTCCCCACCTCAGGGAACGGGAGGGGTGACAGCTCCGAATCGGGTTTCTCCAGGAGGGACACGGCTTCCGTCTCCCCCAGGACCAGAGAGTCGGGACCTAACTGTGAATCCAGCCCCCTGACCCCAGGTGCCTCCCCAGGCCCTGGGAGCTGACACCTGGCCTTGGACAGCACCCTGGACACCTGTCCCTGGCACCGCGGTGCCCGTCTCTGCCCTGCTCAGCCCAGGCTCTGCTGCTGGCCCCCCACCCTCCACGATGGACTTTTTTTTTTTTTGGTATTTAAGCCTGTCTTTGCTATGTGTAATCTCTCTTCTTATGTAATTGTTATTATGAGTTGTTCTAATATTAGCATTATCCACTGTTGACTAAGCATCCACAATGTTGCAGAAAAAAAATATACATTAATGTCAATCTGCAGGGAAAAAAAAGAGAAAGTAAATCACTGCAGAGTAGCTGTAGATAGAAGTGCAAACTGGCAGGGCTAAAACGTGTTTGCTGTCCCTGAAAGGGTCTGGCCGCGTGGCTGCGAGGCCCTGCCTCTCAGACAGGTCGCCTCACGGGCATGTGGTGCGTTTGCGCTTGTGTCTGCGCCCAGCGGGGGTTCATCTGTGTGCGTGCATTTCAGCTGGTGGCAGGACAGATGGCGGGAAGGGGAGGTTCTATGCTGAATTCTGGGGGCGGGGCGTTGGGGCTTCCTTGTTTTTGGTGCATCAAGGCCTCTGACCTGAGTTTACGTCCGTTATCTTTCGAGGAGGTGGTGCAGCCTTACCTGCCTTCATACCCGCACTTTAAGAAGCTGCCGAAGAGGAACACAGACCCCCCCGCCCCCCCCCCCAAAGGAAAGCAGGAACCCAGCGCAGTGTGGGTGGTGCTGTTTGCACCGGGTTCCGATGTGGCATAAACAAACTCGCACCTGCATCCCATGTGGCTTTCTGCACGTAGGAAGGATGCTTTTAAACATCAGGGGGCCGAGCGGCTGGGGCTGCCTTTGCTGTGAAGGATGAGAGTCACCGGCCGGGATTCTGGTTCTCCTGCTTCCTAACCCGCCCCCCACCCCACCAGCTGGACTCCGCAGGGACGTGCCCAGCCTGCCAGGGGGGGGGGGTTAGTCATGCTTCCTCTCCTGCCGTGTCCTCAAAATAGGTTTTAGGTTTTCTTCTTTATTGCAACAGCTTGTATCGTAGGCCAGGCTCCAAAGCAACTTCCGGTGGAGGAGACTGAGGTGTAGGAGGTTAAGGCCTTGCCTGCGGTCGTCCAGGTGCTGAGGGGCTGAGCCGTGTCCATTAGGCTGGACTGGCTTGAGCAGGCTGTCCTGTGGGTCAGAGCCTTCTCTGCCAGGTGTTCTGGCCTCCTCTGGGCATCCTCCTGTCATGGCCTTTGTCCCTGTGGACCACGGTTGCACTTCGACTTTCTCTTCTCTGATCTGCGTCTTCCGATGGCCCCGGGACCGTGGCTCGCCTGTCCGCGTGGCGTTTGGAGCAGTTTTGTGGGCTCGATCCCAGCAAGTGGAAGCAGTGAGAGCGCCTCCCGCTGGAGATGCCCACGGCGTGACCCTCAGCAGCTGCCCTGCAAGGGCAGTGTGGGCCCCTATCCCGGATGTCAGCACTGAGGCTCAGAGGTGTCACCTGGCTTGGGCCAGGCCCCACAGAGAGGCGAGCCTGGGGTGGGGGTGCTCTCGGGCAGCCCTCCCATCCTCTGACGAGGAAGTGTGACTTTTCATCCCTAATGAGACCGTTTTCTCTGAACACGGTGGAGTCTCCCCACAGCGACCCCGCAGAGAACCGGAGAGATCTGCCTCATTGGAACGGCCGCCTGGAGTCCATCGCGGGGCTGGGGGCGGGGGGGAGGCAGCAGCGGTCACCCCGAGAGGGTTCCCGCTGCCTGCCCGGGTCCCTGGGGGAGGCGGTGCATTCTGAGGGGCGCTGTGC
Organism: Saccopteryx leptura; assembly: GCF_036850995.1. Lineage (NCBI taxonomy): Eukaryota > Metazoa > Chordata > Mammalia > Chiroptera > Emballonuridae > Saccopteryx > Saccopteryx leptura. The sequence goes on along the minus strand of NC_089505.1, from coordinate 368,492,797 downwards.
TGCGGCCAGCTCTGACCTCGCCACGTGCCGGGGTGCCGGCCTCCCCGGTCCTCACCCTTCGGCCCTGTGGTCGGACAGGGTCCTTTCCTGACCTCCCCTCCCTCTCACCCCACGGTCACTCTTTGATTTACCGTCTTCTGAACACGTTAACTCCGCCTGCCCTTTCCGTAAAGCGCACGCCGACGCCAGCGAAGATCAACACGCTGTTTTGTTTCCTCTTTTGCTTCATCTGTCCAAAGCCCCACACTCTGAAGGCTGATGTTTTACAAGAAAAATGACACTTCAGAGGGAAACATATTTGTCAAAGGCATTTGGATTCCAAGCAGTATCTGATAAAGCGGTGGGATCGTGTGGTATTTCTCCAAAATAGTTCTTTAAATTTTTTTTTTTCTCTTCACAAATATCCTCAGAGGCAAGTGACAACGTTCTAAAACATTGTAGGAAATGTGAATAGCGAGCGAAACGTTTTAGACATCGGGCTGTGCAGAGCACGGATAGTGTCCTCAGTGTGAATGGGCCTGGAGTGTGGCCTCTGGGACCCCAGACACTCCAGAGTCAAGGAGGGAAGCCTCGTGGTTTGAGTCCGGAAACCGAACCTCTGCCCACAGCGTGAGGGCAGAAAGAAGAACAGGAACTGCTACCACAGATGAGCGATTGCCAGTCTGCCCGGAAATGACTGGATTTCTGCGGGTGATTGTCTTCGATCTACGCGCCCCCCTCTCGGGCGAGCCTTCTCCCCGCAGGCGTAGGGAGCTGGAACCCTCCAGAGATCACACGTTGTCAGGACCAAGGGGAGCCGGTGCAGGCTCGGGAGGACGTGGGATGGGGCATGTGCTCGGCCATCGCATTAGGAACCTGGGTTTTCGGCACATTTTGTGAGTCAGGCCTGTCCGTGCTCATGAGCTTGAAATTCCGTCTCGCAGAACTTGCAGAGGTTGGGGCACGCGGAGCTGTGCATGTGCAGAAACGCCACCCCGGATGAGAGGTTGGGGCACGCGGAGCTGTGCGTGTGCAGAAACGCCACCCCGGATGAGAGGTTGGGGCACGCGGAGCTGTGCGTGTGCAGAAACGCCACCCCGGCTGGCACCCTGGCTGGAGCCTGGGGACAGGGGACGTGTGGGGAGCCCGTGCTTCCTTCTCGCGGGCTGGCCCCACATGGCCGCAGGAGTTGCAGGGAGGCTGGGCTCTGAGCCACTGCGACGGTGGTCTGGTCTTGGGGGCAGAAAGAAAGTGGCTTTGGAAGGAGTCCTTAGGTGCCAGTCACCACTTGCCAGCCAGGAGGGACCGGTTGAGTCTCCTCTGACTCGACCTCCTCCTCCTCTCTCGTTCTCCCCTCCCCATGGTCCTGCCAGTATCCGCCTTCTGAGTGACAACCCGCTCAGTGGCAAATAATGACCTCCCATCCCGTGGGGACTCCTCCCATGTAGCTCGATTCATGCCCATTGCACATGGCAGTAAACTGAGGCTTGGAGAAAGGGCGGAAACTTACCAGAGCAGAAAGTGGCTCCGGGTCAGAGCTTTTTTTTTGATTCTTTGTCTTATCTGCAATATGAGGCAAGAGAGAATCTTTATCACACACACACACACACAGACACACACACACACACACACACACACACACACCCCTACACACAAAATGTTTCATTTTTTTGAAAAAATCAGGCAACTTCATAAAATACTTCATGCAGCAGCAAGAAATACAGCAGGTGACCCATAAAAGTCGGTTCCTTTCCCTCCCTCCAAATGCCCGAGTGTCTCAATGGTTTCCTATCCCTGGAATTTAGCCTTGAGTCTTCCTCCGGGTTCACTTCTCCTCCTAGACTTGGGCTGCTCTAACATCCCGCCCCTTCTTTCCCCCCCGCCCTCTGGCCTGCTGGCGTGGGAAAGTAGCCACCTGCCGAGTGGGGCTCCCCCTCTGCTCGGCGATGACAGCACCCCTCCCCCTGCTTCCCACACTCTGTAGAAGACACGCTTGTGCTCGCCTCTCCGGGCACCTCAGCCCTTTCGAGACTGTGTTTATACTAACAATGACTGAAGGCATTTTCAATCACTAGCAATCATGATTAATGAAAAAACCACGTGATGAGTCTTGGCTGCGGCAGGAACTGTGCTGAGGGCTCCATGTGGCAAATTCATGTACTGTTCACCTCATCCCTTAGGGGTCAGACGCTATTTCCAGCCTCCACGGTTGCAGATGAAGACCCTGAGAATGGGCGACGTTCAGTGACTTGCTCAGGGCCACCCAGGTAGACAGCGGAAGGACAGGACAGGGCAGGGCAGGACAGGACAGCAGAGGAACCCCGCTTTTGAATTAGGATATCTGGGTCCCAGTCCTGGTCTTTCCAGGTGGGGGCTGTGTGGCACCAAGCATCCCTCCACCCCCCCATATCCCTCCCCGTGAAAGCAACAATGAGTGAGGACAGCCGGGGGACCGGTCACAGTCCCGCTCGCCGGGGACCCTCGTCCACCTCCCTGAGCGCTGTTTGCTCCCCTGGTCTCGGGGCTCAGGCCCCCTGTGTCTGGTGGTGGTGATCTCCAGCGGTTAATCTCTCTCTTGTTTTTCAGGTAATGCACCAAAAAGATCATGTCTGAAGTCCAAGGAACGGTTGAGTTTTCTATAGAGCTCCATAAGTTTTATAATGTGGATCTCTTTCAGCGAGGGTGAGTGCGCTTCCTATTTGTATTCTGTATGTATTTGTGTGTGTATATGTGTGTGTATATGTGTGTGTGTGTGTGTGTATATATATTCCTCCTGACAGAGGGTTGGAGGGAGGTGGAGATGGTGAAGGAGAGGTTATGGGAAATTTTGGATTAATGAGAAAAAAGAAGGACTTTTACCATTGGTTTTCCTGCCAAGTAGAAAATCGAAACCTCGAGTGCGTTTAAAAAAAAAAAAAAAAAGCTGTATATTGAGGGACTGGAGAATGTGAATGCCTGTCCTGCTCTCTCTTCTGCCTCTCACATCCTGGTTCCCACTAAAGCTGTCCGTCAGGGTCAGAAAGAAAGTGGGTTTGTTGGGAATGACGCTCAGGTCGTTCTGACGCAAAGGTGTTTGCACGCTCAAGGCTCGGAGGGGCCTCTTTCCAAACGCCACGCCGTGACGCCCGGGCCGAGCTGTCTCAGAAACTGAGACTCTGCAATGCCCTCTTTAAATGCCCTCTTTAAATCTAGTTGCTTCCAGTTTTTGAGGTGGACTCTGAGTTAGTCTTTTTCCCTGCGGGATCTCAGTACATCCTCCTGAGAGACTTGCCTGTCGAGATCATTGCAAATAATAACGAAGACACGGGACGGTTGCAGACGCATCTGCATGCAGACCAGACTGCCGTGTCCTCGGACAGTGCTCTCCTCCCCCATGGTGCCCACCGGGAAACCCACGTTTGCAGAAGCCCAGCGTGTGCCCTGCATGCGTGCGTGAACAGAGCCACAGGTCCCTGCTGGTGTCGTTTGCTGCATAATAAGTGACTCTAAGCCTTAGAAGCTAAAACAACAACTTTGGATTTAGCTCCTGATTCTGAGCTTAGGTCCTCTGGGCTGGGCTCTGCCTGGTGGTTCTACTGAGCCAGACTGGGCTTGGCTGAGCTCAGCTGGACACACTTGAGTCTGGGGCTCTTGCCTGGGGGGCTGTGGTTGTCCTCGCTGGGTCCTCGCATCCTCCAGCCGGCTACAAGAGTGGGCACCCACCGAGCTGCTTGTGGTCTCACCTCAGAATGTGTATGACATGGTTTCCACTACCCCCTGTGGGGCAAAGCAAGGGCCGGACAGCCTGGAGTCAGGGAGGGCAAGCGGATGCCATCTCCTGACAGAAGGGGAAGAGTCTGTGCACGGTTCTACCATCTGCCACCCAAGGCTGCAGAGGGCTAGTCCTCACGGTCACGTTACGCTGCGTGAGCCTCTCTATGACGTGGCGCTTTGTTGACATTCAGTGGGGCCGAGTCGTTGCTCTGGTCGGCGACCTGAATTAACGGGAACTGGTTCTGGTGCCAGCTCGGTGTTCCAGGGGACGGTGCACGCGAGGGGTCCCGGTCGGGGTTCCTGGGCTGCGTTCTGATGAAACAGAGCTCCGGGCATCTCCGCGAGCCCGTGTCCGTCAGTCTGGCCCTCCTCTCGGGAGCAGACCTCGCCGGCAGAGTGGGACAAGCCGGGACGTGGGGAGCCCAGCCCCCTGGGGGAGTCCCGGCCTGGCCACCGCTCCCTGGCTCCCTCGTCACCTCAGGCCGCTCCGTCTTCAGGCTCCACGTTCACAGGACAAGGAAGCGTTTTTTTGATAAAGTCATGCGTCTGACATAGAGTTAGACGCTTTTCTATTCATTATCTCCTGAGTCCTGGTCACCCAGCCATGGAAGTAAGTGGTATTGAGTGGGTTTTGCCCAGACGGGCCACTCGGGACCGAGGCAGGGTGGGCTGCACTCTCCTGAGGGATGCTCGGTGCAACGCGCCCATCGGCATGGGGAAGGAGACATTAAGACTTCAATTTACAATTGTTTTAACCACAAATAAGGGGGGACATCAGGCTTCCTTTATAACCAAACCCAGAAGGGCCCTGGAAACCTTGTTGCATCCTTCCTGGCTCACAGCCACGAGCCCCGCTCCTCCTTCAGACGTCACAGTAAATGCAGGCGTCTCCCCACACAGATAAGGTGACGACGACGTCACCCTCACGTGGAGAGATGGTGCCGTTTGGGACCCGCCGGTTTTGTGTGTGTGTCAGTTACTTTCTCTTTTTTTTTTAACGACACCGACCCTCATAAAGTGTAGCCAATGGCTTCCAGCAGATACTGTAAGGAAGTCCTCATGAACTGAAGGGGATATTAATTAACGGAAGTACAACCAGCACCAGGAAATGACAGCGCCCCTCTTAGGGTCCAGGCCTGTTGATGACACACCCTGCTGTCGTGTGACAAGTTAATCAGATCCAACCATGGGCAGACTGAGACAGACAAACTGAGTTAAAAGAAAGTCAATGTGTGGATTTGTCACCAGACTGATTCTTAACATGCCTCTTGACTGTGCATCGGGCCTTCAGGTGAGGACCAAGGCCTCTGTGAGATCATCACCACTGGGAAGACGTTCTGACATGACGCGTCCGGAACACCAGGGGACCCCGTGGCCGCTGGCGAAGGAGGCTGAAAGAAGAGTACAGCAAACAGGACTTACCCAGCGAGCCTGTGACACTGTCCTGTCTAGAGCTGAGTGGTTTGGGGAGGCATCTTCTCTAGCAAAGCTCACCTCTGAACCCTAATATTGAATTAGACCTTGAGGTTAGTAGTGCCCAGCCACCTGGGTCCTGGTGCAGGGAGCTGCGGACCGGCTGAGCATGATGCCAGCCGGGATTCTGCATCTGCCCAGGGTGTTCCTGGCGGGCATGAGCCCGGATGCCTAAGTGCTAAGGCTTGTCCCGCTCTGAATCCCTTGGGAGCCGTGCTCATGGTGAAATGTAATGACCTGACCCAGTCGGCACGGCCCGGGGGAGAGGCGGCTGCCGTCCAGCCCTGCAGTCAGGTGGGGCCTGCGTGGGGGAAAGTGGGTGGCCTGCTGATGACATCAGACAGGAGGAAGGTAGGGTTGGGGGAAGCTGGCCCATTTCGGGGTCATGAGGATGTTTGATTAAATACATGCTCAGTTGGGTCCTTGGTGGTCGAAGTTAGAGTTGGGGGTTTTCAAGAGAGGGAGAGTACTCTTCCTCAGTCCTCAGACTGGGTTGGACTGTGGCCATCCAAGTGCCACCTGATGATGAGAAATGTCCCCTGGTCCCTCCATCTAGGAGTCCCAGCTCATTGTTACCCCGTCTGGCCAGACAGATGTTCCCCCTGGACTTGTGAGATACTGTGTGGGAACCACATGGCCACGGAGCTCAGAATTTCACATGAACGTTTATCCTGATCGGGGAGCTCCCTGCTTGCGGCGCGTTTGTATCTGTGGATGGTCTGTCTAGTCCCAGAACGCGCAGTACTACCTCTTGTCCGCGGCTTTGGGCAAACGGCCAGCCTGCGTTTATCCAAAGCCTGGGTTGACTGAGGCAGGTTCCCAAAGGAAAAGCATCTGTTCTAACGAGTCAACAGCATCATGAAATCTCACCCCGGTGCTTGGTAGCCAGACTCCATCCTGACAACTGACAGGGGCCGAGAGGCACGGGGGAGCCGGGCCCGGGGCTCAGACCTGGCTCTGAGGGTGGGCTCGGCCGTTGGTAAGCTCTGAGAATGCCAGGACCTCTCTTCCACACCTTCGGAGCCGCCCTTTTAACACCTGTGAAATGGTGATGACAAAGCCTATCTCACGGGGTTATGGCATTAATTGCGTTCATTAATATGTGCAGACCAGCTAGCGTGGTGCCTGGACGCTCACAGATGCTGTCTACATTGTCCCTGCTGCTCCCACTTCCCACCCTCGTGCTCACAGCCCGAGTGGTTTGACCTTACACTGCTTCCACCTTTCTGTCTGTGCTCAGACCATTCTTATCCTCCCCTCCTAACAGCTACCGTAGCAGTTCTATCCTACGTCCAGGCCAACGCCGAAATAAACTCCTCTCTGCACCATTTCCGTATATCGATGTTTATTCAGCCCAAGTTTTTATGCACCCTTTTTTTCCCCCATTTTCCAAAGCGTACCGTGCATGTTTGAGTCTGTCATGCATGCATGAGTCTATTACTGTAAACACCAGTACAATGTCGTTGTACTCGGCTCTCTAACCGTGAAGATGGAGGATGGAGACTGCCCTCTGAGTGTGTGCCAGCTGAGACGGGGATGGAGACCTCCACAGAAAAGGACTATGATGTGCAGGGCATTCCGTAACTGAGACCAGTTTGGGGCATGATGAGGAGAAACAGTCTGTGGGCAGCTGAGTCACAGAAGGTGTCCTGGGAAGGAGTCAACCTCAGAGCTGTCACTGGTCCCCGGTTTGGTGGGAGTCGGCCACGAGGAGGACCTGGAAAGGCAGGTGCAGAGCAGAATGGCTCCGTGATGTCAGGAAGCAGAGCCCACCTGCAAGACCAAGATGAGGTGGAGCTGGAGCCTGCGGGTGGGGAGGGGGTGGGGCTAGAACATTGTTGATGGGGAGGGGGAGGGGCTAGAGGATTGTTGATGGGGAGGGGGTGGGGCTAGAGCATTGTTGCGTTTATCCCAGCCGGGATTTATGGGACTTGTGACTATAGGGATGTTCATGGCCCAGACCAATCCTGGCATGAGATTGTGACATCTCCTCTCCCCCAGTGAGAGAGGGACCTTTCATCTCTCTGCTCATGCCTTCAGCTCGAAGCTTGTGTAGACTCCGGGTCGGCTTTCCTGCATGGGCTCTGGGACTCAGGGGAGGGACGATCGCATTTCACATGCAGTCATTTCCTCATGAAATACTTAAGTGAACAACTAATTAGAAAGCCCATTATGTGGATATTTGTAAGTCGTCAATATATTCATAACTCATTTATACCAATTTATGAGAAGATGAGCCGTCGTGTCTAACATTGTTAGCTGAAAGGGAGCTGAGATTTGTCTTTGCCAATGAATTTAAATTTCATTTTCCATCTTAATTCAGAGGAGGCTGTAAATCAAACTGATGTTCTTTCTTAACAGAACTAGGATTCTTTATTTTTTTAAGTGAGAGGAGGGATGACAGAGAGACAGACTCCTAAATGCGCCCCAACCGGATCCACCGGGCAACCCCCTTGTCTGGGGCTGATGCTCAAATCAACGGAGCCACTGGCTGTGAGAGGGGATGAGACAGAGAAGGGGGAGAGGGAGGGAGAGAGAAGCAGACGGTCGCTTCTCCTGTGTGCCCTGACCGGGGATGGAACTGGACGTCCTCACACACTCTAGCCACTGAGCCAAACCGGCCAGGGCCCTCATTTTCTTTCTGAGTGAGGTTTTTCATCGTGTGGGGCTCAGGGTTATCTTCTGACTCTTTGCCGTGCCTGCTCTACAGTGTCCTGCAGGAGGCGTTCTGATCAGAGGTGTTAGATGCTTTCTCGGATAAATTGGGTCCTGTCCGCAGACTCGCTGTGCAGAAGAGACCCACCCATCGGTATAGATGCTCACAGGAACGTTAGGCTTGAAATCTTTGACTCTACCAGAGGGAACACAGCTGCGTTGCAGGTCGAGTGATGGCCGAAAGACGGAGCCGTCTGTGTTTAGGCCCTGATGTCCCCATGCCGGTCTGATGTCCAGGGACAGCCAGCTCCCTGTGACTTTAGCCAAGCAGGCCTGAGCCCTGATCGGCCTTAATAGACTGAGAAACACAATTATTTTTGCATGCCAGAGATCAATTAATTGATTCGTCTGGTTCTGTCAGAAGCAACTCTCTTCACCCCCCCCCCCGCAATTCTTTTATTGAAACATGCGGAGTCCCCAGAAACAACTCTCTTCACCCCCCCACCCCCGCAATTCTTTTATTGAAACATGCGGAGTCCCCTCTCCTCCGTCCCTGCTTCTGAAAGGAATGGTGGTCCCCTGGTTGAGAGCCACACTGAGCGCTCAGCTTTGCGGAGTGGGGGCCTGGGAGGTCAGCGTGAAGGTGGACCTCAGAGGTCAGCTTTGCCGGGGCTTTGACAGGGACGCCTTTGTGGAGACAGCGTCCTCCCCCGCCCCCAGGAGTGGCCAGTGGGTTCGACATTCACACCGCGGGCCGTGGAGCTAATTCCTTTTCAGTCCCAGGACTTCCCACTGGGGCACGCCAACCCTCTGTGTATTCTCCCGTAAACCAGTCTGACTGGGGACTCTCACCGATGGCCTCTCCCTAGCATTTCTAGCACGAGGGGTACAGGTAAGCTCGGTCGCCTTAAGAGGCTTTCTTTCCCTCACATTCCTTAATTGTGATTTTACTAAAACCCTGACCTTCCCATCCCCACAAAACGGCCTTCTTGGAATGACGTCTGTGCCCGTGAGCAGAGGACAGGCACCGGGGGCTTACAGAGAAGAGCGTTCTGGATTATTTTTCTAGCAAATCCATGTTCCTATTAACAATGACCCTGTTCCTTTTTTTTTTTTTTTTTGCCTTTGAATCTGTGACTTCATGAGCATGCTGCTGCTTTAAGCCTTTTATCCTCTTAACCCCCTGCTGAGGGCTTGTTTGGGAAGCAGGTCTGTCAGGAAAAGAACCTGGCAGGGGGCTGAATGTGGCCCCGCAGAGAGGGACATGCCTCTGGTGAGCTCAGAACCACCCACAGGGCCTGGTTATCCCCCAGGGAGTCAAAGCTGCTGAAGCCACAGGTAGTGAGCCCACCACCCCATGTCCGGGTTCTCCAGCCGGTTCTCCCTCAGGCCCCTCCCTCAAGGCCCGAGTATGGCCCTGAAGGACGTGGGAGGGGCTCAGCGTCAGCTCCGCCCCCAAGAAACCAGCGCGTGGCTCTAATTCCGTTTCTCCGGTCACTAGCCGGTGCTGTGGGCAGGCTACTGATGACCTTTGCTGAGCTCCGTGTCTTCACTTGATCTGCAGGATCCTCGCTAGACGGCAGCAAGGTGGTATTTGTGGAGCTCCTGGTTCAATGGACGTCCAGGGTTTACACTGCTGCCAGGGTGACCCAAGCCCACTGCAGCCTGTTGGTCCCCAAAACTCCGCACCACGCATGCTCAGCCGACCAGGCCGGGCCGGGCAGACTCGAGTGGGGCGTCCCTTCCTGGACTCTCAGCAGGTGTTTTGTTCACACCAGTGGGAGACCGAACAGACTCCATGCGCATTCTCAGTGGCCTCGATGGGGAAATTCTGGTCTGGTTTTGTTTTCTAGCTTTATTGAGATATAGTTGGCATAGAACATTGTGTGAGTTTTAGGTGTACAGCGTGAGGATTTGACATACGGGTATATATTTTACGCATTAGGGGATTATAATAAGGTTAGTTAACACACCCACCACCTCACCTGGTTACCACTGGCTGCAACCTGTGTGGTGAGAACATCGAAGACCCGTTCTCTTAGCAACGGTCAAGGACACAATACATTTCCAAAGAAACGATGGCTTTATTTTAGGGACACTCATGAAATATAGCCACTAGAGACACACTGAACTGCAGATGTTTCTTTTCTAGAAGGTTCTTTGACTGGGTCTTGAGTCAGAATAGAAGGGTAAGGGACTGAGGTCCTTACCTGCTCTTGTTTCGTTTCCGTTGGTGGTCAGCTGTTGTGATGCCCCCCCCATCCTTAAACACTACTCTTACTTACTTCCACAAACGACAGACTACAGAGCACCCCTTCCAGGGAAACTCCTACGCAGACCCCGCTCCTAGCTCCTCGGCCCCCGACCTCCCCGACCTCTTCTGTGAGGGAAGGAAGGGGGGGGGGTGTTGAGAACTGGACCCTTCCAGCCAATGACTGGCAGACCCAAGAGGCACTTTCTTAACCCAATAGACAGGGCGGGGCCAAAGGAGGTTGGCAGTTGTTGGGATGGAAAAATAAAACAAGAATCAATACATAACAATTCCAGAATAAACTCTGTTCCATGTACTCACACAGTAAACCTCCTTTGGCCCCGCCCTGCAGTCACACCTCCTGGACACAAGTTATTTCTCTTAACTAGAGCCCTCTGCGATGAGCCGTCACCATGTGTTTATGGGCTGTCTGTCATTAATTCGCACAGTTAGGGGACATTGAGTCCCTGCTCTCACCGGCTCCATCTCAGGAATCCTGGGCAGGACGAGAAAGACGGAGCCACAAACTCAGATTGTTCACGGGTACCGTGGGAGGTGAAGGTGAGAGCCGAGAAGGTGGAGTCAGAAAGGGAAGAGCCAGAGTGAGGACAGGTGCTGCGGGTGACAGGGAGGCCCTCCCCTCCCCTGGCTCCCCTGGAGGCATCAGGGCAGGCTACCTGGAAGAGGAGGATTACTAGGCAGAAAAAGACATTTGTCATTGACCTGTGACACTGTCCGAGCTGATGCTGCTGGAACAGGGGAGGGAGCCGGAGAAGGCCCCTGGGGCAGGAGGAGAGCCACCGGTTGGAGGGTGGGGTGCAGAAGGTTCGGACTCTCTCCTCTAGGGCTGGGGCCGGAGGGGTGCGTGTGGGAGGCCTTACGGAGGACGGTGAGCAGATTCGGGTTAGAACGTCCTTCGGCTGAAAGCAAGGATATCCGTAAGACGGTCTACACCCACGTAGTTGAGTTTGGTGATGTGACTGACCTGAACTGGGTAGTGACGATGGGGGCATTTAATAAGCAGTGTGACAAAGAGGTTTCTCACTGCACTTCAGAGCCAGTGGGTTCCTCGTTTCTGGGGATTGTGGAGAGCTCGCGGCCCACCACACACTTCCCTCTCCCCGTGGCTTAGCAAGCTGTGGAGCCACGAGGAACAGCAGCGCCCTAGACGCAGTGCACTCTGTTTAGAGCTGGGCAAGGTCCTCATGCTACTCCCGAGAGGGGTGCTGTGAAAACGGACGGAACGTTAGGATCAGGCAGAGGCACGGTGGATGCCAAAATGGATTTCCTTCTCTCTGCTTCTCTCTGCCCCAACTGAGGTCAGTCTTTAGTCTCAAGTGTTTAGAGACAGAGGGAGAGGGAGAGGGGAGCAATCGGAGGTGGATGGGTAGCTGGGTCCCAGGAGGAACTCCGGGTCCATTGGTTGAGTGGCTTCTTTGCAGTGTGGCCTTGGGCAAGCCAGTCAACCTCTCTGAGCCTTTTTTCCCCCCATAATGCATACTTTAAGACCTGCTTTTAAAAAGAAATGAAACTGTTTTATGTCCTCCTAAAGATAGAGCTTTTTTATTTTATTTTTATCTTTTATAGTAGAGCTCTGTTAATTCTTGGAAAGGTAAGCAATAAAACGAGCTCTTTGGGCTTCGTGCATCATTGATTCAGTGGCCCTGAAGACCCTCGGTCAGGACCTCATAGGCCTGATTCAGATGACACAGTGCATGAGCAGATTTCCTTTTTCAAGGAATGATTGAAGTCACCCATTACTCAGCACTTTATGTTTTTTGAGACTCGGCCTGAAGTCAGAAAACTTTCCCTGGCGCCTACTCTGGGTGGCGTGCCAAGAACGTGGGAACGAGAATGGCGGACTTACTGAGAGAGACTGACAGTTCTCGGAAGAGGCGAACAGCCACATGAGCCCGGAGCTCCCAGGGCGGAAGCCCGGCCCGCCAGGAGGCTGCGGGGAGGGAGGTGGCGAGGGAGGGAAGGCGGGCTTCCGGAAGGACAGAGCTCTCTGCATCCCGGCTCCCAGGGTCCGTGGCCTCGGGGTTGGGGGAGGCCCTTGGCCTCCGTGAGCCTGTTCCCTGCATTAGCACAAGGAAGATGACCATGCTTAGTGGTCCACGGAGGCTGGGGGAGAACGTGTCCGTCCCCCTGGGCTGAGCAGCTCTGTGGGGCTTGGTGGCTGGTGGTTGTGCTGCTCCTGTCTGCAAAGGGCAGGGCCCCTGAGCGGGGGAAAGGGTTGGTGAGATGGCTCTCACGCCGTGAGTGTTCTCTGGTTCCTGCGTGGACCCGCAGAGTCAGAGACGCCCAGAGCTGCCCAGCTCCGCTATTGCCAGTGCCGGCTGCGGGTTGGCTTTGCCCACTGGACACAGAAGACACAGGGAAGCGATGGAGGGCCACCCTCCGGGGACTGCCATCGCCCCGAACCGCATCGACCAGCGGCTGGGGCTCTGAACCCACGGTACCTCCATCACAGGTTGAGGGCGAAACGGAAGAAGAAGCGACTGAGAGTACGAAAGAGCGGCAGGTGCCTGGTGGCAGATATGAGAGATGTCCCGGCTTAATAGAAAGATGTGTGTGTGTGCGCGCGCGCGCGAGAGAGAGAGAGAGAGAGAGAGAGGGAAAGAGAGAGAGAGAGAGAGAACTTGGAGAAACAGCCCACCAAAGAGCCGGCTACGTGATGGGCACACTCACATTCAGGCGACCACGCCTGGGCTCGGTTCCACAGAGCACTATGACACAGCATCTGCATTCTTCTGTAAACATCTGGGAACCTTTCCTCTTTCTTCCTTCTCTTCGGCTCCCTGACCATTTGGATTGTGTGCTATCTGTTGGACGTGCTGACCCAGCTCTGTTAGTTGTGTCTGCTTTAGCATCAACCACTGTGACTGCAGCACCGCGGCTGTGACCACTGGGCTGTGGTCACTGGGCCACGGCTGTGACCACAAGACTGTGACCACAGGGCCGCAGCTGTGACTGCGAGGCCACGGCTGTGACCACTGGGCCGTGGCTGGGACCCCTGGGCCACAGTTCTGTTGGGCAGGATGCTGAGCTCATCACATCGTGGCCTCGTTTGAGCCGCACGGTCACCCGCTGAGGGGAGCCACCGATTCCCCGAGCCCACCTGACCCCGGATGAGGTCTGCAACCGCAATCTGCCTCCTCTGATGAGGTCTGGGTTTCAAAGCCCCTCCTTTCTCGTTGTGATGACCCGGCGCAGGCTGCCGTCAGACGGAGCCGAGGGACCTCGTGTTGCGGTTCCGTCTGAGTGGTTTTGTGGAAACAAAGCCCCGATGGGTGAGGGATGGGAATGTTTATACAGACAAGAGACTCCCTTGAAATCTCTAGAACGGCTTCAAGCTCCTGGCAGTTTTCATCAAAAGGCAATTAAGAGACGTGGAGGGCTACAGGAGGAAGATTAGCCGTGGTGGTGACAGCTCTTCTCCGGAGACGCTCAGACGGAAGGGGCTGGGGGCCGGTCAGGTGCTCCTCCTCCGGGAGCACCGCAGGCCAGAGCGTTTGTCTCTCATCGATCCATCTCTGTCTGCATATCAAGCACCTGTCGAGCTTTGTTTTAATGCAAGGTATAGTGACCTACATTACCTGCCATCAGAGCCCATGCATGAAATATGTCTCATTTTAGATTTTGTTTGTGTGTGTGTTTGTTTTTGAAGAAAGGAGGCTGGGTAGAAAGTGACATCATCCAAGAGGATGCTCTAAGCCTCTTGCATCTCTGAGCACGTGCAGTGCAGGCACCTTCCTGCGCCGTCTCGTTTCTTCCTTGAGACAGACCTCCCGGATGCCCGTAAGACGCCTCGGAGGGGGCGGGACTCAGGTTGGCTTGAAAGAGCCGGCGACTTCCTTTACTCTTACCCTGAGGTGGCCGTTGTTATTGTTAATAATTGGCAAGTATCTGAAAGCAACAATGAAGATAACTTATCTGTCTGGTCTGTCGGTAGAGGTTTTTTTTCCCTTATCATTTCATGCCCACGCATATCCCATAATTAAGTTATTTCCAAATGTATCGGTGCAGCGGATTGGACGAGGAGCCACAATGAGCTCGTGTGTTCTAGCGGGGCCTCTGCAGACCATCACGGTGGCCTTTGGTCTTCCTGGTCCTACCTGTGTCGACTTCCCATCTGGATGGGTCAGAATCAGAATTCGCTTTGGAAGGGCTTGGTGCTGACGACCTCTCCCTCCTGCGCTGTGCCGGGGGTTCCACGTGTCACGTCCCGTTTGTCCATCACGACGACTGGTTTCGAAGTTGAGAAACCAGTGCTCAGAGAGGCGACGTGAGTTGCTCCAGGTCCCGCACCACCAGTGCGCCGGAAGTCCTGCGTGGAACACCTGGTCTGGGCGGGAGAACACCAGCACCCTGGGGTTCCGGTGCGTCTTCAGGCCGTGTCCTGGGGCGTCCTGCACGAAAGACCCCGTGAGTTGCTCCAGGTCCCGCACCACCAGGACGCCGGAAGTCCTGCGTGGAACACCTGGTCTGGGCGGGAGAACACCAGCACCCTGGGGTTCCGGTGCGTCTTCAGGCCGTGTCCTGGGGTGTCCTGCATGAAAGACCCCGTGAGCTGCTCCAGGTCCCGCACCACCAGGACGCCGGAAGTCCTGCGTGGAACACCTGGTCTGGGCGGGAGAACAGCACCCTGGGGTTCCGGTGCGTCTTCAGGCCGTGTCCTGGGGCGTCCTGCACGAAAGACCCCGTGAGTTGCTCCAGGTCCCGCACCACCAGGACGCCGGAAGTCCTGCGTGGAACACCTGGTCTGGGCGGGAGAACACCAGCACCCTGGGGTTCCGGTGCGTCTTCAGGCCGTGTCCTGGGGCGTCCTGCACGAAAGACCCCGTGAGCTGCTCCGGGTCCCGCACCACCAGTGTGCCGGAAGTCCTGCGTGGAACACCTGGTCTGGGCGGGAGAGCACCAGCACACCGGGGTTCCGGTGCGTCTTCAGGCCGTGTCCTGGGGCGTCCTGCACGAAAGACCCCGTGAGCTGCGGAGGGTCCCCAGCCCGTCCTCACCGTCTGACTGCTGGGAGCTGGCGGTGGGAGCCGGCCTTGCCAATTAGAGGCGTTCTCTGCAGAGACCCCGTCACAGTGTGACAGTGCGCAGCAGATTTTCTGGTCAGAGGTTCTAAATTGCCCGTGTCATTTCAAGCTGTGCAGGAAGCCTGCAGCCGGCCTCCGCGTGGCCTCGTTTAATCAAGCAGCACGCAGGCGGAGAAAATCAAACGCTCCCTCGAATCCAAAGGGAGGCGAGCTGCCACCTGTCGCGCGCCCCTGGGCACCGGGCGGCTTGTGACGAACCCCGTTCCAGGCCGGCTCTCCCGAGAAGGGGCCTTCATTCTACCTGCCAGGGGGGCCTTTCCAGGGCGACAGAGAGACGAGCGGCCTCGGCAAGGTTGCTGAGAGCCCAGGGACGCGTGGCGTGGCTGCTCGTGTGGATTAGCACGCCCACCTGGGCTGGCTCGTGGGGCGGGAACTACAGGTGCACCAGGCAGAGGGGGACAGACAGGCAGACGCGGGGACGGGAGGGTCTCTGCAGAGTCCCAGCCGCGCAGCGACTCTGAGTTTTATGCCGAACCTCTCCAGCGGGGCCCTTTGGGTGCTGGCTGCCGATCTTAAGAAGACGCTTGGATGAATAGGGACCCGTGTCTCTGGACACGTTGGGGTCCGTGGGTCAGAATAACAGCAGTGACAGTAATACTCATCATTGAGGGAAGCCTGTTGATTTCTGTTCATACCGACTCCAGGAAGTGACAGGGGTCCCCGTCGGCAAAGGAGAAAACGGAGGTTGGGACGGTTTTTAAATAGCCTTAATTTGCCACAGAAAAGCGTCGTCGTCATTGCTGTTCCTGCAGCTGAGGTTCTGTTTGGTTCCTGGAGGAGGGGACACGGGCGGAGAGTTATGGACGTTCTGTTCAGACTGCCCAGTCTGTGTGAAAAGGGCGCCCATCCGGTAAAGGTCACTCTTCCCTGCGAGTCATGGGAGAATCATGCCGGGAGCCTAACAAGGGTGGTTTTATTTAATGAGGTGTCTCTGAGAAGCAAAGGAGAGGTTTCCCAAAGCCTCCACCGTTGGGGTCTCAGCCCACTGTGACTTTCGTAGGGCCAGTCCAAATGGCCCATGTGTTGACCCAGTTCAGGGCTTCCTGTTTCTTTTGGTTGGAAGGACGGGTGATGGCGGTAACGAGGGAGACATGCTGACAGATGTGTGAAACTGGCTCAAACATAAGAACCAAGCAAACAAAAGAATTGTTGACTTTCATGATACAGATTCTCCCACTACGACCAATTTTAAGCTACCAAGTTGATGTCAAAGAAATGTGAACTGGCCCTGGCCGGTTGGCTCAGTGGTAGAGAGTCAGCCCGGTGTGTGGATGGCCCAGGTTTGATTCCCGGTCAGGGCACATGGGAGAAGTGATCATGTGCTTCTCCACCCCACCGCCCTTCTCTCTCTCTCTCTTCCCCTCTCACAGACATGGTGCAAATGGCTTGAGCAGCTGGCCCCAGGTGCTGAGGATGGCTCTATGGTCTCTGCTTCAGGCACTAAGAAGGGCTCAGTTGTTGAGCAACGGAGCAATGCCCCAGACGGGCACAGCATCATCCCCTAGTGGGCTTGCCAGGTGGATCCTGGTCGAGGTATAGGCAAGAGTCTCTCTCTCTCTCTGCCTCTCACTTAATAAGAAAAAGAAAAAAAGGAAGGAAGGAAAGAGGGAGGAAGGGAGGGAGGGAGGAAGGAAGAAAGGAAGGAAAAAAAGAAAAGAAAAGAAAAGAAAAGAAACTGAACTATCTATGGTTACTCAACTCAAAGAACTAACCCATGAAGACCTCATGGAACCAGACCAGCATTTAGGGAAGAAAACAGGGACCTGGAAACTCCAGAACTGGAAAGGTTTTCTACAAAAAGAGTTAGCTGATGTTCTTCATCTCACTGAGGCAGGGACGGCAACGTTGGAGGAGCAAGATCTTGGCACAGAGAGGTTCCCTGAAGTTGACCATCCAGTTACCGAAGACCTGAGCTGCTACAGGGCCATCTGATGAGTAAAAGGACAGGTCTGTCTGAGCCTCCCTCAGTGCTGACCTTTTCACAAGCCCAGCGATTTGTGTAGTGTAGATCACATCAGACGTCCCTGGGACAGACTGGTTGTTCCGTAATACACTTGATACGAAAGTGATTATGACAGCATGTCACAGGTCTTTGCCGTCCCAGTTACAGAATAGCATTTCTAGCCATGTGAGTTTTATAAAAACAATTGCCCGTGGATTCCGAGTCACTTGCGGAATGGTGATGTTGTGGTCTGGTTGTATAACCCGTGGTTTGCGGAGGGCGTCTCTGTTGTTGGAACGTTTGTTCATTCCCTCACTTGTTCCTCGGGTGCTGACTGAATGCCCGCCCTGAGCCAGCACCGCGTTAGTTGCTGGGAATACGGAGCTGCACAAGGACAGGGGTGTCTCACCCGGCAGCTGGTGATGGTGGAGATTTCTGGAATCAACCGAGAACAAGTGTTTAGTAGACATTTTTCTTCTCGCTCCTTAGTGTGGTGGTAAGAGCTCTAAGGAGTACAGAGGACGTGACAGGTGGCATTTGTGTTCTCACAGTGGCTTTGAGAAAGCAGCGGGACCGGTATTCGTGTTCAGGGCGGGTGTGAGCAGGCTCTGGGTGAGAAAGGAGTGGCGAGGACGTGGAGGTGAGCTTGGGGAGTTTGCAGCACCGGGCTTCGCCTCCCTAAGTGAAGAGCTTGGCTTCCTTCATGTGCCCCTGCGTTCTGATCCCTAAACTTTCACTAACCAGCAGTGTGACTATGGGAAGCTTACCTGACCTCTCTGAGTCACAGGTTGTATATTGTTAACCGGGGTCATCAGTCTTGTCTATTAGTTTTGTCATGAGGAGGGAATTGGAAAGCCTGTGTGCATTGGTTTACTATTACTGGTGTAATAAATTGCCACTAACTTTGTGGCTTAAAACAACATAAATTTGCACTGGCCGGTTGACTCAGTGGTAGAGTGTCGGCCCTGGCGTGTGGAAGTTTCAGGTTCAATTCCTGGCCAGGGCATACAGGAGAAGCGAGCTCTGCTTCTCCACCCTTTCCCCTTCTCCCTCTCTCTTCCCCTTCCACAGCCATGGATCAATTGTTTCTAGCAAAGTTGGCCCCGGGCACTGAGGATGGCTCCGTGGCCTTGCCTCAGGCACTACAATAGCTCAGTTGCCGAGCAATGAAGGAACGGCCCCCAAAGGGCAGAGCATTGCCTGGGCAGGGGGCTTACCAGGTGGATCCTGGTCGTCGGGGTGCGTGCGGGAGTCTGTCTCTGCCTTCCCACCTTTCATTTAATAATAATAGTAATAAACAAACAAACAGAAAAGAACAGCCTCGGTTTATGACCTAACCGTTGCGCAGGTCAGAAGTCTGGAGGGAGCCTCGCCAGGCTGACCCCAGGATGCTGTCAGGCACCCCTGCATCTGTGGACGCGTTAGGGGAAAGTCTGTTTTCTCCTCTGGTCCAGCTCCTGCAGGCAGCCACATGCCCTGGCTGGTGGCCCCTTCCTGCTGCAAAACCAGCATCAGCTGGCGCTTTCTCAGGTGGCATTCTCCCCTCTGCCTTCTTCTTTCACTTGGAGGGACCCTGGTGATCACGGGGGCTCTTGGCGGGCCACCCAGAATCGTCTCCTGATTTCAAGGCCAGCTGCGTGGCAGCCATAATTCCATGTACAGCCTCTTCCTTTTCCAGGTCCTGGAGATCGGGACGCACACATCCCTATCCTGGAAGGGGCCCTATCCTGCCCACCTCGTTGTGTGGAGGGGGAGGGCCTGGTTCCCCTCCGCTCTTTCAGACGGACATCAATAACGTACGACTGTTTTTATTATCAATGCCCCCGGAGGAGTCAGTCCTGTGTGCAGCTGGATGACTCAAACTCTCAGACCCGTTGTCTGGTTTTCCACCTCCAGGTCTTCGCTTCCCGTTTTCTCTGACAGCAGTTCCTTCCCCCGCCTTCTCCTACCAGGGGCTCACCCTCTGAGGACTCCAGAGATAAATGCTCCTTTCTTCACGGTCCGAGTGACCCCTGCTGGAGGGAGGTGGCGCAAAGCCGGCTAAAGGACGTTCGTAAATGCAGTAAGAAGGTCATTGTTGGAGATCTGCTTATGGCACTTATTGAATATGTGCTGAATATTTACGAATCTCCTTTTCTCCAGTGGTTAGTTTCCTCGACTTAAAGAAGGGAGTTATGGTAAATGCATCCAAGGCTTCCCGAAAGAGTTAAACAATATCATGGCAGTCATGAATGAAGTGGCTCATGGATTTACGACCCGGCAGAAAGGAGAGAGAATTCATGTCAAACAGAAGAGAAGTTTGAAAGGGTAGTTTAGGCAGTCTGTTTAATCAGGATGGAGCCCGAAAGGGTGAGCCTCATGGAGACTTACTCTTTCCCCACACATTCCTGTAAAAGCATCTGAGTTTCAAATTGATGAGTCATTCTCTGAGGTACGATGCCGAGGCATCCAGCATCTTTAAGAAACGAGGATTCACACAGTGCTTTGGAATTGTTTATCAGGGGTTTTGATTTATGCAGCCCAATGTGACCCCTGTAAAGGGCAGAGGGGAAAGTTCGCCCCTGCAGCAAGAGCCCCTGGCTGCCCTTTGCCGGCATCACGGCTCTCGCTAAGCAGCTCAATGTCCACAGGGGCCTTCCCTTCTCTCTGGTCAGCCCTTGGGTCGAGGCTTTCTTTCGCAGAGAATTTATGGAACGTAGGGCGACATTCGAAGCAGCTGAGCTACCCAGCCAGGGCCCCGACACGAATAGTTTTATTTATTTATTTATTTATTTATTGTATTTTTCTGAAGCTGGAAACTGGGAGAGACAGTCAGACAGACTCCTGCATGCACTCGACCGGGATCCACCCGGCACGCCCACCAGGGGGCGATGCTCTGCCCCTCCGGGGCGTCGCTCTTCCGTGACCAGAGCCACTCTAGTGCCTGGGGCAGAGGCCAAGGAGCCATCCCCAGAGCCCGGGCCATCTTTGCTCCAATGGAGCCTTGGCTGCAGGAGGGGAAGAGAGAGACAGAGAGGAAGGAGGGGGGGTGGAGAAGCAAATGGGCACTTCTCCTATGTGCCCTGGCCGGGAATTGAACCCGGGTCCCCCGCACGCCAGGCCGATGCTCTACCACTGAGCCAACCGGCCAGGGTCGACACGAATAGTTTTAAGGTTGTTTTATGAAAATACAAGCTTCTGACAGGGCAGGCACCTTCCACTCTGCCTCAGTCTCTCTCACGCGGAGGATGGCGTTGGTGGCTGTTCGTGATGGAGCGTCCCCGTGGATGACATGATAGTGTTTATTGTATCGTGAGCCGTCACCTCTAGGAGACCTACTGAGTCACGTGCCTGGGATCCTCTGGCCAGAACATGTGTTGTCAACCGATCAATCCGTAACCTTGTTGTAAGCGTGTTCCTGTTTAGGTGGGGTTTCTGCGTTGTGTGTCTATTTGATTTATTAGCACTGAACTCACGGCCTGGAGCCCTCTAACTCATCCCTAGATGAAATAAGCAGGAACATTCACAAATACGGGATCCTTAAATAAGAAGGACCGATTGCATGTGATTTGCAAATAATGTCTCTGACCCAGTGGCTTGTCTTTGCATCCTCTTAATAGAGCATTTTGCAGAAGAAAAGTAAGTGGTTTGCTTTTTTTTTTTAATTTGGATGATCTTGAATTTATCAGTTTTGAAATTTATGCATCATGCTTTGATGCCATTTGAGAACTCTTGGCTTAGCTCTAGATTTCAAAGCTCTCTTTCTGTTTTCTTCCTAAATGTTTCTTAGTTTTTACCTTTTGCATTTCAGTCAGTGATCCCCTTGGAGTTAATGTCTGTGTGAGGTGTGAGATTATGAATTGAGTGTCTTGTTTGGTTTGGGTTGTGCCGATGGATATGACCCGTTCCTTCCGGGCCATTTATCGAAAAGGCTGTCTTTCCTTCAGCAAATTGCTTCTGAACCCTGTCACACATCACTGGGGCATCCTGGTGCTCCGTTCCTGCTGGCTGACGTAGAGACCCAGGCTGCCCACGAGGTCTCCACTCGAATCAACCAGTGAATGTATAAAGAAAGTAGGTGGGGTCCCCTCCCTCTCCGTTCATGGTGAGAGGCTGTTTCCCTCCCTGAGACCTGCCCTTGCCAGGTGGGGCAGCGTGGTCTCAGTGGACGGACATCTCCCTCGGTCTCGGATGGTGCGAGAGAAGGGGTTGCACCACTGTTGTCTAAGTTTCCTGCCTCCCGGCTGCCCCTTCCCGGTCCTTTCTCTGGGGAAAGCAAGACGGATCTTGTTGGGGCTTTTCCTTTTTCATCTGCAGCTGTTAGCATTTGGGGGTGGTTGGCTTCTCTCTGGAGTCAACGAGGCAGGAACGGCATAAAAAATGCACCGTTGTGTCTCTCCTCCCACCTGGAAGTCCCCAGACTGTTCACTTCCGTTTCCACCTTGAAGAAGCGTCTTTTGCTTGTTTCCTGTGCTCTGCGTGGAGGTGTTAGTGATGCCGTGTGGGAGGACTAGGAAACAAGATGTCTACTCCCTCTTTCCTGGAAGCGGAAGTGACAGCAGTCACCTTTGAAAAGAAGTTGTCGCTTGACAGAGACGGAAAGGAGTTCAGAGAAGTTGTGTGGTGTACTCCAGGTCACACCGTTCTCAGGCGATGTCACCCAAGCTACAAGAACCCCGCGCTGCCGTTCCTCACTCTGCGTCTCCTGAGTTTGCCCTGTGCACACCAACCCGGGGGCGGCAGCAGAAACATCCACGAGTGTATCCACAGTGTGGTGGGGGTCAGAGCCGCAGAGCCCCCAGCCATGTGCTCAGTGCGCCGTGGAAGACTGGGGTGTCCAGGGTCCCTTGCACCCGTTTCACTCTGTTTCATTCACATTCTGTTTCACAACCAGTGTGTGTGGGGAAACAGTTCTGATGCCAGAAACGTTCCCAAGCGCGTGTGAGGGACCGGGTTGTTAACCGCGAGGCACAGAACGGCAGAAGGTGCTTCTGCACCTGTGCGCAGGAGGACAGCCGGGGTTTCCCGACCGCAGGGGCACGGGCACGTTCTCGTGGGAGGATGGGACTCGGGAGCGGGGGTGGCACGCTGAGAACGGGGCACAGAGGGAGGCACGCAGGCAGCATCCCAGGATTAGCAACTCCGCTGCTGTGTTTCGAAAGGAAGTGCTCGTCTGCGTGGTGACGTGACAGCAGGGGTGTGTGTGTGTGTGTGTGTGTGTGCATGCATGTTCTCCACCGTGCATCCAAGCGCCACACAAACAAGCGACCGAAGAAGAGTCACACCCCTTCATGGACCTGTCTGTCGTTTCTGTTTCTTATTCCCACGTCACCACCAACCTTGTCCGTGCCTCGTGGGGTCTCAGGTGAGCTCACCGTCCTGTCCCCGCGTTGGCCCCGTTCCACCCCTCTCCGCTGTCCACGCTAACAGAGCAAACCTCTCTGGTGCCAGAGGACCCGGGTGCTGTCTAGAAACAGCCGTGGCTCCCTGTGACCTTTCGGAGTACGTCTAGATGTTTTCTGAGGAAACCGACAGTAAGGAGCCTGTCCTCTGCTCTCTTCTCAGGTACTACCAGATCCGAGTGACCTTGAAGGTGTCCTCCAGGACCCCCCACAGACTGAGCGCCTCCGTCGTTGGGCAGACAGGTGAGCAGGAGGACGTACGTGGGGTGCTTGTTTCTGCAGGTAAACCTTCGGTGATCACTGTGCCAGGGCGTGGCAGAGAGGGGGCCATGGACCAGCGCTTTGGAACTGGAGACCCACTGTGGCTTTGGCTCCAAGTGTTACACTGTTGCCAGGGGAGCCTGCTGAAGGGAGCAGTCTCCCGGGAGCGCCTGGCCCTGCGGGGAGGAGCCTGCTGAAGGGAGCAGTCTCCCGGGAGCGCCTGGCCCTGCGGGGAGGAGCCTGGCTGGGGGAGGTGTTGGCTAAAGTCAAGCCGGGGAGGGAGAGGGTGCATATGGCTGCCAGCAGTTGGGGAAGAGGATGCCTGTTGTCAAAGAGAATCTGATGCTCAGCCAGGCACAGGGCACTGAATAGGTTGGCAGTGCGATGGCACCTCCCATGTGCCATGAGGAGTCAGAAACCACGCTCCCAGAAGGGGGAGAAGATTGCCAAAGACAACCCAGGTTCGAACTTGGGGAGGTGGGCATATTGGCGGGTGTCCAGGGCTCCCAGCAGCTACTCAGTATAAGAGAGTATTGAGTCAGAAATATAAACCTTATTTCATAAGCAATGGGGTAGGGGCATCGAGATTATATTCTAGCAGAAATATTTACATTAGTAAATTTGGGAGAATGTGTAGATCAGCCAGACTGTGAGAAGAAGGAGACAGGTGTAAGGGTGGAGGAGAGAGGAAGCAGGAGATGAAGAGAGGGAACGGCAGTCTCTAGCATTCACTGTACAAACGAAACGAGCCAGGACCATCCCAGAAACCCCATCCAGCCGAGAGAAGGGTTCTTGTCCTCGCTACCCCCGAAAAAATGCATTTGACATGGGCTTGGCGATTGGACTATTCTTTATTGGCAATTGTATCATGGTGAGTAAAATCACGTGCAATTAATGGAATACCCACAAATTGGGGGGTGTACGTGCCTTGGTCGGCTCAGTCCACCTTGGAGGAGCTGTGGGAGGTCTGGGGAGGGCAGAGAGGGTTATGCAGGTCACTCAGAGGACATGGAGGGGACAGTAATGGTCTACAGGTGTTCAGGAAGCCTACAGCAAGCCCTGCTGTTCCCTGGGCGGTACCCCCGCCCCAGCACGGTCTCTCCAGGGGAAGATCCGTGCACTTGACCGAGAGCAGGACATTGCATGTTCTAGCTGAGGGTGACCTTGGCAACTTTGAGCTTTCCTTCCTCACCCAGAAAATGAGGATAAAGTCCGTCCTCTGCAGGGTTCCTGTCTTAGAGCCTGAACATGAGAAGGACATTGGTTACATTTCACAGAGATTATAAATGTAAAGAAGCTATGACAGGAACCGGCACAAGGCGAGTGTCCCATCCGTCTGACCCAGGAGCGGTCAGGGCTGTGAGGCCAGCAGGCCCTGTGCTCCTGGACGGGACACTCAACTCGAGTGACCCCTGCATGTCAGACAGGACTGACACCCTGCTGACCTGGGGGAAGCCATCCCCAGGTGGACGAGGACTCCAGCTCTTCTGTGGCTCCTTTGCGCCAGAGCTCAGTTCCCACCGCGGGCGGAGCCTGCCCTGGGAGCCGCCACTCAGCGTGAGGCCCAGCGGACGGCCGGGCACTCGGCAGCTGGCAGAGCCCAGCGGGCGGCTTGGAGAAGGGCGGTGATGGGGGCCGTCGAGAGACAAAGGAAAGAAACACGAAATGCAATTGTGAGGAAAGAAAAGCTCTTTTCTCTCTGGGTCTAGTGTGACCCAGGATAATTGCGGAGCATGTGGCGTGCCCTCGAGTCTTACAGGAGGACACTATTTAGAACAGAAGGCGAGCAGGGAGGCCAGTGATAATTACAGTAAGGACCACTCCATGGGCGAGGAACAGATAGCTTTTCTGATTTCGTCCTCAAAGCGAATTTCCCAATTATAGTATTTTCAGTTAGAGATTGCTGCGTTCTAGAGGACTCCAAACCCATTTTAATGGCTTAAAACAGAGATGGGCTGTTGAAGGTTTGAGTTGGCGGAGGTGGGGGCGGGGGGGGGGACAGTCAGATTCGGCTTTCTGCCCAGATCTCAGCAGAGCCTGGAGCACCGAGATGTGTTCACTCACCCGTCTGATCCCGCAGTTGGGGCCGCGGGATCGCTAAGGGGGTGCTGGGCTGGTCCGACGTTTTACAGGGTACCTCCGTTCCCCAAGAAGGAGAAAGGGAAGGATTCCGGCTCTCCTCAGGGAGGGTCTGGAAACTGGCACAAGGTCACTTCCCTCATCTTCCATTGGTCAAGGCCAGTGGCAAGGTCAGTCCGGCTTCAAGGTCAGGGGAACCCCGCTCCACGGGCGCCCTCTGTTGGGGGCCGTGGGAGGGAGCTTTGGCCGTCATACCTGCGTGCGGTCACCCAGACAACAAGTGCCCTACTTCCGGCATGCCTTTCTGAGTTAAAACAATACGTGATTAGATGGTGAGGTACGATATGTTCACAGAGAGCAAGAAAGAGTCGACACACTCGGGGTGGAACGATGCCCTTCACACTCAATAGGTGAGCGGTCTTGTTGGGACACCTTATTTAACTGGACCTGTTTTCTGCTCCACGTATGTCTAGAATGAAATGAGGAACGGCTTACTGTGTCTGGAGAGGCAAAGCTGGCGGTGGTGAGGGCCTCAGGCTCTGGGCTTCCCGGGTTCAAAGCCTCTCTCTGCTGCTTCTCAGCTGGGTGAGCTTAGAAAAGTGATCACACCAGGTTGTTCTTCAGGCCCCTCCCCTATAAAGTGGGGAGGGTCAGTGGGACCTGCCGCCTCGGTTTGTGGTTGGATCGCACGACTCGGGCAAGGCCATGCTTGGAATGGTGCCGGCGCGGCGAGCTCACGGCAGACGGAGCTGAGTGAGGCTGTGGCTATGCGTAGAGAAGTTGTCACTGAGCAGCGTTTTGCTGGTCTGGGGACACTTCCCGGGGCTCGAGAGCCCGCCTGCTTGACCTGGGGGAGCTCAGTCTCCTGGGGGAGACAGGCGTGCCCCTGAGTGCAGCAGAGGTGGGAATCGTGGCGGGCTCTTCAGCGGAGCCTGGCAGGACCAGGACAAGTGGCCGGGCAGCAAAGGCAGGGACGGCTCGATCTGGGTGGGAGCCGGACCACGAGCAGTGTCCCCGGGGCCGGAACAGAGCCGGGGTGCGGGCGGTGTGTATGGATGATGACAGGTCTGGTGTGGCGGGCGGGAAGAAGGAGCGGAGATGAGAAGGGAGGGGGTCCCGAGAGGCCACCTGCGCCCTGCTGAGCAGGCTGGGTTAATTTCAAAGGCGCAGCCGGAGGCAGCGAAAGCGGTTTGAGGACACAAACCCCATGCTGCTCGAACACGAGACGTGGTCTCATACAGTAAGGGATGGGATGAAACAGTTCGGTTCTCCTCTTGGAAGTGTCCGTGTTCTGGTTAGCTGTATGATAGGGAAACACATTCCATCGGGTCCGTGATGGAAATGCCGCTTCCTTCTGTGCAGAACCATCCGTGTTCTGGTTAGCTGCGTGATAGGGAAACACATTCCATCGGGTCCGTGATGGAAATGCCGCTTCCTTCTGTGCAGAACCATCCGTGTTCTGGTTAGCTGCGTGATAGGGAAACACATTCCATCGGGTCCATGATGGAAATGCCGCTTCCTTCTGTGCAGAACCTCTCGTTGAGTTCTCCAGGATAGAGATGTACCGTTCAGTTCTGGGATAGGAAAGACTAACAATCCTCTTGCGAAATGCAGCCCCAACCTGCATGGCAGCGTGCGTGTGTGTGTGTGTGTGTTAGGGGAAGGCTTCGCTGGCAAACTCGTGGCTTGTTCTTGTCCAGGCTAGCTGTGTATGTCACAGGACAGACTGTGTGACAGGCTCCGAGCTCCCTTCAGTCCGGAGCAGGACTCCCTCCTGGGTGCTCTGGGAACATCCCAGTCCCCGTGTGACAGAGGGACACACAGAACAGGTGACTTCAGGACAAATGGAGCAGGCGGCAGATTTGCTGATGGAGCCGGGTAGACAGTACTGACGGGGACCCTTCTGTGCCGATGTGGGGACAGTGGGGAGCACTTGGCCTTCGTGTTCTGTACAAATCACCGGACCACAGGGCTTTGATCGCTCCCAGAAGCAGGAAAGTGTACATCCCAGGTGGCCCACTCATGCTTCACGGCGGCCGGGACATCCGGCGGCTCTCTCAACACATGAAAGGAAGAAAGTCCTTGTGATGTCATCCCCATGGTTCCCCTTTAACTTCACTGAAATGAGACAGTGTTTGCCTGAGGAACAGGACAATGAGGGGGCAGGTCCTGGAGCAGGAGGGGCCCAGACTCAGGGTCTTGTTAACGTCCCGTCATCCACTTTGGGGCCGCATGTCAGCACCAAGGCAAGCCCTCAACATCTGGGCCGGACGTTCCGCTCCCTGGAGTGGGGCTCATAGGGCCTCCTGCCTGGGCGGGCTTGGGGGTGAGGGTGGGGGGGGGCTGAGCAGGAGAGTGACGCGGCTAGCAGGGCGCTTGATGCATTAGCTGGAGGGAGTCCGTGTGGCTGTGGCCGCAGAGACAAGGACAGCTTGTAGCTGCAGCCAACGGAGGCGTTCCCCAGACGGAGGTGGTGAGAGGGGATGCTGACGCAGGGAGCCCTGACATCGCGGAGACGCAGGGAGCCCACGGCTCGGGCGAGGGACAGCGCAGGCTGCCCGGGACGGATGCGGCTGCACGTCAAGTCCGTGGACCCACGGGAAGTGGACTTGGCCTGGGCGGCTTCCTTCCACCGAGACGGCGCTACGGGATAGGTCTCGGCAGTCCCTGCCCACCGGCGGGTGTTTTAGAAACGGTCCTTCGCCTTGGGGGATGGTCAGCGAAGTCAGACTCGGGCCAGAGAGATGGTGCGGGCTTCCTGCGGCCGGGCTGCGTGGTCAGGTGCCACACAGGTCGCTGCCGGCCACTGCTTGGCAAAGCCGGGGAGCAGGTAGCTCGGTGGATGGTGGAAACGCGGAGAAATTACCGTGATTAGCTCCAGTAATGTTTTGAGAGGTAATTTCCATTTCCATTAAGTGGAAGCGTTTGAGTCTCGCCGTGCATAGGGGGCGGGGAGAGACCTTCCTTCTTCAAACGAATCAATCTAATTTCCTTTCAGAGTCCATTAAAGTACACCCAAATATCAAAAAAAAAAAAAAAAAAAAAAAAAGCCCGTTTTCACGGGGAATATTAAGCAGGGGAACACTCCCGCTCCCAGGCTGTGAGCTCCCACCTGGGGCCAGAGGCGGCCGTGCTCGGGCGGTCGGGAGGGGTGAGGGAGCAAACCAGGCGTCAGGGCGCTGTGCCCACGGCTGGGCGTCGGCCCCTGGTGGCAGGCAGCTCCGGAGCCCGGGGTCCGTTACCCGGGGCTCCCTCACAGGCCAGGGAGCTGCTCTGCCCGCTGGGACCCTGACCCAGCTCCCTCTGGGGCCAGGGATCGGCTCTGCCCGCTGGGACCCCGACCCAGCTCCCTCTGGGGCCAGGCCAGGGATCGGCTCTGCCCGCTGGGACCCCGACCCAGCTCCCTCTGGGGCCAGGCCAGGGATCGGCTCTGCCCGCTGGGACCCCGACCCAGCTCCCTCACAGGCCGGGGATCGGCTCTGCCCGCTGGGACCCCGACCCAGCTCCCTCACAGGCCGGGGATCGGCTCTGCCCGCTGGGACCCCGACCCAGCTCCCTCTGGGGCCCAGGGTCCGTCACCTGGGGCTCCCTCACAGGCCGTGGAGCTGCTCTGCCCGCTGGGACCCCGACCCAGCTCCCTCACAGGCCAGGGATCGGCTCTGCCCGCTGGGACCCCGACCCAGCTCCCTCTGGGGCCAGGCCGGGGATCGGCTCTGCCCGCTGGGACCCCGACCCAGCTCCCTCACAGGCCGGGGATCGGCTCTGCCCTGCCCGCTGGGACCCCGACCCAGCTCCCTCACAGGCCGGGGATCTGCTCTGCCCGCTGGGACCCCGACCCAGCTCCCTCTGGGGCCAGGCCGGGGGGGTCCTTACCCTTTGCCCTTGAGACGGAATCTTTAAGCCTCCTTGACCTGGAGGTCCTCCTCCTCCTCCAGCAGGCTTTCCTCAGTTTCCTCTCTGCCTCCGTTCCTGCTGTTCCTTCCCTGTCGAATGTCTATCCCTTCCTTCCTCACCGTTCTCCCGTCTCATCCGCTGGGCCGGCAGAGAGAACTTCTGCAGCTTCTCCAGGGAAATCTCGTGCCTTTGGCGAATTGCTGATCTCTTGATTACCAACTCTGAGCCCCTTCTTACTCCCTGTGTATCCCCCCCACTTCTCCCAGACCCCCAGACCACCCCGCGTTTCGTGCAGCTGTCAGTCACTGGCACCTGGGGCCTGCTTTGGGGGACCGCCCCAGCCTCCTGGGAGCACTTTGCCCAACACAGGAGCTAGCTGTCCCTATCTGCACCCCAGCTGCTGCAGTGACCCAGTGATTGTTAGTGCAGGGATATAGGAGCCAGTTCCGGGTCTCGGGAGGAGGCAAGCTGAGAGTAACACACTCCATAGTCCCCCACCGGACTAGGCTGGTCCCTTCCTCAGGGACCTTTGTTGAGATGTTCCTTTCTGAGTCAATTTTAGAATTCTTGATGGATATCACGGCAAATAGTGATCATGGGGTTATGGGTGTTCTATTGAAAAACAGAGCCCGAAATGATGTTGGGAGGGGCGGAGCAACGATGTATTGATCACACAAACACAGAGGTGATTGTAAATATTAGCTATACCATCTTACCCAATCAGAAAAAAGAAAAGAACAGAAGCTCATTGGAGGCCCCCTGGCTCCTGATATCAAGCCTGCGTGTCCTTCAAAATGGCCTTGTGGTTTTATTGATTTTCTTTAGCAAATGTTATACATTTGAAACATTTAACTGGAGGACCTAATGAAATCAAACCTCCATGAGTTTTACAGACTCGAGTTCTGTATAAAGATTGCGTTGGGACAAAAGGCCTTTGTGGGGCCGGCCTGGGGACATCAGCCTGGTTTCCAGGGAGGCTCTGAGCTGAGGGTAACTCACCCAGAGCCACCAGCGAACGCCCAGAGGTCACAGGCCTCGCTGAGCACAGGTTCCCTGGGGAGGTTCTGTGGGTTTTGAAGAGGAGACCGCAGGGGGCCTCCGGCCTCAGCGAACAGGCGGCGGTGGGCAGATTAAAGACGCGCACGAGGCTCTCTGATGGAGGACCAGCCGCGGAACCAGGACAGAGAGGGACAGGCCCGGGGTGGCTTTCACAGGGGAAGTCTCGGCGAGACAGTGCCGGCGCTCCAGACGGGCTTTTGATGTGGCACTGAGAGCACCCATTACTGGCCAGTGTCTGAGCCTTGTCTTCCAGGTCTTTGAAATAAAACTTTTCAAGTTTTCGCCCCGCTCATGCCCCACTCAGCCTGCAATACCTCCCACCTCCCCAGGCAGAGACCTGCCTCTGCCCGTTTGGCGACTCCCACGGGCTGTGATTACGCCCCTCCGCTTTCCCTGGGGTGCACCTGCTCTTCCCACCTCGTCACACCCCCCAGCCCAGCGTCCCCTCCCCACTGCTGTCCTGCCCTCCTGCTTCTTAGAATCTTTCCATAACGTCTCCTGTTCACCTCCCTCGTGACTCGTGCTGCTTACCGGTGCACGGAAGGGTTGCCGGGGGTGGGTTCGCAGTCCCGCTGACGTGCAGGAGATAAGACGTTTGTATGTATCTCTCTCAGCCTTCCCTCCCCGTTGCCTCTTTCCTCCTACGCCTCCTTCAGAACTTCGCCCGCAGGGCACTTCCTCCAGGAAGCCTCCCCAGCCTGCCTGGCTGAGTGCTGGGGCTGCCTTGCTCTGTGGCGTTCATCCCCGAGTGCATGGATTTGTGTGTACACATCCCCCCTTGGTCCCCGTAGCTTAGGGCTCAGTGGAGGCAAGGGCCACGTTGTTTGTATTTTTTTCTGAGCACAGGTAACCAACGCCTGGTGTCCTTCGGGGCGAAAAGCCATGCTCTCTAGATAAAGAGACTTTGTCCTCCTACAGAGTTGCAGGTCCAATGAGTCGATGTCAAAGCCACCATGGCACCTGCACATGGGACCCCTTCCTCCCAGGCTCAGCTGCTCCTCTCATGGAACACAGTCAGACCACTCCATCCCCGGGGGCCTCTCCTGCCTGCGTGGGGTGTCAGCCCTCCTTGGGTCGTGCATTTGAGGGGCCCGGGCAAAAGGATGCCCGACCAATGGGATGCCCGGACAAAGGGATGCCCGACCAATGGGATGCCCGGGCAATGGGATGCCTGGGCAAAGGGATGCCCTGCCAACGGGATGCCCGGGCAAAGGGATGCCCGACCAACGGGATGCCCAGGCAAAGGGATGCCCGACCAATGGGATGCCCGGACAAAGGGATGCCCGACCAATGGGATGCCCGGGCAAAGGGATGCCCGACCAATGGGATGCCCGGGCAAAGGGATGCCTGGGCAAAGGGATGCCCGACCAATGGGAGAAACCAGCAGGGGTGGGACGTTAGAGTCGAGTCAGCGTGGGCAAGGCATCGTCATGATCCACTTAGTTCATCGTCCCTGAGCAAAGAGGCCGAGGGTGACGACGTGACGTCTTTGCAAAGAAACAGATGCCAAGTGGGAGACACAGCAGGGACTCAGCAGCTCTCTGCTCCTTTCCTCTCCCTGGGCGGGTGGAGTCTCTGGTGGGTTCCTTCTGAGTGCAGAGCACACCCGTGTGCACAGAGAACGTATCTGAAACCTAAAGGACAGGACAGGAATAAAAATAATCCCCTAATGCCACCACCCAGGGAGCGTAGCGACAGGGCACTTGGTGACTTGTCTTCTTTTATCAAACTGTTTCCTCTTTTCTCACCCCTTACACCTTCTCTCTCTCCTCTCTTCCCACTTTTCTTTCTGAACACCTCTCTTTCTAGTCTCTCTCTCTGTGCGCGTCAAGAAAAAACTGAGATCACTCAGCAGTGTGTGTCTTTTATTTTGTGTGCGTGATAAATATGTGGATGTCTCATTCACTATGTTTGGAGTTAGTTTCCCCATCATTTTTCATTTCATGACTATAGTATGATTTTTTTTAACCATTTCTGCTATGTTGAAAAGTTTTGAGTTCAATGCCAGTTCTGGGAGGGCACGGTGGCATGGACTGAACATGTCCTGCCTGAGTTTCATCCGGATCTTTCTTGCCTTAGAAATGCCTGACGGTAGTCACATGCCTGGGCAGACGCGTGTGCAGAGAGAGGACCTTTTGAGGTCCCTGTCCTTCACGGAGACTTACTTGATCTTCTTTGTGTCTAAATACAGCAACTTTGACCTGACACTTCCTAACCAAGTTACCAAGTCGTTTGTTGCGATTCAGGCTGATATCAGCTGGCTCGGATCAGTTAATATCAGCACATGCGTGTGGCCTTTTTATGAAAAGTTCCAGCTGGCAAAGAGCAGATAGATCACAAGTTCTGCAGGTCATGGGAGCACACAGCAGGCAGTGGAGGTGCAGGGAGTCCAGCGGGCAGGTCCCTGAGCTGGGTCACCCGCCGCCTGTCACAGGCAGCACCGTATACTGAGGAAGGGATCGGAGGCAGCGCAGAGAGGTTGAATCATGGCTAAGCCCCGGGGGCTGTGCCCATTCCTCCCCCCGCAGAGAGGTTGAATCTTGGCTAAGCCCCGGGGGCTGTGCTCATCCCCCCCCCCCCCCCCGCAGAGAGGTTGAATCTTGGCTAAAGCCCCATCCCCCCCCAGAGAGGTTGAATCTTGGCTAAGCCCCCGGGGCTGTGCCCATTCCTCCCCCTCCACCTTGACTTTGGACTCCATGTAAGAGCAAAGGTTAGCAGGGTCTTGGACACTCACTGGCGATTGCATTGTCTGAATCTTGCTTTAGGCTGTTTCCATAGTTACCCTTTCGGACTCAAGGAAGAGGAGAGAGGTATTTGGAGCCCAGGATGCGCCTCGAGCAGACGCAGCCCCGTTTGCCCGGCCAAGAGCCCAGAAGTGCCTGGTGTACAGTAGATGTTCAGTAAATGGGAAATGCTCAGAGCAGACACGACAGAGCAAAAACGCACTAAACAGAGGCCCCAGTTGGGGGATTAGTTGTGGGTCCACCCCAGCACATTCTCAAGGACATGACAGCTGGACCGAGCTAGGGAAGGCCCTGGCCGCGGGTCAACCCTGAGCAGAGCTTGGCGACGGCTTTCTTGAATGAGTGCATGAGCGATCCATGCCTCCCCTGGGTCAACCCATCCGTCTGTAGCGCAGTCCTTCCGACAGCTCCGAGGGGCGAGCGCACGGCAGGAAGAGACTGAGGTTCCTGGGAGGCGGGGTCTCAGGACGGTTGTAAACTCGCGTCTCTGAAGGCAGAGGCCTGGACAGCCATCGGCAAGAGCCCACGTGCTTTGTGAAAGTGGTGCTCATGGGATTTGGTTGACAGTTGGAAGGCACCCTGGTGCTGCTGGCTGAGCTGAGAGTGTATTATTTTTTTTGTAAGAAAAGGGAGCAGAGGTTTCCTCCACGAAGAAACTGGACACGCGGCCAGGGAAGCGAGGCTTCACGGTGCAGGGGAAAACCGACTTGACGGTGGGTGCGTGATGAGTCCCTTGAGGCAGGTGTGGAGAGGCGGGGCAGCGATGCGGGGGTGGGGGCGTGGCTCGGCGAGTTCATGAAGAATCGCGGCGCCAGGCCCTGGGTTCCGGTGCACTGCAGCCTGCATAGGCGCACGTGCAGTGGGAAGAAGACCCACGTTTGCTGCAGACCTGCTGTGCAACAACAGCTCCCTCACTCCAAGGGGTGAATCGTCTACACATGTTGCAGAAAGAGGTTCTCGGGATTTGGGGGCTTGGTTATTTGTTTTCTAGGAATTTTTTTTTTCCTTGCTTCTGCCACAAAAATATTTTGATAATCAGCCCAGGCCTGATCTACACAGTTCCCCCAACGCCAGCCCGGCCTGCTTCTCTGACAATCCGCTCTCATGACCGGTTTGCCTGCCCGAGTCCCCACGGAGGGCTCTCCCACCCCACATCCCTGCTCCCTCTCACCTGCGTGCCCTGGCCTGGCCTCGGGGGCGTGGCTTCTCCTCCTGCTGCCCTTCCCTCACCTCACCCCACCTTTCTTTCTTCCGGGTCCTTCAGGATGTCGTGTCCACCTAGAAGGGCTTCCCACCCCTGGAGCCCTGCCCTGCAGACTGACCCCGAAGCCACCCTCCTGCTTGCCTCCTGTCTCTCTTTCTTAGTGAGGTTTGCATCCTTTTTTTGGAGAAAATGACTCACTAATGCCTATTTCTTCACCAACAGATGACGGGGTCCCCCAGGTTGGGGAATTTGCCACTGTTTGGGGGACAGTGTAGACGGTGGCGGCTAGGTAAGCATTTCTGTGTGTGCCTCCTGCTCACAGGTGTGGAGACCTTGTCCAGGGGGATAACGAGGTGTGAGGATTTGGGCTTTTAAAAGCAATTGCCATAATGCGTTTCAGCCGGTCCCAGTGGTCTGTGCGACCCTTTCCGCACACAGACCGGGGAAGGCAGAAGCACCTGCCTTGTTCGAGTTTGCTTTTCCCTGATTACAAAGGAGGCAAACCATCTTTTCATGCGTTGCTTATCTATTTTTATTTCCCTTTGTATGAAGTTCCCATTTACAATTTTGCTTTCTTTTTTCCTCTTTGGATAATTTGCTCCTCAGTGATACAATTTTGTTACCTACCTTCCTGCCAGACACATCGTTAAGAGTGACTCTTTGATATATCACACAGAAAAATAACTTCGTTCCCACAGCTTGTTCTTTAACTTTGATTTTGGGTTATTTTTAGCAAAAAGAAATGTTAACCTTTGAAGTACAATGTAGCAAAGCTTTTTGCCTCCTAGTTTAAGATGGGCTTTCCTACTTACACAGACATGATTTACTCTTCCCACCCTCAGGTTGTAACTAAGTTTCATGTGTAGGGAGGTTAAGTGGCGGGGGGGGGGGGGGGGGGGGGGGGGGGGGGGGGGGGGGGGGGGGGGGGGGGGATTTGTACCTGCGTTTGTTTGATTTCACTGCTGTTTTGCAATAGAGACATTATTTGCACTGCTGCCGAGATGCATCCTCCCGGCCTGTGTTAGCAACCCTAGCACCTTTCTACTGCTCTGTCTGCCTGCCTCTCCATCTTGTAGTTAGACATGCTTCATCCACAGGCTTTCCCTGCTGGAGTCTTCTTGTATCTCTAGTTGGTCGCCCGGAGGAGCCATTGTAGGTGCATTTGATGGTTCGCCCTTCAGGGATGCTGGGTGCAGAGTTACACACTGAAGTGCGGTGGTTCCCACCTGGGTTGAACCTCACCATCAGTCTGGGGTCTCATGAAAATCCAGGACATGTCTAATCTACTTGGACTCCCAGCAATTGGGCTAACACATGTTTGAGAGATTGACTGTGTAGACGATGGGCTTGGAGTGGTGGGGTGGGGAATGAAAGAGTAGACAAGTGGAGCCGTGTGTATATAAATACAGTAGCTAGATCGATAGATGGATCCTGGATGGATGGATGGATGGATGTGTGGATGAGTGAGGGATGGATGGATGGATGAGGGCTGGGTGAGAATGGGTGAGGATGGGTGATGGATGGATGGATGAGTGGGTAGGTGGATGGATGATGGATTTGTGGATCATGGCCTTAAAATGGCAGCAGGCCAGCTCTTCTCCCTAAGGGTCTTACCTCTGATCCATAAATACTGTCTTCTTTGCCTCAACAAATTCTGTTTAAGCTAATCCCCATGCATAGCCTCTATTCTCTGCCAGGGGTGGCCTTAACTTCCTGAGAAGTGGCCATGCCTGGCCCTCTGGTCCCAGACTGTGGGATCTCCATACAGCTTCTGAGTGGCCCTCCAAGCTTGGCTGGACGGCCCTCTGCGCTTCTCCCCTTTGTTGGAGGCGGGGCCAGTGGAGACTGAGAGTTCCTGTCAGCGCCTGCGCCTCTGCTGTCTCCCCAGTCCTTTCTTCCCTCCCCGCCTGATGCCGTGTTCCTCTCCTACACACACAGAGGGGCTCGGGAGCCGGGTCCGCACTCTCCCTGGGAGCTCTGCTTTTAAGAGTCTGGCTTTCACGTCGGTTTGCAGGGTCTGCTGTGGCCTCTGTCAAACTTCAATTTTAATGACCCACGAAAATGGTTCCTTTCATCTTTAGCCATCCGCTCCCCCCACCCCAAAGTAAGTGTCCCATACTCTGTTCCCTTCTGTTTTTATTTTTGTAGCATTTATGACATTGCAACTGCATGATTACTCAGGATTTCTTCCCCTCTTCCTTCCTTCCTTCCTTCCTTCCTTCCTTCCTTCCTTCCTTCCTTCCTTCCTTCCTTCCTTCCTTCCTTCCTTCTTTCCTTTCTTTCCTTTCTTTCCTTTCTTTCCTTTCTTTCCTTTCCTTTCTTCCCTCCCTCCCTCCCTCCCTCCCTCCCTCTCCTCTCTTAGTCTAGTGTAAATCCTACGAGGACAGAAACTCTGTAGCTCAGCTGCCTGGTGTCACGCGTGTGTCTCTCAGGGCGTCTGTGTTGAGCCAGTGGCTGGCTGGGTGGCTGGCAGGATGGGCAGGCGAGTGACAGGAACGTCACTGCGCGTCCAGACCTCATTTAGAGTCCCAGTGCCTCCGCCTCCCTCCTCCTCGGAAGCCGCACGCTCCCACATCGATCGCTTTCGCTGAGAGAAGTCCGGGTCGATATTGTTAGAGTTTAGAGCCCAGCCAGCGTCACGGCTCCTGAGAATGAATGTTCTTGTCTCTCTTCCCGCAGTCAGTGTGCTTCGCTCACAGGCCCCTGGAACGGGTGGCGGCTGCTCTGTGTCTTCGTGGGTCGGCAGCCGTGGCACTGATGAATGTCTGTTGATCGTGCCAGGGGACACAGCGGGCACAGTTGCTAGGAGAATGGCCCCTCTGTGTTCGTGGCCAAGGAGAGACGTGAGTCTCAGAGAGTTCATACGGGAGGAGAACCCAGGGGTGGGGTGTTTCCGGGCCACAGCTGCCGTTTGGGCGGTTACATTTTGTTCTGTCGAATGGATAACTTATCTATTATATATCTTTGTGATTTTTTTTGTAATAGACAACTGAAAGGAAATTATTTAAAAAATTTTAAAAGGTCAGTGGATTCATGGGTTCGTACTTCTTTCAGAATTAATAACATAGATGGTTAAACCCACATTCAAATGAACAGCGAGCCGCTCCACACTCTCCAGGCACGAGCTCTGTGGGAGCAGAGGGAGCGCAGCTTCCGGGGACGACGTAGTGTCACGGAGGAGGCCGTCCTCGCTCACGGCATCCCACAGAGCCGCGTGGGCGCCCACCGGTGTCCCCACGCTCCGTAGGGCGTGGTGGGCTCCGGCAGCCCGTGATCACGGTGTCACCACGGAAGGAGGTGCAAGGACATTTTCTGGGGAAAGAGACGCCTGAACTGAGAGCGGAGGGGGACCCGAAGCCAGTGGGCCCCCCCCCGGGCAGGGAAATGCACTCGGGCAGAGAGAACGGTGTGAGCAAAGGCGGTGTGACGAGGAGGGACAGGCCGGGTGGTGGCACGTGAGCAGAGGAGCCTGACGGGGAGGTGAGGATGGAGAAGGGGGGGGGCACACTGGCCTGAGGACTATCTGCACTTTTTCATTTTTTGCTTTTCTTTCATCCTAAGAAAAGCGGGCCAGTGCTGAAGGGTTTGGACCAGGGGAGCAGCTTGGTCCTTGTGTGTACGGGAAGGATGCCTCTCGGGGAAATAGTGTGGAAAGACCGTCGGAGTGGGGTGGGGAGGCGGAGCAGAGAAAGTCCAGTGAGTGGCCAGGTGGGAGGCGGGGGGCGCGTGGGGGGTGCCCGGGCGGGTGCATTAGAGGTGGGGTGAGAGGCGGGGGGCGCGTGGGGGGTGCCCGGGCGGGTGCGTCAGAGGTGGGGTGAGAGGCGGGGGGGCGCGTGGGGGGTGCCTGGGCGGGTGCATTAGAGGTGGGGTGGAAGGCGGGGGGCGCGTGGGGGGTGCCTGGGCGGGTGCATTAGAGGTGGGGTGGAAGGCGGGGGGCTCGTGGGGGGTGCCCGGGCGGGTGCGTCAGAGGTGGGGTGGAAGGCGGGGGGCTCGTGGGGGGGTGCCCGGGCGGGTGCGGTAAAGGTGGGGTGGGAGGCGGGGGGCGCGTGGGGGGTGCCCGGGCGGGTGCGGTAAAGGTGGGGTGGGAGGCGGGGGGCGCGTGGGGGGTGCCCGGGCGGGTGCGGTAAAGGTGGGGTGGGAGGCGGGGGGCTCGTGGGGGGTGCCCGGGCGGGTGCGTCAGAGGTGGGGTGAGAGGCGGGGGGGCGCGTGGGGGGTGCCTGGGCGGGTGCGTCAGAGGTGGGGTGGATGGCGGGGGGCTCGTGGGGGGTGCCCGGGCGGGTGCGTCAGAGGTGGGGTGAGAGGCGGGGGGGCGCGTGGGGGGTGCCTGGGCGGGTGCATTAGAGGTGGGGTGGAAGGCGGGGGGCTCGTGGGGGGTGCCCGGGCGGGTGCGTCAGAGGTGGGGTGGAAGGCGGGGGGCTCGTGGGGGGTGCCCGGGCGGGTGCGGTAAAGGTGGGGTGGGAGGCGGGGGGCGCGTGGGGGGTGCCTGGGCGGGTGCATTAGAGGTGGGGTGGAAGGCGGGGGGCTCGTGGGGGGTGCCCGGGCGGGTGCGTCAGAGGTGGGGTGGAAGGCGGGGGGCTCGTGGGGGGTGCCCGGGCGGGTGCGGTAAAGGTGGGGTGGGAGGCGGGGGGCGCGTGGGGGGTGCCCGGGCGGGTGCGGTAAAGGTGGGGTGGGAGGCGGGGGGCGCGTGGGGGGTGCCCGGGCGGGTGCGGTAAAGGTGGGGTGGGAGGCGGGGGGCGCGTGGGGGGTGCCCGGGCGGGTGCGGTAAAGGTGGGGTGGAAGGCGGGGGGCGCGTGGGGGGTGCCTGGGCGGGTGCGTCAGAGGTGGGGTGGATGGCGGGGGGCTCGTGGGGGGTGCCTGGGCGGGTGCGTCAGAGGTGGGGTGGAAGGCGGGGGGCTCGTGGGGGGTGCCCGGGCGGGTGCGGTAAAGGTGGGGTGGGAGGCGGGGGGCGCGTGGGGGGTGCCCGGGCGGGTGCGGTAAAGGTGGGGTGGGAGGCGGGGGGCGCGTGGGGGGTGCCCGGGCGGGTGCAGTAAAGGTGGGGTGGAAGGCGGGGGGCGCGTGGGGGGTGCCTGGGCGGGTGCGTCAGAGGTGGGGTGGAAGGCGGGGGGCTCGTGGGGGGTGCCCGGGAGGGTGCGTCAGAGGTGGGGTGAGAGGCGGGGGGGCGCGTAGGGGGTGCCCGGGCAGATGCGTCAAAGGTGGGGTGGGAGGCGGGGGGCGCGTGGGGGGTGCCTGGGCGGGTGCGTCAGAGGTGGGGTGGAAGGCGGGGGGCTCGTGGGGGGTGCCCGGGCGGGTGCGTCAGAGGTGGGGTGGATGGCGGGGGGCTCGTGGGGGGTGCCCGGGCGGGTGCGGTAAAGGTGGGGTGGGAGGCGGGGGGCGCGTGGGGGGTGCCCGGGCGGGTGCGGTAAAGGTG